>NC_092506.1:82467519-82786186 GCF_047511675.1 Marmota flaviventris
ACACCCAACGGGAGGGAATTATGAGTGATGTGGGGTACCAGGTGGCTGAAATTATGGTGGCTACCTGAGGTTTGTCCAGCATACTCACCTTCAGGATTGTGCCTGGGATAGCTGATCCTCATATCCTTCTCTAAATTATATTATTAAATTCCAGCCCCAGGGAAAAATCTTGAGACCAAAAGTATATTGTCATCACTGAGTCTATACATAATATTATTATGTCTAATACATAAGCTCAAGTTTTTCATCTTATAACCTGAAGGCATTTAGATCTTCCGAAACTCCCATCACCATGGTGGCTTCCTTCTCAATACCTGGGAGAGATCCGTACAGCTGCATTCTGCACCTTCTTCTGAATCCAGGCTTTCTGTCTCTGTTCTGGTTCCTTCTATACCATAGCATCTGTATTTGTAGCAGCCCTTCTTTCAGGGAAACAATTTTACCACAAATTCGGATTCTTGTTTTCCTTCCTTGACTGAGCGCATGACGAACTGCCCCATCCCAGGGGGCTCTTTTTACCTGCAGTCTTTGAATTATTATATTACTGGCCAGCTTCACCTGCTGGGCCCCCTTGCAGTCCTCATTTCTCTACAAATACAATTTTTCTTGTGAATCCCTGGTTTTTGTCTTCCTGCAGCTCATCTGCCTCAGGGGAAATTATCAGCTGTGTGTTAGATAGCAGTCTGTACCATGCCCTAACTCTGAGGAATGCTTTTCACATAGTCAATTGAAAAGGTACCAGGCTTAGAAAAACACCACTGATGGCAACCTAAGCCCCAAACAGCTGCTGGTACAGCCTAATGAATACTGGGATTGTGGGCCACTTCTGTATTTCTCACAGACTGTGCAGGAATCTCATCTTTCTTACTTTCCCCCTTCTTAGGCATTCACTTGAACTCTCTTCTTTGCACTTTACCCACAGTCTTTAGTTTTAGCCAAATGTCTTAGGTCCCACACACCAGATTCTTTCTAGTTTTTACCATGAAGTGAGGACTCTAACCCATTACCTGGTGGTATATCCACATGAGATGAATCCTTTCTGCTGCAAAGGGACCAATTAGAAAACTATTTCTCTTTCCCTAAAGGAATTCCTCATGGCTCAAAATAATTCAATCAGCTTCCAGATGTTTCTTTCTCCCAGCATGTTTAGCAGCAGGAAGAGTCAAATGTTCCTCAGAGCTTATGGTTCACTCCCCACATCCACAAACAGGTTTGATGAAATTCAGTTTTTTAAAAAAAACATTTCAGTTAAGATCAGAAAATCCCAAATGTTTTCAACTTGAAGTTTCCACTTCTAAACCAACTGTTTTTTTTTTTTTTTTTTTTTTTTTTTTGGTATCCTGTTGGCTCAGCCTAAGCCACTGACTGTTTGAAAGTTGTGTTGGTAGGAGTCTTGTTTATTTTCCAGGCCTCCAGGAGATCTTTTGGGATATGATTTTATGACACTGTATCAAATTCATCAGTAATTATGCGTGTTGAAGTACATATAGGCAAGAGTAAGCCTTGTTAAGGTGTTATGACAGATGTTGTATAATGGATTTGTTTCCAATGGGTAATAAAAACATACAGCCTGCAAGTATTATTTTATAGACACACATACACAGATAATATATATTATATAACTACACATATTTTATAAATATAAAATATATATTAGCTACAGTAAATATTAATTATATATAATACAGCAAATACTATTTTATTCTACATTTATATTTAATATGCATAATATATATATATATATATATATATATATATATATATATATATATATATATATATATCTCCCCTAAATAGTATTTTGTACACTGACAATAAAAGGTCACAGTCCAATCCTATGGCCCCTTCCTCATCTCTTGGAGGCACCCTACTCAGAGACCCTGGATTTTTAAGTATATCTGCTCTTAGATCCTCTGGTAATTGTCCTCAATAATATGCTACGTTATTATTTCTGTTTTTGTAGTCTTCAGACATTTAGCTATTAGATTTGTACTAAGATTTGTACAGATTTAACTACTGATTTTCCCACTACTATCTCTGAAAAGCTCTAAAATATTCTCTTGACCTTTAATGTTCTGAAATTTATCGTTATATGGTGAGGGGTGTCTTTCTTTCTTTATTTTGTGGGCACTGTGTAGGCCATTTTTATTTAAAAACACTCTCCCATTATCTCTGGGAATTGTCACCCTGTGTTTTGGTTTTGATAATTTTCAGCCCTCTGTTATTTCTCTTCTCTCCAGAATTCCTGCTAATAAGATAGATATCTCATTTTCTAGGATTGATTTTTAATTCCTCTTTTTTGCTCATACTCTTTCTTAATTGTGCTTGGTTCTATTGTTCAGGAACTTTCCTCAACTTCGCCTTACCCGCCCCCCCCACCCTGAATAGTCAATTTTATATTTCTAAAAAGTCCTTTTGTTCTTCAGTTATACCTTTATAAAAATATAGCATATTCTTCTTGTATTATTAGTGCCACATATTATTGAGTATACCAAATTATTTTTGCTTGGTAAGCTCTCTTTTATTACCCCAATTCTCTTTTTCTTCTTGGGCACAGCTGGTGTGTGTTTTTTTTTTTTTTTTTTTTTTTATCTTGGTGTTCACGTATTTGCAGACTTCCCTTATATGTTTGGTGATTTTCAGTGGTCACTTCAGATGGCAGAATGAGCAGTCAGCAGCCTGCCCAGGAGCTCTGTCTGCCTGGGGTGGGGCCCACTACCAGGCCCCCACTTAGCTGAGTACTAGTGGTGGTAGGAGTCTCAAGTAACAAATGGAAAGGGCCTAACTCTGGGTCACACCCATACTGGCTCCCCTAATTCTTTCTGGATTCATTTTTCTTCCATTAGAAACCTCTCTGGTTACTTCTCTCATGGTTATACTGCACCTGGAGGTGAAGGAGGAGCATGACTGGGGCCAATGTTCTATGTACTTCTGTATGCTTCAGTGTCCCCTCTCCATGCCCACTGTTCTAAATTCATAGCCTCTCTTGGTTCTGCCAGCAGGTCAGCTACTTTCTGTGCTGCAGTCTCCTGCTCCCATACAAGGTGTGCCTTTCTCCTCTACACTAAATCAGCTGACAACCTTCCACTTTTGAATCCTACCTTATCAAAGCCTCTCAACTCTCGTCTGTTCACATTGCTTTGTGAGGATGATCTGCTTTTCTAAAAAATCCTCTTAATGGGAATTAGCAAAAGGAGGTGATAAACACAACTTGTCATTCTGCAGTCCGAGTGAGATCGTATGTGTTTCCAGTTGTCACTTTTGGATACCCAAGTGAGGTTAATGACTGTAGGGGTTTTTTGTTTGTGTGTGTGTGTGTGTTTTCCTTTCACTTATTCTTTTAGTTGTAGTTGGACACAATACCTTTATTTTATTTACTTATTTTTTTTGTGGTGCTGAGGATCAAACCTAGGGCCTCGCATGTGCTAGTCAAGTGCTCTACCGCTGAGCCACAACCCCAGCCCTGCTTTTTTTTCTCACTCAAAAACATTCATGATTCTAGCCAAGCATGGTGGCACATGCCTATAATCTCAGAGGCTGAGGAGGCTAAGGCAGGAGGATCTCAAGTTCAAAGCCAGCCTCAGCAATGGGGAGGCACTGAGCAATTCAGTGAGACCCTGCCTCTAAATAAAATACAAAATAGGGCTGGGGATGGGGCTCAGTGGTCGAGTGCTCCTGAGTTCAATCCCCAGTACCAAAAAAAACAAAACAAAACAAAACAAAAACATCATGAATCATGATACTAACAAAGCTTTAAGCAAGTGAAGCTTTAAGCAATTCACCCTGCAATAAATCACTTTAAAAAAGTTACTGTACACATCAATGTCATCTATAAGTTACGGTTGAAATATTTACTTTTGATGATGGTTTTGATAATTTAAGGTTAAGATTGATATATGAAATTCCCCTCACTTCCTCTCCTCACTCATATATGAAATGGAGGAGGTAATAGTATGTCTTACATATGGATGTGGCAAGGACTAAATTTTAACAATGAGTAGGTTATCCAAGGGACTAAATTAATACTAGTTCTTTCTCTTCTCCCTTGTTACCTGCTCAGTATAAGTGCTAGCTGAAAAGAACTGTTTTTCAAATTGAATTATTTGATTTCACTTCACCCCTATTCCTATCAGCAGCTGAAGATCTCACATGAACTTTGTATAGATTTTTTTTATAGAACACTGCTAAGGGTTGCTGTTGGCATTGCTGGTTCTTCCTCTTTTTTTTTTTTTTTTTGGTTATTGTAAGATAAAGAAAATAGCTCACTTTCTGGATTTGGGTTATTATAATTTGCTTATTATTATTATTATTTTTTACCTCTATTACTTGAATTCCATTTAGGTAATGAAGGGAAAATCTCTCTGTAAATTTTGTGCAGCTAATGGATTTTACAATCCCTGATTTTAGAAATTTCTTTTAATAGATTCAACTAATTGCTTCATTTGGAAGGAGTCAGGATCCAAGTGATGAAAGAAAAAAATCATGATCCTGTGGTGCCAGAGGTAACCCCAGCCTGGAGGACGCAGTACCCAGAGTCAGCTCATGAATCAAGAGTGAACTCCATACTGTAAATAAACCTAGAAACGTTACACCGAGCCAGAGCTCAGTTGACACATGCTCTGGGCACCGTTTGCTAGTTAGATCTTGTAGAAATATGAGGATCATGGCAGGGCAGAGGCCTTTCAAATGATTCATTTATTCCTAACACTGTCTTTGGCTGAGGCTCTGCAGCCTAGGGAAGCAGAGTGTTGAGCTGGAATGAGCAAAGCTTGGGAGTACAGACGTGTTTTCAACCTTGACCTCACTTCCAGCTTTTATTTCCTTAGGATAATTATACCACCCCTCTAAGCCTTAGTTTCCTCAGCTGGAAAAAAAAATAGGGGTGGGGGATAGTATGTGTCACATATGGTTGTGACAAGGACTGAATTTTAATGTGCATAGCAGTATGCTTGGCACATAGTAGATTCTCAGTACATAATAGGCCCCCTTTACCCCACACCTGTCCAGATTTTCTTACAAGGAAATAAGACAATGATTACTGGACTGAGCAGTCTGTGTAAACACTGAGGAGCCCAGGCATTGTTTGGCTGGATCCCAGCCTTTAAAAACTTGTGCTCCCCTCTACTGGGTGACTCATATAAATAACGGACCTTGGAAGAGAAGAAGCACAAATTTAGAACAACTGGGAGAATTGGAAAGTGGATAAAGCTATGTGCAAAACAGTGGCATTGTGCAATCAATGGCATTTTTAAGTTTTAATTTCTGAACAAGTATATTTTTTTGTGTGAAGGCATTAAGAATTTGCAATCATTTCACCTTGACTCCATGGAAATAATAGCTCTTTTATTTTCTTTCTAGGTTGAGGATTTTCCTTGGGATTGAGGAAATGAAGAGAGAAAGCAGATTTTTCTCTACATATTGAGCCCATGGGGCATTTACCCCTTCTCTGACTTATGACATAAAACCAAGAAAATCATTTTAAAAGCTAGAAGGAGGAGAATAAGGACAAGGAGATGGATGGGATGAGAAGAAGAGGAAGAGGGGGAGGAAGGGTTTTCTGAGCAAAAGTCTTTCAACCTTGGTGGTACCATCCAGAGTAGAGTAGATTGGAAATGCTGTTTCAAAAACTGTCCCTTTCCTTTGCTTTCCAAGCTTGAAAAGAACCCAAACAAATGCAAATGCCAGAATTCCCAGGGAGTAAGAACTTTGGGTGTCTGTACTGTTTCCCCATCCTCTGCCAGGACGTCTGGGAAGAAGTCTTCAGGGCAAAGGCCTCATACCAAGAGCACTTTTTGCACTTTCTATTAGATTGCAAAAGCTGTTTTAGAGAGGTTGTGGGACAAGACACTACCCAAGGGTATCTCACTCTCCATCCTCTTGGCAAAGAAACGGAGTAATTTTTAAAATCAGCGCACCAGATTCTCAGAATGGATGTTCCAATATATTCCAGAGGTTTCCAACTCACAGTGCACCCCACGTGTACAAAGAACTCACCTACTGAATCGATTGGTGAGGGGATCTCTTCCTTTTCTCATTTTCTAAGTTGAAAACACTTCTACTTGTTAGAGTCTGTAAACAAGTCTGGATGGCGCCTGGCAAAATGCCACAGGGAGTGGTTTGTGAAGTAACGCCAGCGAGCCATTAAGTGTGGAGATTTCTTATTGGTTGACTGATGTATCTAGTTTACGCTAATTAAGAAGCTGTGTGGAATGTATAAATACCTCTGTTGTCCTACAATAAACGGCTCCCACTCCTGCTGTATCAACGTACACAAGTTGTTCATCACCCCCCGGTTATTTTGCCCAGCCAGCCGGGCTGTGGCATCTACTCACCTAAATCTGAAAATCTGCTGCTGAAGATTCATTCCTTGGGCTCAAGATTTTGCTCCCTGTGAAGATTCCAAATTGTATCGTGGGCTAGTCTACCATTGTTATCATAGTTTGCATAGTTGGAATGAGTACATTAAATTTTTACTTGAGAGCCAGGCATAAAGAAAATCCTTGCACTATGGAGGAACTTTCATGGAAAGGAGGAGTGGGGCTATTTTCTTACATATTACACCAAGTCTACCTACCCCCCAAGCCCCCACCCCCGCCTTTCTCTCCACCTCAACTGGAAGGCACGGTTCAGGTTACTAACAGAGAGGCAGTATAGCACAATGGTAGTGTTTTAGTCAGTTTTTTCACTACTGTGACCAAAGGACCCAACCAGAACAATTGTAGAGGAGAAAGAGTTTATTTGGGGGCTTACAGTTTCAAGGTCTCAGACCATAGACAGCAAGGCTCCATTCCTTGGGGCCTGAAGTGAGGTAGAACATCATGGCAGAAGAGTGTGGTAGAGGGAAGCAGCTCACATAATAATCAGAAAACATAGAAAAAGACTCCACTCACCAGGTACAAATATATATCCCAAAGGCACACCCCCAATGCCCCCTGCTCCAGCCATACCCCACCTGCCTCCAGTTACCACTCAGTTAACTCCATCAGGGATTATTAATTCACTGATTAGGTTAAGGCTCTCACAACCCACTCATTTCCCCTTTGAACTCTTTCACATTGTCTCACACGTGTGCTTCTGAGGACACCTCACAACCAGTAGGTAGTCATTCAAATTCCACACTCATTTAATAGCTGTTAACACATTAAACAAGTCCAGTAAGCTTGTTGAGAGCCTCGTTTCTTCTTTACCCTAGGAATAGAAAAGCTACCTCATGGGATTATTGTGAGAATTTAATGAAACAATGCATGTTAAGTCTTTTGGTGAGTGCTTGGTATATAGGAAATAACAAAAGGAAAAAAATACCCGCATAAACATCATCATGTAACTATCATCTTCTGGTTCAAGTAGGTCTGATCTCTGAGCAGAGATTATTTGTTACTAATTAATTGCTGCCTAGGCCGCCTCAGATCTGTTTGATCCCAGACTTCCATTTGTTTTCCCTTGAGCTATGAAAAATAAGCCACACAAACTATGCCACCCCCTCCTTGGCCTTGGGGATAGGGACACATGCACATTTCTAGGATTTATACTAGATCTTAAACGCCTCCCTGAAATTGTATCTGCGACTTATTTAAGATTCTAAAGCAATGAAAAATAAGCTATATATAGCCCCCGGGAACTATAGATGAGTTTGGATGCATTTAGACATCTGAGTGACTCTTTAAGAGGTATTAACTATTCTCTTCTGTCCATTTCAAAACTGTCTTTTTTTTTTTTTTCCTCACAGACTACAAAAGGATAAGTAACAAAGTTTTTGGTCTGCTTTCACATCCTATGGAATCCCTTGGGATTTTTTTTCTTTCAAGGTTTACCCAGCATGTGAATCTGACCTCATGATACAACATTTGTGAACAGCTCTGTACAAACAACAAGATCTTGTTTCTCTCCCTGCTTCCGATTCTCCATAGAATTTTGAGGGATGAGCAGTCTTTTCATCCTGAAAGCAAGCAGGATAATTCAGTATCTACTTCGCTTTTCACCATCTTTCCTCCCTCACCCTTTCAAAAATCTTCATTTAAGGATTTGTGGAGTGAACAAGACAGATCCTGATTTGTTTGTTGTGTACAGAAACTTTAAGGAGCCAGAAAGCAAGACAATTATTTGAAAACCTTGGGAGATTTGGAAAGTAAATTTTAAACAGAAAAAAATTCATTCAAAAGCACATCTTTCCAATATATTTAAAACAAACTGTTTTAAGAAATCACATTGACTCTCCAAGAAGTTCCAAGAAATTTTTTATGAGACCCCTAAGAGTCAGTCTGATATTTGAAATTTAGGATCAGAAAAAGCAGAACCCAACTTTACATGGGTGATTTGTAACTCTGATGAAAACTCCAGATATGACTTGAGTAACATAGACACAACTGGCTTGATTCCCCCATTCTATGTTCTGTGGAAAGTCCAATCCTTTCTCAAGTTTTCTGCAAAGCCCCAAGAGACTTGCATCCTCATGATCACCTTTGAGCTGAGTAACTTACACTGAATTCCAGTTCATTCCATGAATGGTAAACTGACCCCAATCTGAACCAAAGAGGGCACAGAATTTTCTCCCTGATTTTTACAAAAATCCACATGTAAACTTTTCAAAATTTTATGAAAGCATAACAAATATAAAGCAGTATAAACCACCTAAACTTGCTTGTTAGCCATTTCTGCCCTTTAAAAAGTCCTTCAGACACCCTCCAACTTGACTACCAACTTCCCACCTTAAGACTAGACTTTACCTCATCTCACGTTAGTCATTTCCAGTGAACAATTTATTGCATACTCTCCCCATCCCCTGCCCCACCTCATTTTTTTCTCCTTTTGATTGTCTCCTTTCAGTGTATGCCCAGTGCAGGCCACAGGGTGCCATGCTTTCACCTTTTAACCCCAGTATCTTACTGAGGTATTTTCCTATATAAAAGCAGTTTCTTTCCAAAGGGGAATCCTGGAAAAAGCTGTGAAGATAATAATTGTTTTGGAACTTTTATGAACATATTTCATAGGCATATGAAAACTCACTGAAAAATGACTCCAACTTAATTTAAGGAAATCTCACTATTTAGAGCACTGATATGTTGAATCCACAGGCAATGTGAAAATTTCTTATTTTGGCTTTCCAAACTATTTTAGCAAAGCCACTCTGAATTGTTCTTCTTCCTATTTGGCACAAGGCAGGATGGAAAAGGCTCTGTGAGATTTTTTTCCATAGCTACGAGGGTTTTGGCCAAGCTATTTATTAGCTTCAAAAGGAAGATGCATACCACAAGCTTTTAAGCTACATTCTGTTGCACAGGGGTGTCTCAGCCTTGTTTCCACGTGGAATGCATGCATAAACACCAACGCCCATCACACATCCAGAAGAATCCCTTGTTTATGTATGAGGCAGAGTAGACATTTCCATTTGTGTAATTTAAGAACATAGAAGAGCCCTTCTCTTCTCAAAATAAGCTCTTTAATTCCATCCTGACTCCTGAAATCTCTTTAACACAAAATAACATCCTCTATTCTGCTATTTGATATGGAACTTAAAATGCAGTCCAAGAGGAGAGGCAGGGGTAATATATGTTTCCTCCATGATGTGAATTAATATCATCTTTTCTCCTGAGAACTTTTTTTTTTTAAATTTTGGAAAAGGAAAAGAAATACCAAAAGTCTTGAAGTGAGAACTGAAAAGATTTTTTTTTAAAAAAAAAGAAAAAGTTTATTGAGCCGAGTGTAATGGCACATAGTGACTCAACTCAGGAGGCTGAGTTAGGAGGATCCCAAGTTCAAGGTCAGCATCAGCAAGTTAGCAAGCATCTAAGCAATTTAGTGAGACCCTGTCTCCAAATAAAAAATATAAACAGTTCTGGGGACGTGCCTCTGGGTTTAATTCCAGCACACACACACACAAATTCATTGAGCATCTTTTTTTTTTTTTTTTTTTTTTAAAGAGAGAGAGAGAGAGAGAGAGAGGGAATTTTTTAATATTTATTTTTTTTTATTTTTTAGTTTTCGGCAGACACAACATCTTTGTTTGTATGTGGTGCTGAGGATCGAATCCGGGCCGCACACATGCCAGGCGAGCGCGCTACCGCTTGAGCCACATGCCCAGCCCAATTGAGCATCTGTTTATGCCAAGCAATGTTCTGGGATTTTTACCTGTGGAATATATCTTATACAATTCCAAAAAAATTCTGAAGGCTAAGAAAGATTTCCTTTTGTACTAACCTGCATCTGCAGAATGCTTAGTCATAGTAGCTTATTCCCTAATTGTAGTGCATAATTCAACAAACATCTGTAACCCCCCCACCCCAACATAGACACACACATAAGCACATCTATGTGCAGAGCATCTAGTATGGGTCATGGTATGGATCAGTAGGACCTAAACAGCAACATCTCTCAACACATACTCATTCTAGTATCCACTTGTCTCTATTTAGATGTATGCAAAAAGAGCCAATTTTTTTTTATAGCAGAGAGAGAAAAGAACTTCATATGAATGACTGGATGAGGGACAGTATTGTGAGAGAAAGAAAAAAGAGCCTATTTGCATCCACTGTATAAGGCAGAGGTGTATGTGTGTGTGTGTGTGTGTGTGTGTTTACCCACATGTGCATATTCAATTTCCAAAGAAACCTGGACACAGGTGGACCTCAGTCAGCTTAAAAGCACATATTGTGACCCTACCATTAAACTCTAATAATAAATTGGCCATAAACCTCCTTAATAGGGAAAGAAACCTTGTAGACTCTTTTCCTTCTATTCTTATTCCATATAGCATGAAGAAAAATACATAGTTCTATTATTGAAATAATCTAGAAAAAAATAAGCTAAAATCAATTATTCAAGTAGAGTTGACATAGCATCCTCAAAATTAGAGCTTTGTGACAATGTAGTGCATATACACAATGGGATATTACTCAACCTTAAAGAAGAATTAAATTATGGCATTTGCTGGTAAATAGATGGAGCTGGAGAATATCATGCTAATAAGCCAATCCCCCCAAACTAGAGGCTGAATGTTTTCTCTGATATGTGGATGCTAATTTACAATAAGGGTGGGTAGACTAGGGAAGAATAGTGGTATTTTGGATTAGACAGAGGGGAGTGAATGGAGGGTAAGGGATAGGGGGGTAGGACATTATTACCCTACATCATGTACAACCAGAAGAATGAGAAATTATACTCCATTTATATATACTGTGTCAAATACATTCCACTGTCATACATAATAATTAGAATAAATAAAAATTCAGTTTATTAAAAAATTAGAGCTGTGTGTGGTTGACTTTGGGTGGTTTTGGGCATCTTGTGGAAAGGAGTCAGAAGAAGAAACTGACTCAACTGTTCAAGAGAAACTTCATCATGCAACTGAATTCAAGCACAGCTGTTTCAGGGCCTGGGTGATAAATTGTGAGACAGAATTTGAAAGGAGAATATTCCATCCCACCCCTATAACTACCCTTGGACCCAGGTGTAATCAACTTGACAAACTCTGGCACGTTGGGGATTAGGAGCTTTGATGTCTATCTGGAGAAAGAAGCTCAGAGTGAACATTGGTTTACTAGAGGTGGGCCATGGGTTTTCCACACCCATACCATCTTCTCTTACTGCTCTCTGGGCAGCTGACGAGTGACAGAAGGAAGACCAAGATGATGTCATGTGGTGACTACAGCTAACAAACAGACTTGTCTAAGGAAAACTGCAAGAAACTCCTTCAGCATATTATTGGGTATTGGGACAGGAATTCCTGTAGGGATTGGTTGTAGTCCTGCTATAGCTTAAGGCAGAGTTCTCAGACTTGTAAAAATTTGGCCTGTGCAGCCTTCCATACTTTGGTGAGGTAAGGCAGTTCCACCAGTGAAGAAAATATCCATCAACTAT
Organism: Marmota flaviventris; assembly: GCF_047511675.1. Classification (NCBI taxonomy): domain Eukaryota; kingdom Metazoa; phylum Chordata; class Mammalia; order Rodentia; family Sciuridae; genus Marmota; species Marmota flaviventris. The sequence continues at coordinate 82,479,373 of NC_092506.1, forward strand.
CCAGTTTTGTATGTAATTTGTCTTCCCTCAGTCATACTAGTCATGGTAGAAATTAGTTTTCCCATCAGGCCCAAGGTAATAATCAAATAGGTCTAGTTCCAGTCCCATGGGTATTATTACCTATACTCCAAGTCCAAAAGCTCCCTCAACCTCAGTGTGGTGATGACAAGGACAATTATATAAGAGAAGTAACTCTGGCCCACAGAGTTAGGACTTTAATATGCCGTCATTTGGTAACTTCCACACTGTACTGCCTTCAGGATTCATAGGCAGCTCTTCCTAATTGTTCTAACATCTGATATCCTTCCCAGCCTCCAGCCCACAGAACTCAGAAAGGAGTCATGAGGACTGGCTTAGGAGACAAATCCTTTTGAGAAATACTTCCTTTTTCTTAGAATCATCTCTCTTCTCCGCCTCTAGGACATTAGAGTGAGTCTGTCAGTTTGACTTTTCCCTTGGGCTAAATTTTCTCATAGTCTCTAATGCAAAAAGATCATTGGCAGCACCGTTCACCTAAACTGCCAAATGCAGTATGATGCATCTTCATTTTACCAGACACAATTTAGGTCAAGGTTAAGGGGAATATTACGATTAGCTACAATTCACTCATAGCACAGGACTTGTATGCCGGTTCCAAAGTACTTAGCCATCTTGCTTTCTTTCTAGTGACCTTCATTAAAAGTGTCTGTCTTGACTTTGTGGAGCACTGGAGGTGGGTGTACAGATTGTGTTTCCCTGCACCTGTTCTTTCATATGGGGCATAAAAAGCATAGTGATACAACTAGTATGAGCCATGGCCTGGGGTAGCAGCAAGGTAGGACCAATGCATTCCAACTTGGAGAATAAGGGAAAGGTTCATGGTAAAGGTAAATTTCAAGAATGGGCAGAATTTCAACATATGAATAAAGCCATAAAAGCATTCATTCATTGACTCATTCTGCTACATTTAGTTAAAATCCTGTTATGTATCTGGCTCTGCTCTAGGCATTGAGGACACACATGACTAGGCCAGCACTTCTGCCTTCAAGGAACATGCAGTATATTCACCTCAGGCTGAAGTTATGACATATGCAAAAGCATAGAGTCTCACTAGGCAGGTGGCAAATTCAGCCAGGATCTAGGTTCCACTGTGTTATGGGAAACTGCAAGAAACAGTTCCTACTATGGGAACAAGCAGGAAATACAGGAGAAGATGAGGCCAGGAAAAGCTAGGCACAGAACACAGAGGACTTGAATAATATAATGAGAAGTTTTTAAAGTTTATTCTGGAGGCTATGGTAAGTCATTAAGAGTATAGAGTTGAAAAGGGCTGATTTAATTTATATGTTAGCTTAAAGCATCAGAGTGATTTCCTACTACCTAAAACATTTCAATGGCTTCTCATTACTCATAAGATAAAGGCCAAAATCTTCAGGAGGGACTCCAAGGCCTTGCAAGGCTTGTCCCTCTACAACCATATCCCAAACACTCTCCCCTTCCTTGCTGCCTGTGGGGCTCACTGATCATCACACCATGGCACCACCCACCACAGGCCCTTTGACAGGTTGTTTCCCCTTATAGAAAACCCTTTCACCATTGCTTTTTTTGTAGGGGAGGAGGAGGGAGTGGTTACTGCAGATTGAACTCAGAGGCATGTAACCACTGAGTGGCATCCCCAGCCCTATTTTGTATTTTATTTAGAGTCAGGCTCTCACTGAGTTGCTTAGTGTCTCACTTTTGCCGAGGCTGGCTTTGAACTTGCGATCCTGCTGCCTCAATTTCCCAAGCCTCTGGGATTACAGGCGTGTGCCACTGCTCCAGGCTCCCCATTGCTTAAATATCTTCAGACCTCAGATGAGCCACTACTTCTTTCAGAAGATTTTCTTGACCTTGCTCCACTCCTATCTTCCACCAGATCTAATCTTTTATTATATACAAATGTAAATTTGTGAGCCCTTGACTACTTTTCTCCTTTGCTAAGCTCTAATCCAGGGCATAGTGCTTGGTACATTGTAGATGTGCAATGAATGTTTATTAACATCCAAATAAAGTAAAAAAAAATCATTTTTTTTCTCTCTGGCAGCATTAAGGATTATTTGGGTGGGGGGTGTGATGGTCAGCAGTGCAATCACAGAGGAAGCTTTACTCAGTGACTTCATAGTCAGGCATGGAGTTGTAAATTAATAATAATCTCTCCTTGTGGCAGCCATGGGATCATCAGAGTAATAAGTCTTCCTCTAGCAGCTGATTAGGTTGTATTTGGGGGTTGATTAATCCTTCTCTCCAGGAGTCATCTCAGCCCAGCTCCTGGGGGCGAAAAGGCCTTGTTGTTTTCTGTTGCTTAATTAAGTGCACTGGCTGATCACAGACCAGAAGGGTGATGATATCGTATTGACTGAGAATGTGCAGAGAGTGGAAATGTAGTGAATTTTAACTGTGTGAACGAAGGGGTTAACAGTCAAATTATAGAAAAGAGTCCAAGGAAAATTGCTTTATTACAGTTGTCTCTGAAATTGTGAAGGGTTAGAATAAGTGGGTTGATGAATCTGTACTTCTCTCTTCCTGCTGATGACTGCATGACAGGAAATGGGCTCAATCCACAGGGAGAGAAATTGGAGCAAATTATTTCTTAACAAATTTCCAGAGAGAGCTTTATGAAGTCTTTGTCTCTGGATAACGAATAAGGCAAAACCAGTAACTTTCACTGCTCTGCTGATGAGCATCGTCCTGCCTTAGGCTGGTTTGGGTGCTGGGGACGGGAGGGGCACACAGTTCCCCTCGCCAGCTCTTCTAACATTAGGATTATGTTGCTACGCAGGGTTCTGAAGCTATGGAATGACCGCTCTGCGTGACGTTTCTTGTTTTAATCTGGTAATGCTTTGCAAACCCCATGAATCATCAAATATGCCATGCTCGAAAGATTTTGACAAGTTTTATGAGTCCACCTAGTGCTATTTATTTTTGTTCTCTTTCATTCTTTCTCTGTAGGGAGGAGCACTTTCAAGGGCATCCTTCACAGAATTGGCCAAGAGCCACAGTGGCAAATCTAACTCCATCGTCCTGGGGCAAGGAGTAGCATGTTTTGCTGTTGCCAACTCCCGGGTATTGCATTAACATGACTGATGGAGACAGCTATTTGCACAACCAGTAACCAGATTAGATTCCAGAAACTTGGACTGAACAAGCAAGATGATATTTTTTAATGTAAATAACCCCTGAGGGATGTCCCTCATATGTTCATATGTGGGTTGGGGACCCCTTGTTACAGTTTAACGTTTACCTAAAAGCTCTGTTCAAAATACTTCCAGCATGGTACGGTGCCTTCATAGTAATCCCTCTTTTAGGACATGGAATTTAAGGAACTATAAATAAGCAAAATAGAATATGGAAATAGTAGCAAAATAGGGCTTTTTTTTTCATTTGACTAATTAATTTAATAGCCTTCATCATTAAATCAATACTGCCCAATATAGCGGTCACCAACCACATGTGCTTATTGAGCACTTGATAATGTGATTATTGACTAAACTCATCACAGTCCACTTAATTTCAATTTCATGAGATTTTGATTAGTATTAAACTCCCCCAAAGTTGATGATTCGTGGTCAGTAAATTTGAGAAATTGGTCCTAAGTTAAAATAGTTTTCTATTGTACTATTTCTAAGAGCCTTCAACATGCCAATGTTTAATATGTGTTTCTCTGGAGATGCTTTAGGCCAATTTACAATGATGGCTAACAATAATAATAGCTTTCTACATGGAATCTAGAGAGCATGGAGATCTATGCTTTTAATGAGAGAAGATGTGTCCTGAAAACAGAGCCTTGGACTGTGAACTTCAGACAGTAAAGGCTTGGCTTGCTTGCCATGTATTTATTTATGCTGTTTTGTAAATTCAGCATGCTGCCCGCTTTACCTCTCATACTTGCCAGGTAGTAGTACCCTTCCTATCACTTACTCCTTTGAAAACTGTGGGCTTTGACCAGGTAAGTTATATGATGTTTCCCAAGAAGAAAATTTTATGGTCCATTCATTTTGACTCAAATCTTTGAACTTTCCTGGTTTTATAATGCTTTCAAACCTTAGTAGTATGGTGCCTGAGTCAGAAAATAAACTGAAGCAATATCCAGTGCATCACAGCAATTCTCTCCCTGTGTACCTCTGGAAGGAGAGAAAACTGGCCCTGAAGAGAAGTCCACAATCCTGTGGGAGGTACCACACCATGGCACCACACCAAAAAAGGGAATGTAGAAGCTTGGAGAAAAGGTAGAGCCATTGCTTGTAGGTAGTCTGCAAGGGCTTTTGATGGTAGGACCTTTTGAAGACAGAGAAGTGACATAATCACTGATAAACCTGAAGCCCATAGTGGCTGATGAGGTCTCTGTGTGTAATTGAAAGTAACTTGTCTAGATCAGTCATCCCAATGGAAAACATAGCAATTATCTAAGTGAGAGATGCTGGTCAGGGATTATGACCAAGTATTTGGCCTGGACAAACAGATAGATAGAAGCATTTGTTCCAGGAAATAGGAAATATTGAAGGATAGACAGATTTGGGATCCGGATGATGATGGCTTCCAGTTGGAAGATGTGGACTTCAAGATGGCTGTGACACTGTCCAAGTAGGAAATTAGGAATGCATATGTACAGGACACAGAGATAGTCCAAACTAGAGGAGGAACAGTTAACTCAAGAGACAAGAGAGGCGAACAGTTCAGAGAGAGCTTAGGCACTCCAACATTTCCTTGCTGTACATCTTTGGGCTAGTTGTTTCTCAACACTTCAGCTTTATCGCTGGTAAAACAGGAGTAACCTAATAGAGTCATTACGAGGTAGTATGGGTAAAACATGTAAAAGATGTGTGGCACCCTTAATAGATAGTGTTGCTATTATTTTCCCTTTTTCAAAGGTAGGGGGGTTAAAGCTAAGAGTGGGTATATAATTAGCTGAACATAACACAGTTCCTAAGTGCTAGTGTCGAGATTCAGAAACATTTCTTCCTGTGACATATTCTTCATCCTTTCTTTTGTATCAATGCAGCCAAAAACTTGAACCATTCAATGCATTATTACCTGCTCATTTGTGAAATGAGAATAATAACACACTTTATAGGATGGTTCATTGTAAGTTCTATAGAATGTTTGCTATTATTATCAGTAATAATAATGAAAAAAAAATTTTCCTGTATTCTGCTGTCTGGTAGAACAAAAGTGCCTCCTTTGAGAACTAACTCAGACAAGATGAATCTAGGCTAGAAGTGAGTAGGTGGAGAAAACCAGCAGGGGTGTGTCAGATGTTCCCCTTGCATCAGGAAGAAAAGAATCTGAGCATCTTTGGGAGGGGGCAGAATGTAGCTGGCAAGGCCAAATCATTGTTACTCTTTGGATGGGGTACGTGGGTTTGGGAGATGATGGGTAGAGATTTCAAATCTATCAGCTATTCTCCAGTGACTGGCCACATCTGGTGTCAGCTGAAACACCCTCAAATGAAATAAATGCTTCTACAAAATGAAGCTTGAAAGATAGGCAAATAAGAGAAAAATCAAGCCGGGGGGACAAAAAAAAAGCACAAGTCAAAATAAATCTGACCCCTGGTTTCCCACTCTCTGATCTGTTCATGTAGATTCAGGATTTGTTTATGATTGTTTGTGTAACTGAGAATCTCTGGGGATTTTGATTGTTTTTGTATTTCAAAATCCATCACAGCAGGGTACAAGTTTTATGCTTCTATTCCTGTTTTATCAAAAAGATCAGAGTGAAAACTTTTAAATCTCCCCCCTGACCCCACTCCCAACATTGCTAAGATGATTTAATGTTTCATAACAGAAGTAATTTTGTGATAATGACACAAAGGCAGCAATTAAAAAATATTGCTTGTTTCAGGGTCTATAAATTGGCTGTTGGTAATTGACAACAGAATGTGTTTTCTAATCCACTGAAATGATATCTTATTGCAAGCTGGCATGGTAATTACTGTATTTGTACAGTACCAGAGGAGTTCCAGCCCAAGTTTGACAGGGAGTTGATTAAATCACCCAGGTGTAATTGAAGGTTTTGATTGCATTGCCTCTGAGCTGATCAGCATTAGTAATAGCCTGGCTTTCTGCTGTCATGTGTTTTAGAGCTGTTGGTGTATCGGCCCTTTCAATCTCCCTCTCAGCTCAGTCTGTGTCAAGAGAGCCAGGAGAGCTTCTCAGTGCAGAAAAAATGAGAGCAGACAGCAGATCCCTCATGCTGGACCTGAATGACATCACTTGAAACAAAGAGAAATCTGTTTCTCCCTGCCTGCTTTGTTTCTATAGATGGAGAGAGCATGGACTATGGCATCCACAAGATGGAACATAAGGACATATGTCCATGCTATCCATGAAAAAGGGCTTCTGCTCATTTTTTGTTCATTCGGTGACTTGGAATTTCTTCAAAGGTCACTTTCATGAGAGGAAATTTAACTTGTTGATCTTCAATGCAGCACATTTTTTTTCAGGTATCAAAAGAGATATGATGATTCTATGCTGTGGAGAACCTTTGAATTTATTGGTATTATTCCACTTAGTCATGTGGTATTTTCTGAGCAATTGTTTTGCATAAAGTACATTGCAAAGAAGAAGGGAAGATAAGATAAATCAATAAATTCCCAAACAAACTTGAACATGATAAAGGTGTTACAAATAATATGAATGACCTAGGGTGAAAGTACAGAAAATATTCAGCATTTCACAAACATACATTGGTTATTGGCTAAGATTATCTACAGGGAGAGAAGAAGATGAACAAGATTATTCCCTTTAGTAATTTACAGTCTAATTAGGAAAAAAAAACAGTTATGATTAAAAAAAATGGCAATAGCTAACATTGTTGACTTTACCTATGTTATTTCTGAGTTGTCATAAAAACTCTATGGTAGATGCAATCTTTATTCCCAATTCACAGATAAATAAAATGGGTATAGAGAAATTAAATAATAATTGAATGCAGAATTGAAAACTAATGGATTCATAATTTGAGTCTGTCTTTCAAAATAAGCTGTTGAAATAATTGTTATCCCTGTTTACAAATAAGAAACCAGAAATTGAAAGATTAAGCAATTTGCTCAAATTCTGTTGTTAAAATTGGTAAAGCCTAACCATAATCCAAAGTCGAAGGAAATACATGTTCTATATGTCCAAGAAAAGTGTTGAGTGAGGAAGAGAGACATAATTGAGGTTGAGGTTGAACAAGAAGTGCTGGTTATAAAATCCAGATCTTCCGTTAACTAATTCTGGTCAGTGGTCTCCACGGCCAGTGGCAGCCCTGTGTTTCTGGAATGAGTGGAACTTTGCAAGAAGAGCCCTTCTTCAGAGTTCCATTGTTTTTTAGGTTCTGAGGGAAAACTGAGCTCAGGATCACTGGGCTACCCAAGCCCTAATGTGCACTCAGACCTAGAAGACATCGGATCATTTCTGGAGAAGATTGGAAGAACTTAATGGGGGTGAGTTGAGATTTGGAGGTTTCAGTTAGACATTCCAATGTTTATTGCTTCTCTGAGAGGTACAGAGTGGTGAAAGTTTAGAAAGAAGCCTCCTTCCTACCTTGGCATCTGTGGACAGATCTGCCTCTTGACAGCATATAGAATCCAACATTATCTGTAAGACTGGAATACGCGGCAACACACGACACAGATCACCAAAGAGGTTTCCACTTTATTACAAAAGGCTGTGTGTTTATATAGGTCTAAGGAGAGGTCGCAGGGCTGAGGTAGATAACAGGTCGTCCGTTTATTGGCAAGCTCTTCCATATGTCAGTTCCGGAGCCCAAGAAGTTAATTCTAATTGGGGCTAAGGCTTCCCACCAGCAGGGTTTGAACATTGGCGCCGGCGGGAACGTTTCGCGCCAGTGAAAGAAACAAAGAGGAGAAAGAGGGTCGTTAGACGCCATGCTGGGGTTTTTCTCTGGGGTGCTGCTGCCATTATACGTTTACCCAACATTATCCATCTAGTGATCAGAATTTATTGAATTTACTATGTCAATCAGTGAGGACATTTTATATCATTTCCCCTGGATGGTAATTGGCTCCATCTATAGGGATTAGGGAGGGTTCTGAAACCCAATAGTAGGGGGATCTAGCTTCCTGAGAATTAATCACATAAAGAATAACTCAAAGATGGACTTTGTTTGCAATGCAAATTATGTGGTAAGGGCCATTTTCAGAACACATGCACAAAGCCTGGCCTTTTTCTATGCTAATGAGGACAAAGTCATTCTCAATCCCTTTGCACACAGGTAGGGTGGGACCAGGGTGAGGCCAGGGAGGCACTAATATGGACCCAAAACTTAAGGAGATTTTAAATTTAAATACCCTCACTTCCATGATCATAAAGACAGGATCAGAATTACCAAAGTTTCCTTTTGGTTCTACTTCCAACACAGCTTGACATGGCACTGCAGAGGGTGAGCCTTTCTTTGGTGGTACTGTGGCATGCATCTGCTAAAGAAGAGAAGCAGAGCCCACAACAGCAGTTGAGATCGTTAGGTACAGCCTAGCTTTCTGAACACTGGATGGACTGACTTGATTAACAAGAAGGATCTCGTTCAAGCCAAGTCATTAGAAGAATTCTGATGCGTCTCAGGTACAGGACCTAATTCTACCCTGGTTCAGTTAGCCCTCCCATGTTATTGTCATGTTTTGGAACCCAAGATCAGAGTCTTGTAAGTACTGTGAGAATATAAATATGTAGTGATGGTACATGGAAATATGGGCTAATATAGTGACTAGTCCTTTCTCATTGCTAAATAAATAAATGGACGAATAAGTAAATAAATGAAAAAAATCAAACAGATGTAGGGCATTTCAGGAGACGTCTATGACAAGACTGTTGGTCTGTGCTAATTTGCATACTTGCAATGACATCATACTCAATTATCTACTAACCTTAAAAGAGCAAAGATGCTGCTCAGGATAGCAATTATGGTATATTTATTCAACACTCACTATATTTAGCTCTATAATGGACATTTAAATTTATTTTGCCATTTTTTTTAGAGCTCAGTTTCTCATTTATTAAAATGGATTCCATCAAACCTACTCTCAAGGTTGTAAAGAAGAGTAGAAATAAATTGTGACAATTTTATTATTTTTAAATTAATTCGGAATAAGGGTATAGAAGAAACATAAATAAAATATAGCCCTGACTTAGCATCTTGACTTGAAATTAAATGGGAATTGATATTACACTTCTGTACATGTTATTTACATGATGTGCATAATATTCACAATGTTAATACTCAATGTTTAATATGTAAGAAATTTAAAGATAAAAGATTATATTCTTTTGATATATTTTGAAAGAATAAAAAATGCTGTTTTGATCTTTTTAATAGGTGACAAAGAAGAAAATACATTGCACTATTTATGTGTATCTGCTATTTATGTGCATTCACTTACTGACAAGTTTTAAGTCAATCAGAGGCCAATTGGAAAAAAAGTTTATATTTATGTACAGTCTATCCATGTATAATATAGTAGTATGTATAAGTATGGTGAGTATGGTATAAAAATAACTATATATTCTCACAATATTTAGCCACGATTTGACCAAATATCAAGTAAATTCCAGTTGATCTAGACAGAAAGATGCCATTGTTGGGAATCCATTTAAAAAAAAAAAACCAGCCTCTATTGTATAACACAGTTTTCCCTGTGACACATAAGAGGGTCTAGATTACAAGGAAATGAGCACATTGTTGTTCATCTTCTAGGAAACAGAGTCACATGGGTAAAGTCACTTGCCAAAAGCTACATAGAAAGTGAGGAGTACAAGGTTTTAAAATTGGTTCTTCAAATTCCAAATTCCATGAGTTTTCCATACTATCACTGCATAAATAGTCTCTATACTTCTCACTTCTAGATAACGTTTTGACTTGCCCATCTCATTCTCATTGTTCACCTCATTTCTATTTCTACTAGTGACAGGTATTTTTCTAAAGCCATTAATTACTTCCCGAGTTTTAAATCTAATCCCTTGATACAATATTTGGCTTACTTGTCTGTTCAGCAATCTACCATGCACTGCTCAATCCTCCTTGAAACTGATTTTCCTTGACTCCAATTGTGAGCAAGATGATCCATCCTGGTTTTCAAATCATAAACCTAGGCAGTATTATTGTCGTTAATGACATCCCTTCTCAAGCTTCCTTTTCTATCAAATAAACACACCAATATCTTTTGGGTCACCAACACCTATCAAATATGTCTTCTAAATATCCCTCCAGTCTCCTGTTCTTGATATCAGTTGCCACTGTCTGTGTTGTTTTTCTGCTAACCAGATCTATGAAATAACCTCCAATGTGGCCAGTTTGTTTGTCCACCATCCATCCTTCCTCCTTACTCCCAACCATTGTGTTCTTCACTATATCTCAAAACATAACTTTGTGGGAGCTGCAAGCAACAGGAATAATACGTGCTATTAAGTGACAGCTTCTCCAACAGATAGTCAAATGGATCAGGAGCTCTAAAAAGACACCTACGATTACAGAGGCATCTCTATCTGCTGTGCTTTTCCCTTTTATTCTTCTTTCCCAAGACTTTATATTCTGCTAGAATGTCCAAAGAGAGGTAGACTATGAGCACAGAGGGCTACAGGGAGGATGTGAAAGTCAGCTGTGGCTTGCAGATGCGACACAGAGTGGTAGAAATAGCACTGGGTCTGAGTCCCATCTTGACCACTTCCTAACCATGTGACTTTGAGCCTGAGTCTGAATTTCTCTGAACTTCAGTTTTGAAGTAGAATGATAATTAACAATACTAGCCTATGAGGTTACTGTAAGGCTTGAGATACATATTAAGTGTAATAAATTTTAAAAGGACTTTGTCAACTACACACAAATTACATATACATTTGTTGTATTTTTATTAGGCTATGAGTGGAGGGAAATTTGGAAGCTGTTAGCTGTAGGGAAAGTGAAGAAGACAGTGGCAGTGAAAATCAGGGAAATGGATAAAGATAGAATGGGATACAGCAGAAATTATTTAATCCATGTGGTAGCATGCAAGTTGAGAGAAATTATAGCCTCCAGTCAGGAGCTTAAGCTTTGACTCTCCTAGGCTGGAGTTCTAACTCTCTACTTACAAGTTAGTTCCTTCAAACAAGTTAACAATGCTAAACATAACTCACCAGAGTATTCCCAAGCCTTTATTAGTATCTATGCTAAGTACTGTCTTAAATGTTTACATTAATTGCCTCAGAGTTTCTGCTTCTTCACATGTAAAATGGTACCCATAATCACTGATTTCTGTGAGAATTGAATGAATTCTCATAATGCTGGTCAGGTAGATAGGAATCAAAACATAGCAGCCAATATTTTTATTATTAGCTATAGAAATACTAAGGGTAAAATCAAGTGAGTGAGTATATGCACTTCTCCCTTTTCTTCCTGATAAAGGTCTAGGGTTTTAGCACCAGGCATTATAATGAGAACAAACATAAGAAGTCCCCCAAGGTGGAGCAGAGATGGCAGACTGCCTAGAGATCTTGGATTGGAGGTTTAACATGATGGTGAGATTTCTTGGGTTTCCATTTCCTGGACATGAAACAGAGAAGCAGCAACATGGAAATTACAATAGAAATAAACAAGAGCTCCGAGAAAAGCCTGTGGATTCTAGCTAAAGGACTAGCAAAGGGGAAGCCTAGCAACACAGAAAACTTCCAGATGGAAGAGTGGAAAAACCCTGTAGCCACACCCCCACCCGCAGAGGTGGAGTGGAGATACACATGTGCCACCCTTGCTTGTCTGACTGCGACAAGGTTCTCACATCCCACATTCCACCCTATAGTATCAGAGTAGACAGGGAGGAGAGCTTGGGCTTTCACATGTGTCCAAACTATAATGATAAGGAGCGTCCCCTCCTCCCCCCCCAATGCTGTTGGTGGTGGCCATATGGAGACCTCACACAGCAATAGCAGGCACTCCAACCTCTCTCTCTGGAAGAATTTGGGTTTTCACTTCCATGAGGCACTGAAGAGGCAGTACTTCCCCCTTTCTCCTCCTGGAGCAGTGTCAGAGGAAGCCTGCCAAAGCAAAAGACTTAAGTGATATACAGAATTCCATGGCAAAATACTCAAAATGTCCAGATTAAAAAAAAAAAAGTCACATACTATGCTAAAACAGGAAAATCTTAACTTGAATGATAAAAAATAATCAACACACACCAACACCAAGATGACACAGCTGCTGAAATTATCTGAAAGGAATTTTAGAACAGCCATTATGAAACACTTCAGTGAATAGCAATTATGAACATGCTCAAAACAAATGAAAAAGAAAGAAAGAAAAAGGTCTCGGCGAAGAAAGAAAAGATATCAAGTAGTATAAAATGGAAATTTTAGGTCTGAAAAATACATTCACCAAAGACAAATTCAATGGATAGGCTTAGTACGGTGGAGACAGAGGACAGAATCAATGAACTTGAAGAGAGGGACAATAGAAATCACTCAATATGATTAGCAGAAAGAAAATAATGGGAAGGAAATGAACAGAATTGTAGAGACCTGTGAAACTGTAACCAAAGCACTAACATTTATGTCATCAGGCTCAGGAAGTGGTAGGGGTGAAAACATATTCAAAGAAATAATAGCTGAAAATTCCCCAAATTTAGGAAAAGATATAGTCTTACAGAGTCATTTATACATTTTGTATAAATTCTGAACAGGATAAATTCAAAGAAATCTACATTAACAGCATGCTACTCAAACCTCAGAAAACTATAGACAAGCAGAATATTGAAAGCACTCAGGTGAAACAGCACCTGCCCTGCTGGGGACAAAGCCAATGATGATGGTTCTTTCTTTAGAAACCAGAGGAGATGGAGGGGTTCAGTATTTTTCAAGTGTTGAGATAGAATATTCAGCCTAGATTTTTATATCTAGGGAAAAATATACTTTAGGAATGAAGAGGGAACAAAACTTTCACAGATAAGGGAAAATGAAGAGAATTTATCACCCCAGACCTGTCCTATGTGAATGGGTGAAAGAAGTTATCAAAGCAGAAAAGAAAAAATTAAAAATCTTCAAATATCTGGAAGAATAATGAGCAACAGAAAGACCCAAAAAATATGAATAAATTCAATAGCCTTTCTACTCTTGAATTTCCTAAATTGTGTTCAATGACTGAAACAAAAATTATAACATTGGTTGATATAGCTCTCAATGTATGTAAAAAAAATTTTTAAGTCATTTTTGAATATTCATGAACATTGTAAATTGAAGAGAGTAAAGGGACTTAGAGGGAGATAAGATTACTATAGTTTATTGAAACTGGCAAAATGTTAACACCAGTACATTTTGGTGAGTTATATGTGTATATACATATAATGCTTATATATAACCACTAGAAAAAATTATGAGCTGGGCACAGTGGCACACATATGTAATCCTAGTGACTCAGGAGGCTAAGCCAGGAGAATCACAAATATGAGACCAGCCTGGGAAATTTAGCAAGACCCTCCTTCAAAATAATATATATATAAAATAAGGACTGGGACTATAGCTCAGTGATAGAGCAACTCTGGGTTCAATACCTCCAACAACAACAACAACAACAATCTATGTTTTAAAACAACATTTTAAAATGCTATAGATAATCAAAGTGGAATTCTGAAATCTGTTCAAATAACTAATAGGAAGGAAGAAAAAAGAAAACAAAAAGTGGAGAAAACAGAAAACAAAAATAAAATGTCAGACTTAAGTCCTAGCATATTAATAATTGCATTAAATGTAAATGATATGTAAGTCCATTTATTTCACTATCTTGAAATGATGAAAGTAAAGAGAGGGGACATATTAGTGCTGCCTGGGTTTAGGGAAGTTGAGAGAAGAGTGGATGTAACTGCAAAAGGGTAGCCCCAGGAGGCTTTCATAGTATTGTATCTGTACCTTAATAAGAGTGGTGCTGACACGAACCTATTTATTTATTTATATTCATATATATATATATATATATATATATATATATATATATATATATATATATATATATAAATTGTTATGTGATAAAATCACAAAACTACACATAGGTTGTGCCAATGTCAACTTTCCGGTTCTAACATTATACTACAATTATATAAATGTAACTGGGGTGGGGAATGGAGAAGAGTACAAGGGACCTCCCTGTATTGTCTTTGCAACTTATGGTGAAACTGTAACTATTTCAAAATAAAAGGTTTGTTTGTTTTTCAAGTAAGAGCAGAAAACAGAAGCAAGTGAAGGAGCTTGTTTCAGTATACTGGCTCAAAATCCAGAGACAAGTGGGGATTGGGAGTCAAAGTTTGAATACTTGTGATTCCCTCTAGATTTTGAGTTTATTTTAAAGAGCTTGTTTAGTGAATTTAATGCACTCACTTGACTGCTAAGTACTTGAGATTGCTTGTTTAAAAAAAAATAAAATTGCCAGAGGTCAGCCTCCAGATTTAACTGAGTTAAGTCTCAGAACATTATCATACACAAAGCTTCAATGCCAGGTTGAAGGAGTGAAAAGGGGGATTAAGATTGTGACATCCCCCCCACACACCCCAACACACACACACGCTACATTTTCTTGTAACTGAGAATGTTCTCAGACTCTGCCAGCAACAATATTCAGTTATGATATCCAGTTTTGGAGGGTATAACCTTCAGCACTTTCCACAGCTAGTTTTTCTTTTGCAAGAACAAGGAAATTCGATTACCTTTTGAGAATGAAACAAGAATGGGCTCAACTCTGTGACTAAATGTGTTTGAGAACATTCATGTGTAATCATGTAATCTTGTGCAGTAACGAGGCATGCCTACACTGCAATCATATCTAATCAATTATACTGTCTTTTGCCTGAATAAAGAGTTCTAATAAAGAGAAAGTTCAAGTAGCATGAATTCATCAAGTTTTTCGCAAAACTCTGCAAAAGACAGAGACACTGGGTCTCACTTGTCCCAGCCCCTGAACCCTTGGAGCTGTGTGTTCTTGGGTTCAGAAAAGGTGCCTCTTTTCTGTTTCCTTGTATCTTTCCCCTAATAAATTGTCAGTACCCTTAGGAGAGACCTCGAGCTTCTTCTATTTTTTCCTACTTAAGTATAGGGAAAGAGGGCTTTTCTTTCTGTTTTAGGGTAAAAGCTACTTTTCTATTAAAAAAGACAAAAAGTACAGCAGTTAAAAAAGAAGAGAACAGTGCAGTAGTGAGTGCTGTGGTTGGTGGGGAGGGGGGCTCTGCTGCACAGACCCAGGCTCCCTCCTTCTTGTTGCTCTGCCATACTTAGGCACTAATCTCCACATAGAACTGAATCTGAGTCCTGCTGGGTCACTATTGTGAAAGGGCCAGATGGATGGAGGGTCCCTGTGCCAGTGTTCAAAGGCCATATCAAGCCCCCAACATCTTAAAAATCTGGCTATAGGGAATCTATAAAATGCATTCTCTAGCTGAGCTAGATTTACACTTACTCTGAGGACAGATACGTGTGTGTTGAGTGTGGTGGAGTCTGTCCTCAAATAAGGGGTGGTGGGGGCAAGAATCACAGACAGACAGATGACAGACAAACCAGGTACTGGGAAGACAATAGTATCACCATGTTTTCTATATGTAGAGTCCCAACTGCCATCTCAGTTTACCTGCATCCTGGGATATTGAGAAGGGTACTCACCTGAACAAGTCAATAAGCACAGATCAGAGTCTTAGCACATAGATGGTACCAGTCTGTACGTCAATCAGCAATGCTCTGGGTGTTCTTGTCATCTTTGTGAGACCTTGATGGAAAGAGCAACTGAGCAGGCAGGTAAAGCATGAATGCGGCTCCATCCAGCAGATGCTTTGTTGTTGTTCATCCTCGATCCTTCCATTCCCCTCAGGCCTTCTTTTCTACAAGAGGCTGATGGTTTTTCTATTTTTCAGTTTTTTTCCTTCTTTTCATGAGGTAATGAGGGCAGACCACAGAGTTGAATAAAATAAATAGAGGGCCAGAGGGATGCAAGAAAATTATAAGAAACAAACAAAAAGCATAATTAGAAGCATATTTTTCATTCATCTTTCTACTCATAGAAGCTAGCACTGTGCCTGACATATAGTGACCCTAACAAATATTTCTTAACTTGAATTATGTTTTTTTTTTTTTATGTTGTGAGTTAAGGTAATTCTGAATTAGTTTTCTTAGTGGCAAGCAGGAGATTTTACTCCACCTTTTTGATCACTAGCCACTGCAATGGGATCCTGCCAGGTATTTAGTAACAAAGCTTTTGCTCCGGAAACCTCAAGAACAAATCAACCAGACACTGAAAAAGCACAGATCAGAACTCAGCTTGCTTTTATGTTCCAAACAAAAGATAAGCTGTTCTCTTTTAGACAAATAAACCACATTAAATTTACTATGTTATTGTATCAACAGCAAATATCATGTTATAACTAACAAGAAACATGTAACTCTTGTTTATTTAATTTATCCACTTTGCACAGATTTCTGATGAACTTAAATAGATCCCCTGTAGCCCCAATTTTCTTTTCTTACAGACTTCTAAATATGTCCACCCATTTATAGTTTAAGGGCTTTTGATGACTTCTCCTCTTAACCCAATCATTTTCACATCAATTCAAACACGTTCATCTCTTAAAGGATTTCTTCCTTTTAATTAGTTGGAGGCACCCTTGCAGGCTATATATGGCCATAATCAGTTCAGGACTCATTAGACTTCCTCTTTCATCTCACAAAATGATTACATTTTATAAATGATGAAAACTTTCACAGACACATAGATTTTCTGAATACATAATGTATGGCACAACATATTACATTATAAATCAGAGCAGTTTTTGCATTTTACAAATAACCTTTCACCTTCACTATCTGACAAATTTTCATGACTTCATGAAATAACTATTTTTATTATCAAAATTTTATAGATGAGGAAATTAGAGCTCAGAAACTTGCCTAAGGTGACACAACCAAGACCAAAACTCAACTCTTCTGACTCCAACTACATCTTAAAATTTTCCTTTTCTATGCTTTGTTTACAAAACCTTAGTATTTGCCATTAAAAGTCAAGGTTGCTCATGGACATCCTCTCATTAGCCGTCATTAATCTTGGAAATACATCATCAACAAAAGGGCTTTTTCAAAGTCAGCCCAGAGACGTTTGCAAATGCAGAGTCCTTGGAACATTTTCAGCATAAAAGCTAATGATCTGTGCATGGTATAACATGCAGTAGGAAGAATCATTAAGGAGAAGACCTGAGTTTGGTTTTGTATTCCAGAGCCTCCCAGTCTGTTCTGCCAGATAATAAACAAAGAAGCCGTGTTTGTTTTTAATGCAAATCTCCAGTTCCAGACATTTATACCATTACTATGCTACTCTTTCTCCCTAATTACATTTGTGGTCTTCAAAAATATGCTAACATGATGGCAGGTGGAAGATCTTCCAAGAATCAAACGTTAAGAGGCAATAGGTTAAGATCCAGTAGAGATTATATTGGGACAGAATCCAAACCTTTCTTTTCCAACACTACAATGTTTCCACTGTAATTTATGGTGGTGAGCAAGAAGAAGTTATATGGTTAAAATATTTAAATATTTAAAAGACTCTTCTGCTAGGACAGTCGTGAGTTTTATATACTAACCAATTTACAGGAGTATTTTAATCCTTTTAGACATAATTTCAGAAGGAGGAATGGAAAGGGGAAATATGGAACCATCAGAGAAGGGCTTTGGTATTATTCTAAGATGATCTTGTTTCCTATTGGGTGGTCCTTTGTCAAGAATTGAATTCTTAGGAATAAGTGGCATAGATACTTTGTCTTTCCTGCCATTGCTCCATTTGCTCACTATTATATTAGATAGTTTTTGAGTGTTCCTATATACTAGATTCAGTGTAAAATGATGGAAATACATTGGTGAATAAAACTTGAGCCCTGCCCTCAAAGACTTTTGGTGCCTTGGGGAAAGGAAGGGGAGTTTAAGCAACATAATATTGCCTGAGAAAGTGAGAGATGCAGGTCAAGACATAAAACTGAACAGGCACTTTGCAGTTCTTGGGGATGATAGACAGTATGTTGCTACAAGTACCTCTGACAGGAAATGCACCTAGGTCTTGAGGATCAGGAAAGACTTTCTAAAGAAGCAGCACCCGGGGTGGGGGTGGGGGGTCTGGATTGGGAATCACTAAATACAACTGATCGGATGTATCAAATATCTTCCAGAGAGCAGAGGGCTTTCAGATGAGAAAGCTCCTGGACCAGGTCCTGCAAAGTTTCCTTCCAAGACCTTGGGAGGCATCCTAGAAATGTGTTCTCATGGTCATATGTTTTTCTAACTTCTATCAAGTAAGATTCATAGCTCCAACAGATTAAGAATCCTGCCCCTTTCCACTCTTCCTTCCCCTCGTCACTGGTACCTTCAATCAGATGATGTTGGAGGGACCACAGGCAATTCAGAGGTCCAACTTAGGAAATGTGGAGCTGGGGATACCTTAAGTTCAAATTTGGCAAAATACATTTATATGATTTGAAGTCTTTACCTTGTGTCTTTTCTACTGCTACATAATTCCATGCCAAAGGATACATTTTTTTCTAACAATATGAGCTTGGACCCTCCCACCAGCAAGCTTCCCCTCCCCCAATCTCACCTAAACAAACAGCTTCAGGAACAACTGAACTACTTTCCTTTTCTTTCTATAAAAAAGAATATTGTGCGACTGTGGTATCATGAGGAGGCAGTTAAAGGGTATACAGTCAAAAATACAGAAAAATGTGTTTAGAACATGACTAATAAGTATAGTATACATTTGAAATTTGGGGATGTTTATAGCATTCATTGGTTTTTTGTTGCTATTTTTTTCTCAATTTAAATAAACTTTAAAAACTGATTCTAATTTACTACTTGTAATTTTCTTTCTTCCTTCCTTCTTTCTTTTCTTCCTTCCTTTCTTTCTTTTCTTCATTTTTTGTCTTAAAGAACCACCTGAAAATTATATAAGCTTCAGGACCTGTAAAATCTGATTTTTCATTTGCCAGAGATAAAGTTGTTTGTTATTATTCATTGGGCTGATTAAAATAAAGCAAAGTATAGCCACACATTACCATGGATCATGGGAGACAGAGGTGTGTCCAACAGGGGCACTGATTCTAATGGAAAATACATTTAGTGTCATCAGGGTGTCATTTTCTCTATTTCTCTTTCTCTCCTATCTGAAGGGGAAACCACCATGAATTTTTAGGGATTCTGAGACTATATTCCAAAGCTGCCAACTTCAAGTCCTTAATTCCTATAAAGTCAATGTCTCCTATGAAGATTTTGGAAAATTTCTGAGACCCTCCAGCATCACTAAATGATGCTACATTTTTCTGTGTCATAAAAATTTGAAGTTAATAGACTCCAGCCATTGTTCTTGAGTAATTATAAAAAGAATAATGATAGTTATTTTGAAAATATTGTTTTTCTTTTGCACTAGTCCAACCTCCAACATCCATCTTTTGGGGGAAGATTAGGATTTGCTAGAGTAGGAATGTGAAAGATAAACATTGAATTAATATCAAACTTCTTACATTCAAAAATAGGATTGTTCAGCAAGACTGGAACAACCTGCAAATATGCTATTGGGAGAAGTCTTTCAAAATTCCATTAGTTTGAAATTTAGCCTACCAGAGTCCCATCCTGGACCTATCTGTGTATAGTTTCCCCAGCCTCATTGTTACCTAAGGTTTGGCCAAGAAGTTGATAGCAGGAAGAAGGAAAATATAACTGTGGGGAAAACTCACTCTTTCCTCCTAGAAGGATGATAGAGAACATAGTTCAGTGGCGTCCATGTACCTCTCAAGGTTGGATAATAAAATGCTACAGATAGTTGAGGACAACACATCACTGGCCTGAGTTGCAGCACCATCAAAGTGAACTGGGCAGTCCAGGATGGTGGAGCAGAGAGAGATTGTGAGAGTCAATGTTTCTGGGATATCCATGGTTTTATCTGGAGGAGGAAGAGGGTAGCTGGGAGCTTTGATTGAGAGGTTTGCCATGGTGGAAGGGTGAGTGATAGTTACAGAAAATCCTCAGACAGATGGATGCACCTGCAGGAGCCATAGAAAAGCCAAGGTAGCCCTGGAACTCCACCTGGGTTCTGACCAGAAAGACATTAGAGTAGAAGTCACTTTAGCCTCAGGTTCCAGCCTCAAATGCCAGCAGGATAAGGAGTGCCCAGATGGACAAGAGCATCACCTCAGAGGTCAGAGAGGAAGAAGCCCTGGAGCATGAAGTGTCAATTGTTTCCACTATTGCAAAGATGACTGAATGGGTGAAGGAAATGCTACTTTTATCATAAAAAGAATGAATACTGTACAACCTGAAAGTACTGCTTAAAATGATTGAATCAGACCAGGTTTAAATCAGATTACACAATTAACTAATAATGTTTCTTACTCCCTAGTGAGTGAGGACTCAGAAATAGTCCAGATTAGTTTTCTCTGTACATCCAACTTAGGTTATAATTGAATTTGCCACTGAATGCAAATGACTCTAAGATTTTGTGAACATGCAGAAAACGCCTTTGAAGTCTTGTTCATACGTTCACTGTAGGTCACAGCAGGGAAGTTTCTAGGCATATGGATATCTTTCTGTGCCTCTTTGCTTGATAGTATTCCAACAGTCACAGAAGAATAATCACTAAAAGCAGGAGAGGCCAGAGCTGTTGCCCCAGCAGCAACTCTGAGCAGCCAGTGAGGAATCAGAGTTGGTAGATAATATCCCAGCTTTCTCTCCTCTCCATGGGACAAATTTGTGTTCTTGTGGCTTCCATGAAAAGACAGCCCTCAGCTCTCCACACCCACATCTTCTTGCTGTGAAAATCCTATCACGTGGAAGTCAAGGCTTTCCACAACCCTGTTAGGGGTGGTACCTGCAGTTCTATGGGCCCAAAAGACAAATCCATGCCCAGAATATGTATCTATCCCTGTGAGGATACATTGCTAGTTCTTTAAGAATGAAAGGGCCTAATGTAGTTGTTTTAATACTAAAATGGTCTCCTGCAGCCACAAGACTGTATCAGGGACTCAGGATAGCTATTACTGGTGAGCAGGATATTCAGAAGAAACAGGAGCTAATAGTTTTGATAAGTGGATGTTTACATCTTGGAGCCCACGTGTAGCTTTGTCTGTGACATGGGGCCACTCCATTTATGTGCACAAAATCCCAATTCTGGAGAGACTGATAAAGAAGTTTGCCTAAAATCAACCAGTGGAGTTATTTTGTCTTCTTGGTAATTCTGTAGGTCTTTCAGGGGATGTGTTTTCTGGTGATGGTAATATATGAAACAAAATCTTTACACTCCATTTCTATATCATTCATCCATTCACATGCCTCTATCCTCGACATCCTTGTTTCCAATATTGGGTCCTCTTCATTGCAGAACCAAATAGCCAGGCCATTGATCACCAAGAATCTGCCCATATTCTTCCCTCTGGGCACTTCTCCTTCCTCATAAAATGACTGGGCAGATACATTTCCTCACAGCTTGCTGCCAAAGATTGTCCCCATCTCCACTATCTTTCAAGGACACCCCTGATTGTAATGCAGCTGCCATCATTTTTGGCTTGCACCCATGTGCTAATTTGACCTTACCACAAACTAAGCTTTTGTCTTTTCTTTCTCCTTCAACTGGTTTTATGACATAGTTTAACATAATAAAACTGAGGTAGTGACATGACAGTGCGGGCTACCTACTAATGCAGCTGCTCAAGCCTACTGATCCTGCTTGGGCTGTATTATGAATATATCATTTCCATCTTCTAATGGGCTACTGCTGTGCCCATCTGCTCTATGATTCAGAGTCCAACAGAACTCAACTCATAATGGTTGGTTCCAGAGGCATGGTCACTTGGCACCCCATACCCAAGTGGGCAATATTCCAGATGCTGTTTCTCAAAAGGCATATAATTCTACATTGCAGATGGCATGGCTTGGATCCAGGATCCCAGGGGCCTGTGTTGTAATTCTTGTCCTGAAGCTGTGATAACCTCCATACTAGGTCTTTCCCCCACAACAGGCACTCCCAACACCATAGCATCATACAGCTACAGAGGCAGGACTGCCTCAATGAATCCTGGGCCTGCTACAGAGTTCTTTCTGAATTCAGTCCCTACTCAAAGCTAGCAGCCTAAGGGAGCAGGGTGGAGTAGTGTTCCTAGGAGTGGAATATGATGTCTTCAGATTCCAAAGAGGTCTAATAGGTGCTGTGTTGCTTTCTCCATGGTAGAGGAGAAGAGATGCTTTAATTTGTCTTTTACTTTGGAGGTCATACTCCTTACTCCCAAACCTCTAAAACCTGACCAACTGACAGTATGAAGTTTATCTCTCATTCTCTGAAACTTAGGTATGTTATAAGGCCTTAAGCAAATCAGCCACCTTTTGCTTTTTTGTGTGTACAGCATGAAGTTAGTATATCATCAGTAACCTATGGGATATTTAGGTGATACAGATCTCCTGTGAACATATCATGACAGAGGATGGGAAAGCTAACATAGCCCTGAGCAAAATCCCTTTAAATTTCAGACATATGATCCAACAGACCTTATGAATATTGTTGTTTGTCCTATACAAATGCAAAGTCTTTCTAATTCTCTTTTTTTCTAGTTGGAATGGAAATAACATCTCTGTCAAATCAATGGCTACATACCATGGATTTGAGAACTTCCTTATCCTCTCTAGCTACAAAACATGTCTGGTACAGCAGCTGCAATTGGGATACTACTGGTTATGCCTACAATGAATTGGTTATGCCAGCAAAATTATTTATTCTCTAGGTTATATCTGGTTTCTGAAGGAGCAACACAAGCATATTAATCAGTGATATGATGATATGATGATTAGCACAACTTGTGGATTTTGTAGGTCTTTACTGGTAGTATAAACACTGCCCTGCCCCAAGAGGTAACTATTTATACTTCTATTCTACTCTAATACTAAAAGTCTATACTAATATATTCCAACTAGAAAAGAGGATTAGAAAGACTTTTAGTTTCAGAGGTAGCTCTTTATATTTTCCCACTGTAATAGCTTTGACACCATAAGCCAAGGAATCTATGTAGGGGATATTTCAAAGGAATCAGAAAATGTCTACTGGGTGAGTCCCTGAGCCCATTGAGCTCACTGGGAGCTATATTTTATCTAGGACTCCCCAGTACCTGACTCCCATAAGTCCCCTCCATCACAGAGGAACCATGATGTGTTTCAAGTCTCTAAATAATGATATAAATTCGATCCTTTATGTAATAGTCCTCAAAGTATCTGGGTATGTTCATTTCCCTAGTGTAATTTCACCTTAATAATAGCTATAAGTCTCTTTAAAGGAAACTCAAAGAGTCACTATAATTTATATTTGTTGTGCTTTCACAGAGCATGTCTCCTAGGAACCTGGCTTCTGCTTCAAGTAATGAGCTTCTGATCTAAAAATTGGCTCAGTGTCTGGGGTCATGACTTTTGTTGGGATGATCACCCTCAGCTAGTACCCTACTCCTTTATTCATTTGTTCTTTCTTTTCTTTCTGTTTTTAGTTGTAAATTGTTACAAACATCTTTGTTGGCTGTCCATTAATTTTGCCCCTCAGGCTGCCAAGCTCCTTAACCATCTTTCTAATACTTTATGTATCAAATTATTATTATGATAATTATGGGGTCCTGGACCCTGTGGTTAAGTGTTGGCACCTGGACCTTATTTGAAGGCCATAACTCTCCCGTGGCTGTTAAAGCTCTGTGATGGTCTTTCCTACAGTTAGCCCTGGTCTGAAAGGGATGGCCATCACTGAACTTCCCAGTGGTTCTGGTGACCTTCTCACTTGTGTATGCCCCCTGGATCCTCCTGTGAAGCATATTTCACTGTGGGGTCTTCTGATATCATGAAATATATCCAGGCAAGGACTCTTGCATTCCTTGACCTAACTTTGTTCCTTCCTTTACTCTCTATCAAGGAAACTGGGGCACCTCCACTTCGTTCAACATTGGTTATCACTATTTCTAAGCAGCTAAGAGCCAACCTACCAGCAAATTTGTTCCATTTTCTGCCAGGATATTAAATCTCATATCCCATGAAAGTACCCCCAGATCAACGAATTCTTATCAATCTTTTTTTTTTTTTGTACCAGAGATTGAACCCAAGGATGCTTAACCACTAAACCACATTCCTAGCCCTTTTCATTTTATTTTTTATTTTGAGACAAGGTCTCACTAGGTTGCCTACAGTTTCACTAAGTTGCTGAGGCTGGCTTTGAGCCTGCGATCCTCCTGCCTTAGCCTCATGAGCCACTGGGATTACAGGTGTCCGCAACTATGCCCAGCTACATTCCAGCTCTCTTGACCAAGCACTCTCAAAATTGAATCCCATTAGCACATGCTAGCTAATTCATGAAGATTTTTGGGTATAGAATTTCTGACCATCTCTCTTAGGCTCAGCATGTTTCCAATTGAGTTTTTCTGGAACAGCCAGGATGAGAGAAAGATTGGCTCCTGAGGGTTCTCGGCAGCATCTTCCATTACAGGAGAAATGCTAGCTCTCTAAGGGAAGAATGAACCACCTCATCAGACTCTTCTGCTGTACAGGGGTCTTTAGATTCAATATCCTTCTGAGTATTCACCCAGGTGTCCCTAGCCCATGATCCCAAACCTCTCTGAATCAGAGTCCTAACATTAAACTAACAAACCTGCCTTTACTTATCATTCCAATGTCCTTTGAGTCTCACTCCATCAGGTCTTTAATTTGCTGATCATCTTTGGCTTCTTTTCCACTACAGGAGGAAAAGAAAGCTGCCAAAGAGGTCTTTCAACTCTTACCTTTAGCCTTTACATATCAGTGACCTTCAGTTGTTTTTTTTTTATCACTCTTTAGGTTGTCAATGCAATTTATCAGTAACCAGTCAACTCTGCAGTCTTTTCAAGCGTTCCCTACCCCCCTCCCATGTCTTTCAAATACTTAAATCATTGTGATCACTGCAATAGTGATCTATTCCATCAGAACATAGTCCCATGTTGCCACTGTTGACATTGTCAGCAAATGAGCTACCACCTTGTACCAGAGGCCATCCATGCCCCAGCTTCCACTTAGGATAGCATCCTCTTTTCTGAGTGAAGACTGAGTGTGCCAGACCCATTGCCCATTTTATTGCCTTTTTTCCTTGGATAATTCTTGTACCAATTGTGTTCATTTATGTCCTTTAAGAAGCAGAAACCAAGACAGGATTAAACATATAAGAACTGTATTGGGGGAAAGCCTGTCTGTGAGGGAAAAGACTGCATTAATGCTGAAGTCATAATTCATAAAATTTAGCTCCCAGCCATGACACAGCAGTTTAGAAACACTAAGACAATTCCATTTCTAAGAGATGTCAGTCTCCTCAGATAGATATCTTTGGCTCCAGACTCCTTATTAGGTTGGGGTGAATTTTTCTTAGACTGGTATCACAGTCTGAGAGTCATCCTATCTAAAGATTTCCCTATTCCAAACATTTCTTTGAGGTACAAATTGAAAGTGAATTCTTGACAGTACATACATACAGGTACAAATGAATGCAAATTTATTTAGGATATAAACTATTTTGTTCAAGGTAGTTCCCTAAATTATACCTATAAAAGTATAATAATGAAAAAAAATGATAAATAGGGAAAATAAGAACAGTAAGGTATAATAAAACCAGCAGTGAACTGAGTCTATCCAATGCATGCCTCGGAGTCTTATGAACTGGCTTGACAGAATGGAAAAGAGAGAACTTAATCAAACCCAGGAAAGCACCAAGTACTAAAGGATAAAAGGAAAATAGAGAAGAGATTTCCACTAATGTCATCCTGAACAAAAGTACATCTATGAACAGAAAAGCAGTTGCAAGTCAGAGAAATGCAAATCAAAACCACCCTAAGATACCATCTCACTCCAGTAAGATTGGCAGCCATTATGAAGTCAAACAACAACAAGTGCTGGAGAGGATGTGGGGAAAAGGGTACTCTTGTACATTGCTGGTGGGACTGCAAACTGGTGCGGCCAATTTGGAAAGCAGTATGGAGATTCCTGGGAAAGCTGGGAATGGAACCACCATTTGACCCAGCTATTGCCCTTCTCGGACTATTCCCTGAAGACCTTAAAAGAGCGTACTACAGGGATACTGCTACATCGATGTACATAGCAGCACAATTCACAATCGCTAGACTGTGGAACCAACCCAGATGCCCTTCAATAGATGAATGGATAAAAAAAATGTGGCATTTATACACAATGGAGTATTATACAGCACTAAAAAATGACAAAATCATGGAATTTGCAGGGAAATGGATGGCACTAGAGCAGATTATGCTTAGTGAAGCTAGCCAATCCCTAAAAAACAAATACCAAATGTCTTCTTTGATATAATGAGAGCAACTAAGAACAAAGCAGGGAGGAAGAGCAGGAAGAAAAGATTAACATTAAACAGATACATGAGGTGGGAGGGAAAGGGAGAGAAAAGGGAAATTGCATGGTAATGGAGGGAGATCCTCATTGTTATACAAAATTACATATAAGAGGTTGTGAGGGGAATGGGAAAATAAACAAGGAGAGAAATGAATTACAGTAGATGGGGTAGAGAGAGAAGATGGGAGGGGAGGGGAGGGGAGATAGTAGAGGATAGGAAAGGTAGCAGAATACAACAGTTACTAATAGGGCATTATGTAAAAATGTAGATGTGTAACTGACGTGATTCTGCAATCTGTATTTGGGGTAAAATTGGGAGTTCAAAACCCACTTGAATCAAATGTATGAAATATGATATGTCAAGAGCTTTGTAATGTTTTGAACAACCAATAAAAAAAAAAGAAAAGCAGTTGCAAAAACTTCTGAAAATTTTCCATAGTTAGAGATCAAATTTGATAATATGCAATAATGCTAAATAAACATAAAGGACTCTGAAAGTACCTGTTAGTCAGTTATTAGTCATTCTAATAAAGTCCCACTTAAAAATATTAATTTCTACTACTGTCCTTAGAAGAAACATTTGAACTTGTTTGAGCCAATTGATCATAGGTTTCTTTATTGGTCCTAAAGAAAGATGGGTCCATGATTGGAATAGACATTACCTAGTTTGGGACCTTGAAAATATCATACTTCACTGGTTTACCTTTCCCACTCCCCATCAGGATGGGTAGTGGGAGGTGGTTTCACCTTGGCAGGAGGAAAGCAATGCCACTATGATAATGTAACAGTGTTACACAGAATTGGCACCTGGATAGGGATGCTGAGCTCACAGTGGTGCCAACTTTGCATGCCCCGCTACCCTTGTCCCTAATTACACTTTGCCTTTAGCTACTCATTTATAATAAAGTGTCCTGAAACACTGAAGCATAACAGATTTCAGGAGAGATTCTGGCAAGAGTGAAGAATGGCTCTCCATGGTATATACAATACCCCAGGGGTAGCAGGTGAGGCTGTTAGAAGAATGAAAAATCCAGCAGTGCTTCTGTCAGTCCTTCTGTCAGGAAAAGAGAGTGGCTGCTCAAAAAGAAGCACATTAATCATGTATAAGGATATTCAAATACACTCTTGCCATCTCAGAAAATGGCACTAAAACCCACCTAGCTGCTTAGGCTGAAAACCTAGGAGTAACAATTCCATTTTATTTTTACTCTGTCATACATAGCATCCAAACCACTAGCATGCCCTGTCTTCTGTATTTCTGCCATCACCCTGAGCCCACCCATTTCTTTGTTTCCACAGATCTGATTGTGATTTGAGCACCATCATTTTTTACCAGGCTACTGGAACTACCTCCTTATTGATCACCCTGATGATTCCTTCTTGCTCTCTTACAAGTGCATCTTCTTCATGGAAGCTGGCTATCTTTCTGAAATGTACATTGGATCAAGTCACTCCTATGGCTAAAACCCTCTGGTGGTTTTCTAATGTCCTTCAAATAATATCCATTGTTCTTCCTATGATTTACAGAGCCCTACATAATTTTACTCTGCCCTCTTCACGGAACTCATCTTATATCCGTATTCTTTCCATATTTTAGGCACATAGAATTTAGGTTTTCCCTTTAATTTTGCCTACCTCTGAGCCTTTTTGCTTCCTATTTCCTCTACCCAGATTTTCCCTTGTAAGACTTTACTCAAATCTTTGAACTAACATCAAAGAGACAATGGCAATCCAGAGTCATCCTTAAAAATGACATTTAGTGTCTGTGGTTATTATTTTTGTTTAATTTTTCATTTTTTAAGAACATAGATGGATCTTATTACCTATTTTTGGAAGCATCAGTGTTTTCCTGCTTTATCAAGATATAATTGGCAAATAAAAATTTGAATATATTTAAGCTATACAATGTAACATTTGGATTTGTGTATATATTGTGCAATGACTACCACAATCAAGCTATCTAACACATCCATCAGCTCATGTAGTTATCATCTGGGAGGAAGGTAAGTGTGTGGAGAGAACACTAAGGTCTACTCTCAGCAAATCTCAAGTACATATTATTATAAACCATATTAACATGCTGCACATTAGGTCTCTAGAACTTGTGCATCTCATAGCTGAGAAGGCTGGGGGTGGCAGAAGAGGAGAGATTGGGGTCACAGTACAAACTTCCAGCAGCTGCTTATATCAGAGATGCTTTGATCTTGTTTGGTTTTTGGTTTTTGATTTTTTTTTTTTTGGTTTTTGTTTGTTTTAGTTTGTTTCCCACTTAGGAAATGGAAAGTCTTTGTCAGACTGTGACTAAGTTCTTTTCAATCTAAATTCCTGCCTTTAAAATGGAGCTTCTTCTTTTAAGTGACTCCCTTCAACCCATTCTCAAATATGTTACCTCAGGTCAGGGGGTGCAGAGGGTTGTGTCTAAAAGGAATACTTTCTCTAAACCCAATAATAACCAAACACTAGCTGTAGAAGCTGACCTGAGAAAATCTATGATGAGTACACTTCTCAAGTTCAGGAAAAAAAAAAAAAAATGAGGCGGGGACACTTACACCAAACCATCTTATGTTCTTCCTTTTGTTTGTTTTTTTAAAGATTCACTCTAACGTTCCTAGCAAACAACAATCTCTATTTCTTTAGACCTCAAACTTTAATGTGCTTTGGAATGAGCCAGTGTGCTTGTGAAAAACAGATCACTGGACCCTTTTCCTGCAATCAGAGATTGAAGTGCAACCCAGGACTCTGCATTTTAAAAAACACTCCAGGTGACTGCTTGGTGCAAGTGGTGCAGAGTGCACATGTTGAGAATCACTCACTTACTTCTTGGTCTGGCAAACACCATTTCACTAATAAAAGAATACTCCAGTGGTGGATTCCTGGGAGCAATATAAATGATGGAATTTGAGCAAGCCATCACCTTGCACTATTCCCAGGGATTTCGTTCCACACAACACCATGGAATTGTGCTTCATGGGTTCCATTCATGTTGTATGCTCTTCTCTGTGAAAGATGCTCCTAGACTGGTAGGAGAGGTGGCCCTCTCAAGGGAAATACAGATACCTCAGTCTAAGAGAAATACCTATGTCCTCATTCAGCTATTACAAACTGGTTTCTTTTTATGTAGAGAATGGTGATAATAGATGCCTCATATGGCAGTTACCAACCTTTCCCTAGTTACAGCCATACTTTAATCCTTTCCCAGATACAATTCTGAGAAAGGAAATTTCTTGATCTCACCCTATCCCCAATATTTCCAGAACACAGGTTTTTCTCTGTTTCTCTCCAAGACACCTTGAAACCCTGTTGCCTCATCTCTTGAATGGCTTGCAACCCCTCCCTTTAATGACTACAAGGACCTTTCCTTGTGTTGCCTTTTTTTAAAGTCATGAACTCCAACTTCTCTTGGTTAGGAAAGGTTTTCCTCTAATTGGTGACCTCAGCTTCTTTTGATGGGACAGATTCCTTTCTTGTGAATATTTAAAAACCACCA
This sequence comes from Marmota flaviventris, assembly GCF_047511675.1. Taxonomy (NCBI): domain Eukaryota; kingdom Metazoa; phylum Chordata; class Mammalia; order Rodentia; family Sciuridae; genus Marmota; species Marmota flaviventris. The sequence continues at coordinate 82,509,241 of NC_092506.1, forward strand.
AAGAAAACACGACATGTTATGAATAAGGTTATACAGACTTACCACAATTGCAATGTACCCAACCTAAAGAAGCCATTTCCTGCCCAGAGGTAGGTCAGGAGAGGAACCATACTCATATTTGCTATCTAAAGCTTCATTCTAAAGAGCAGCTGTGTAAATTAATCACTCTTTAGGTCAAAGAGACTTTGTGGGGACAGGTTTTTGGAGGACATGACTGTGTACTTGAAATAGACTAGCCACACTACAGGTATGCTACTGAATCATTTAACTCCCAAGTTAAAAACTCAGGATGAGAAGTAGTGTTAATCTACCCATTTTATAGATGAGGAAGCTGTGAAACAGTTACTTGCTGAAAACAACATAGCAAGTAATTGGCAGGGCCAAAATTTGCATCCAGGTGTGTATGATTCCAGAATCATAGTTAATCACAAAAGCATACCTCCTAGGACAAGGCCAAAGTCTATATATTGTGAGATTTTTCAGGTATTTTCTATCATAAAATTCCTATTAATAGGCAACTTGAATTGGGACTTTTTAAAAAAGCCATTATAAGCAGGGCTATAGCCTGAGAATAAGGTTTTCTTCCTTAACTTGCAAGCACTGCTAGAAAACATTTCTGGAATATTCTAGGAAATAAATCAACTCTAATCCTGAAACACAGAACCAGAAGCCTCGGGAAAGAGGATTAGGGATGGTGACTCTTTATGGGGAAATAAAAGGAAAGTTCTGCTGATTCAATCACTGATTAAATTTCACTGGACAACTTTAGGAAGCTATGGTTAGCAAAATGCTTTAAGAAGTAGAAGTAGATGAGCAGGTGCTTGAGGTACAGTCAAGAGTTGCTCTACCTCAGACAGGTTTAGCCTGCTTTACCCCTTGCTTCATTCTTCACAGTCTCCTTTCTAATTTGCTGTCCAGAAATGGATTTGCTATGTACGACTTCTAACTTTCCAATAAAATGTCAGTGAGCCTCTCTTTCCAGATCTGGCAATTAAATGCTATTGATTACTTAAAATATGCCCTCAGCCTCTGACACACCATGTGACACACACTGTCACACTTTATCCCATATCCTGCTTCTCCAAAACCAACATCATTACCTGAAATCGTATCCTATTATATTACATTATAATATTTTTAGTGTGTTTTGTTATATTATTTATTCATTTATTATGTCTCTGTCTAGATACTAAGTTCCATGAAGGAACCTCATCAATTTCATTCATTCCCACATTCCCAGCACATGAAATGGTCCCTAAAATATAGTAGGCACTCAATAAATAGTTTTTTAGATGAATGAGTCGATTATGATATAGACTGTTGTAAGAGGTTTTGAGGGAGTTACTACATAACATTTTTTAGTGTTCACTGTCTCATAGGCCTGTTCTGACCACTTACATCCTTCAATTAACTGTTTTAACAGTCATTATATTTCTATGGGGTAGTTACTGTTAATATCCTCATTTTACAGATAAGGAAAGTGAAACAGAAACTAGATAACTTTGCTCAATGTCACAAAATGAGGAATTGGCAGAGCCACAATGAGATGTGAATTGTCTAGCTACAAGGTTCTTTCAACCATCACACTAAAATAAGATGAGACACTGTGAGCTTGTTTGGGAAGAATATTCTTGCCCACATGAAAAATGAAGTTCACAGTGAATAACAAATGAAGGTAGACTGCTCATTTCTAAGGGCAGAGAGAAGAAAAGGTTCCCAGAGGACTGATGTTGTCAAGGAAGGGCTCATGGAGAATCTGAAATCTGAGCTGGTTCTTGAGTAATGGCCCTCGTAGTGCTGGAGGTCTCCTCTCTCTAGAGGCCCAGGGCTTATAGTACAAAAGGCTTGTTCCAGGAAAGACGTAGAAGATCAATGGTCATAGGCTACTTCTTGAAGCTTCTGTTTGTCTTGGCTTCAAGGCCTTCACTGATACTTGTAAGGCAGGAGGGAAGGTCAGAGTTAGCTCATGTCAGTCTCCTGAGACATTCCAATGGAGGCAGCATTGCCTTGGGACACCAGTGGCCCAGGAGTCAGGAATCCCTCCTGGAAGAGGCAAGATAATCAAGAAACACTTCATTTTGGCTTCTGCTTTGAGAACTGAGCTATTATTACCAGAGTGTTTAGCTTTGATAATAAGGACTAGTCAGCACTTGTTGGGAATTTTCCAAGTGAAGTCAAAATGTCTATGCATGATTCACTCTGATTGCTGTGATGATTACAGGATGTCTAAAGATTGGCGTTGCTGTCAAAGGGAGCTGGGATTATTCATTCTCTTCTGGGTTAGGGTCTGAGAAGGAATCTTTAACACTGCAGGGTTTCAGTGAGGTGGGAAATGTGTCAGAGAACAACACACAAGGAAGGCTCCCATTTCTGACTGCGCCATCCACAGATGTTCCACAAGACTCTGGTGGTGGTACTTTCAATCCCTTCTATTCATCAGGGCAGCAGCATTCATGACTCAATGAGCTAAGAATTAGAATCCTTTCTCTAGAAAATTGGTTTTTGAAAGTGCCTGGTGGGTATGACTAAGAGGTTTTGTTCACTGGGGTTTCAGTTGATGTTTGTGTTTTTTCTTATTATGACTTGAAGGAAAAATCCGAAATCTAAAATTAGCCCTTGTTTTTTCAACTTGAAACTTTGTAAACACACCAGCAGTGGTGTGTGAGTGTGTGTGTGCGTGTGTTTTGCAATAAGCAATATTATAATTTCTTGACATTTTCATTGCTGTTTCTTGACATATTTAGTGAGGTTTTAAAGGTTTCTTCAGAAGGAAAACGAAAAAGAAAAAAAGAAAAAAAATGGCTGTCTTCCAAATCACCATATGTTTCCAATTGCAAATTCAAAAGCAGAGACAGGCCTTAACTCAAGCTGTGCAGACTTTTGTGGGGGTTATGGAGCTCAGGAGGTAAGTTCTCTTCTTAAATTTACTTACTAAAATTTCAGTGTTACTCAGTGACAAATGATTGATTAGAAGGAAAATAAAGAATTTAGCAAATATTTGCTGAGGACCATTTATATGTAAGACATTGGATAGGGAGGAACAAAAAAGCTTAGATAAAATCTAATTGGGGATAAAAGATGCAAAAGAAAACAAATATCCAATAAAGGGTGGTAAATGAATTATTTCCACACAGAAATTCTCCAGGACATCAAAGAGTAAGGAGTGACCTATTAAAGAATGATTCACAGATGAGTTCAAATTTAGGCTGGTCTTGAAGATGCATAGTAGGACATTTCAGGTGAAAGGAACTTTAGAGCTAGAGTCACAATGGTGGAGCTGTGCAAGCATACCCAAGCCTAGTGACTGGCCTGTGTGGCTGGACTGCACTTACATAGAGACAAGGATGGGCTAATGGAGAAAGTATTGAAAAAGTAAGTAGAAGATTATGGTGGACTGGAATGTCAGGTTTGGTGTATTATTGTTATCATTGTTATTTAAATTTTATTTAGGCCAAACAACAATTTTTTGAATTGTGTTTTGATTGTGAGCCCATTTTATAGATGAGGAAAAGGAGACTTGGAGATACTGAGTAATTGTCTGATGTCAAATGACAGATATTTGGTAAAGCCAGACTTAAACTAATGTCTTGAACTGATGTTTGATCCCAAATCCTTTTAACTTCTCTAGCTTCAGTGGCTAAGTAGACTTGAGTGATAACTGCTAAGAGCCAGTAGGTGAGATATTCAGCAAAAGCAATGCTATTTTTAAGCAGGGAAAAGAAATTAGAATGGGTAAATTAAAGAACAGCTGCTTGGACCCAAGGTGACCATATAAATGTAGTAGGACTCTTTCAGCTGTTATCTCTGGGTGAATCCTCATCAGGAACCTCCTCACTTAATCCTAGATTCTTTAGCCTCCCACTTAGACAGTTCTTCTTCCAAATTAATGCTTCTGGGAAACATTCATTAAAAAGCAGATGCCAGATAGGAAGGCAGAATAATTCAGGATTATCTACAGGCATGGTGGTCCAATATTTCCTATTTGAATAATTGTCCTTCTTGGAGCACTTAATGATTTTTCTAAGTCAAAGTTTCTTGAGTCAAATACAGCAACTAATGCTCCAATGCACAGTGAATCACTGAAGTGATAGGGAGCTAGGGCCTCAGAACTATTTTGTTTGTGAGTAACATGAATCTAATTGGAAAAAGCATTTATGTCTTCATGCTACTGGAAAACAAGGGGCTGAAGTGGTTTCAAGCATAGCAAAATCCAGGTACTCAAATGGTATGTGTAATTTGTCTTTTTCCATCTCTAAATTCTGCTGTCCTCAATATTGGTTTATCCTCAGATTGATTCTTCAAGTGGTGGCCAATATGATTAAGAACAGCTCCAGGCTTATATCTCTCAGCTCACCTTCCTCAATGAAATGAAGGTATGTGATTTATGGAATACTTCTTTCTGTATAAATGCAACAAAATTCCCAGCACTGCATCTTACTGGTCCAACTTGAGTCCACATGCTTATTCCTACCCCAAGCACACTGGCCAGGAAATGTCATGCTATTATTGCTAGTTCAAGCCTTCTCCAAGAATTAAGGGGTTTGTCTAGCTGCACCCCAAACTCAAGATATAAGAGTGAGAAATGGATGTTCCTTCAGGGGAAACTGGGTTAATGTTACTAAAAGAAAAAACAATGGTCACTGGGCAGTTGTTATTATAAGTTGAAGGCACCATTGGTATAAGGAGTGGAGAAAAGGCAAAAGAAATAGCAGTGGGAGAGTCATCTAACACTACAACAAATCAGAAATTTTATATATATATATATATATATATATATATATATATATATATATTGTGATGGAGATTTAACCCAGGGGCACTTAACCACTGAGTCACATCCCCAGCCCCTTTTATTTTGACATAGGGTCTTGCAAAGTTTCTTAGGGCCTCACTAAATTGCTGAGTCTGGCCTTGAATTTGTGATCCTCCTGTCTCAGCCTCCCAAGTTGCTGGGATTAGAGGCATGAGCCACCGCGCCCAGACAGATTTCTTATTTTTTTATGGTAGGCCTATGCCTGAAAATAGCTTCTCTGACCCCATCACTGACAACCTTCTTGCTACACCCTTTGCTCCAGACTTGTCAAACAAGCTGGACTCCATCTCACATCCAGGCCTTTGCATAAGCTGCTCCTTACTGTGGAATGTGGATCCACCCACCCACCCAGTATCCACCTGGTAAATGTGTATTTTCACATCTTCAAACATATTTCCCCTTCTGAACATCAGACATTCTTTTCTATCAGCTCCTATAACATCACAATTTTACTTTTTTCTTTGTTTCTTCTTCTTTTTAGTGACTATTACTTTCTGATTCCTTTGGGAAGATTGACTTGTAATAGGTGGCCTCATTAAGTTCTAGAAGTATATTGAATACAGTGTTTCTTAATTGCTGTCTGTGAGGAGGCAAGGAAAGACCAGTCCCTTCCTTACAGCTGACGTGTCACAGATCCTACAAACAGGGGATCAATACCCGTGTGAATTAATATCAGTCCTTAGCAAAATCGCATAACAAGGTCTGAGACCTAATTTCCTGCTCTATCTTCTCAGATAACCAACTCTGTATTTCTCACAAAATACAAATATTTTTAGAGAGATAACATAGAAAATCTAAAACGTTTTCAAGACTAATTTGATTTGTCCCTTTTGAAATCAGGCTCCATGCTAAGTAACCCTTGGAGGTCCCTTCTGGCTGTTCTTGATGTGGAAAGGTCCTCCTGGTAAAGCCTTCCTCATCAGATAGCATGACTTTGAAGGTCAATAGAATAAGCTTTAAAAGATGGCAGGCCATTCCAGGTTCCAACCCTGCCTGAATGAGAAGTCAATATCCAGTTTTACATAACCCACTTTACTCTACATGGGAAACTCCAGGGAAACCTTTTTTGGGAAAATTGTTTGGCCACAATTTTTCACAATGTGGCAGATTTACGACAGAAATATTCAGACATTTTATAATAGTGTTTCCAAAGAGGCCACTGACAAACTCTGGGGCCCTGACTCTTCTCCAGACAGAACTCTCACCTTACTTGTAAATTGCAAGGATTGTGACGGTAAGATTGCCAAGCTGCTAGAATGTAGCGAGTCCTGCCCAACCAGCCTGTCAGAGAATGAAGTGATTTATAAGCCAGAGTCTGAAGGAACCAAAAGTGAAAACATAAATGAAAGCCTCTGAAGGGGATTGCTGAGGATAGTTTTCTTTCTTCATCTTTCCTGGATGCTCTGGGGCAGACTTAGAAAATAGGCTCTTGCAGAAGTCCATTCCAAAGTCACAGCCGACATTAATAATCACTTAGGTCACTTCTTCTCTTAGGACATGAACCGGTTCCCATCATCCTTCTCATCACAGCCAAATACTTAAGGAGGCACATGAAATAAAACCCATCTTCTCTTGAAATTCTTTTCTATGGCTTTCCACTGAGCTCCAGTATTATGTTTTCCTACTCGAACCAAATCTCACTGATTGTCTATTATTTCTCCTCTCCAAATGCTATTTGAGAATTTTCATCATTCTGTACATTTAAGCATTTATTTTCCCTCTATTTTGCACTAAAATTGTAAGATTCTTAATATGCTCTTCTGTATCCATAGCTTTCACAGTGCCAGTATATGCACAAAAATAACTTACTGATTGAGTCAATGAGTTTTGAACAAATAATTTAGCTTTTGAGTATGAGAGAAGGAACTAACATTTATTCAGCAATACTTATGTGCCAGGTAACAAGATAAGTGCTTTACATACATTATCTAATTTAATGCTATCTGTAGAACTTGGAGGTTAAGTTTTATCATCCCCACTTTTGTTGGTTAAGGAATTCAAGTTCAGAGAATTTGCAAAACTGATTAGTAATAAAAAAAATATCTTAGAAGAAGTAATAGATTTAAGACTGGCAGCACTTAGAGAAGTCCGTCAGAAGAAATTGGGATATATAACACAATGTCATATTTTCAGAAGTGAAGTTCAGTATACTTGTTAAATTCCATATTCTGCTAGTGGAAGAAAGGAGACTAGTTTAAATCAAAATTATCATAGAAAATCCAGGAAGCATGACAACTATAATAACAGAAAGATTAAAAGCTCTGTTTTTGTAAGATATATATTTCCAAATTCCCATCCACTATTATTGCTATAAAAAGGTTGTCACTCTTGTGGTTAAAATCACGCATTTGCACATTGTTTAAAAACTATGATGAATAAAACACTTTTTTCAGCCCCAAAGAGCTTATGATCTACTGGATAGGACCAAACATTAGCATAAAAGTGTATTACAAGGGAGAGATGAAGAATAATATATGCAGAAGATATTAAGAAACCCTGAAGAAAAATTCTTGTCCATGCTGGGGAGTCTCAAAATTTTCTTGCAGGAGTTACAACTGTGTTTTTCCTGATCACTACTGTTTCACCAGTACCTAGCATAAGCCTGATGCCTAATTTGAGCTTGGCAAGCATTTATGGCATAAGCAAATGAATGTGTGAATGATTGAGCTCTCAGTGCTAAAGTCAATGAGGAATTAGACACAGGGGGAAAGTTTTGGAGTTTTAGCTCAGACAGTAGAGCATGAAATCTACCATTCTGTCACCAGACAGGGCTTTGAAGTCCCTCCAAGGGGACAGTGGAACTCAACTCTGCCCAAGTGTGTTCTTGACCTATGCCACTGTAAAGAATTTTAGGACACATCAAAATCAAGGCATAAGTTGAGATTTATTAGAGGACAGCAAAGCTATACACACCCTAAAGGCAAGGTGTAGGTACCTTGTGCCTCCCAGAGAAAAGAATATGAGTGACACACCTAAGGTTGAGCTCTGTGACTATACATGATTTTCATGGGAAGAAATGTTCAGGTTCTCAGGCAAGCTTCTCTGAGAATCAAATCCCGTGTCAATCATTTGATATTTGGGGTTCACAATATTCTGTTTTGGTGGCCATAAATCAGTTGTGGGCATATGGTGTAGATCTTTGAATCTGGTATCATTTAAATTGTTTTTGTTCTAGTTGATCTGATAGGAGAATACCCTAGAAGTTTTGATTATCTAACTAATGAGACAAGCATGACTGGTTATGTTCATAGATCCAGATCTCCATCCACTAGAGGCCTCTTTCTCTTCCCAAAAGCCCACTTATTTCAATTTTATGGATAAAGAAAATGTGATACACATTTGCATGGAATACTATTCAGCCATACATATAGATGCAGTCCTGTCATCTGTGACAATATGAATGGAACTGAAGGACATTATGTTAAGTGAAATAAGCCAGGCATGGAAAAACAAATAGGACACTATCTCACTCACATGTGGAATCTGAAAAAGTGGAGCTCAATAGAAGTTGAGAGAAGAATAGTGGTTACCAAAGGCTAGAGAGAGTAAGAAGAAAGGGGAATTGAAGAGGTTGGTCACTAGGTAGAATGTTAGAAGAAATAAATTCTGTTGTTCTATGGAACACCAGAGTGAGTACACTTAATAATAAAACACTGTCTAAACATAGCTGGAAAGGAGGATTTTGAACATACTCAGCAAAAAAAAAAAAAAATTATAAAAGTTTATGGTCATGGATATGCTAACTACCGGATTTGATCATTGATCAATGTATACATAAATCAAAACATCACACTGTACCTGCCACTCTGTATGAATATTATATATTTTTTTAAAATAGGAACAAGGGATACTGCAGAAACAAAGGCACACAGGAAAGTAATCAGATAGCCTGTAGAAAGCTTATAATTGGTCTTACATTGCTGGAGCATAAAATATTCAGAGGAGAGTAAAACATAATGGGATCTAGAGAAGCAGGCCTGGGCCAGATTCAGAGGTAATAGTGGAAATATAGGGCCACTGTCACAGTACACGCATCAGGCCCTCAGACTAGACACTGGTTCAGCAGACACCACGAGGATGTGTGTTGCCTTTTTAGATGCCTAACTGTGGGAGAAAGAAGGGAGTGGAGCCATTGAACAGGTGTCTAGACTGTTCATCTTGAGCAGGCAGAGAGAAGGCTGAGTGTACACACCAGAAGAGAGATGTAGTATAGGGCCTGTGGAAATTGTGTTCTCATTACGCTCTTTCCTCAGTGAAATAGATGAGGCCAGGTCACAGGTGAGAGTAAGGACACAAGAGAAGGGGCTGGAGGTTTGTCCAGCTGTGGAATAGTCATGCAAGAGAAAGCAAGAGTGAATCGAGTGGGGCCTGCAGCAGGGAGGATGAGCAGTTCTAAGAACCCATTTAAGGTTAACAGTCATGAGACCAAAGCGAAACCACTGCTATGAATTTCTGTTTGTTTTTCCTAGCAATGTTGAACTGCATGAGTGCTGGGGTGTGAGAGATGGTGTGGGATTTAATCAAAGTTGGGTTGCTAAGCCTGGCACCATAGAATTCTCTGTAGAGTTTCAGATAGTCTGTATTACGATAGGGGAGGGGATAGATGATTTCTCATGTTATCTCTTGAATGAATTCCACATACACACCCCTGCTATCTCTAAATTTCTTGGAAATTACCAACTGGCTTCCTTTTCTCATTTCCCATTTAGTTTTTACCCTGCTTCTCTGGATGCTGCATCCAGTCTTCTTTGTGGATCTTTTCTATTTCAATCTACCTCACTTCCTGCTCTCCACATTAGCCCTGGGCTATCTTATCTACTCCCATGGTTTTCAGTACCACATATTTGTAGAGGGTTTCAAATACCTCTCTAGAGTTCCTATCTCTCTCCTGATCTCCAACTAGCCTTTCCTACTCCATACTGGGTCTAACCATTAAGTTGCTTGTCCCACAACAGAAGCTCAAATGTCATAAATAATTTATTATTTAAATATATAATATTTAATAATTATATAGTATTCTCTAAATCAGTATTTCCACTCTTTACCAGACTGTTCTATTTAGAAGCCTGGTAAGTCATTTGATATCATCCCATATATCCTATTAATTATCAAGCAACCATCAACTCTACCTTCTTGAGATAGTTCTGAATTTCCCAAATTACTGGCAATGAATATAAAATTTAAAAAATTCTCAATTAGTTAAAAATACTTATTTTAATATCAATGTGAACCAGGTACTCATATCACCTCTACACTCTTAGAAAATTTACCATAGTCTCTGTGTACAGCCTGACAGTTTTGGGCATCTGCAAAAAGAGACTAGAAGCAGAGCCATGAATATTTAATCTGTTTCTCATTGAACTATCCAAAAAAAAAAAAAACCCACCAGGAATGGAAACTCCACCCACTGACCATTTCTAGTTGCTCAACTCAACATTCTCACATTTATGTTTGGAGTTAAAAGAGAAAATTCAAAGCAAAACTGTGGGTCTTTCAGCTTTACTGTGGTAGTTTTCCACAGGTGCACAGGTGAGAACTTACCTTCCCATTTAGAGCTGCTGTACTTCATGACTTCTAAAAGCAAATCAAGCTGAGCTGAGTTCTTGGAAAATGCTGGGTAGCTAGGGCATATCAAAGGGAATTTGAAGTGGTTTATGTGGTTTGAAAATTCTTGGGGCAAAACTGCCTTCCTGTCGCTTTTGGAAACTACAGTACAGAATTGGAAAGGAGGTAAACAACAGGAACTCACCATTTGGTTTGCTTCCCATTTGTACTTAGCTAATTATTTCATCCTAACAAGAGAACTTGTTTCTCTGTTTCTCCCCAGTACTGACGGCCCCCTCCCGCCCCCACCCCTCTATCCCACTCTCTGAGGATTGCTGCAATCATGGGACACTTGGACAATGAAAGCCACCAGCTTACTTTCATTTTATACCCAATTGGAGCAAGATACCTTCTGCCATGCAAACCAAGGAAAGAATTTTCTCATCAGCTCTCTTCACACCCTGCTTCATTATGCCTAGAATGGATGGAATTCATTTGATATGCAATTAGTCATCACAGCAAGAGCAGGAATATTAAAAATTTCAAAGTAATTGTTGATGGTCATGAATACAAAGTAAGGTTAGTAGTCTTGTCCAATGTCCCCACCTGCCCATGTTGACATATATTCATAACAATATCTGGGCAAGTCTCTCCTTTTCCTTCAGCCTCAGCAGGGCCTTGTGTTGTAACCTCTTCCATTTCTCTAAACCTGATACCTCTCTTTTATCTGCTTTCCTTAATCTAAAAATTTCCTCAATTGCTGTTATCTATTCTCCTTTTTTTTTTTTTTTTGGAGTGTGTGTCCCTGATGATTAATATTTCTTTCTATTCCTTTACTATCATTTAGCAGGATTTGAGGAAAAAGAAGAGATAAACCAGGGGCATCAGTCAATAATGTTTAATCAATCACTTTAATTAATTTGTTCATCTTATGCTTTTGCTATTAAAGTTTCAAGTTCTTCAGGGAAGAACTGAGTTGTCATGACCATCATGCAAAGTGTCTGGTATTTTCAGTAATCCTTACTGAGAAAAAAAAATGGTATGAATTTCTCCACGAGTCCTTTTGCTAAGCTAATGCCCAGAACAGAATATAAACTGTGTATAAAAGTTCAGAAAGATAATGATTACAGAGCAGATAGTTAGGAATTGAGTCAAATATTCTCTGGGATCTGCAGAAAAGCCAAAATGTATCTTTTTAAGTTGTGTTTTCAGTGATGTTTGCCTTTGACTCATATGTATTCAAATCTCCAAGAAATGTTTCTCATTGCCCCAGGGTGGGGACTTGTTTATGTGCAACACATCTCAGTACCCCTCGGCTCTTCCTCTACTACCATCACCAAACCCCCGCCATAGTGGTGTCTTCTCTGAGTTGTTCTCTGAGGGTGGGGGTGCATGCCAGCTTGAACTCCTGGCTCAGGCAGTTGAGTAGGAGAAGAGGTGGGTGGTTCAGTAATTTATTTTTGCATGCCTGATTTAAACCATCCCTTTCTCACCAAATGGGAGCTTTCAGCTATTAAAGAAGACATGCAACCCCTTTTGTTTCTGTACTTTTTCAAGCTGCAAAGATGCCTTCACTAGATCAAAAGATGAGGGTTCTCCCAGAATTCCAAACCAGCTGGTTCTGAGAATTTTAAATGCGCCTGGAAAAAAAGCATCTGTTCTTTCCATGTTTTTTCTATCTACCCCTTATACTAAATACCTATTCATTTATATCTGCTAAAGCTGATAAGTGGAAAAATCTATAGTTTGTAAGCCCAAAGAAGACCTTTATCTCATGCATTTATCATATTCTTAATTTTGCTGGTTCCATAAAGACGATAAAATAAGGTTTTCGATCCCTATTTTTGACAGGCTGCCAACCTGACATACTCAATGTTGACTGCAGCTCTCTTTCTCAGGGTAGAGCATGGCATTCACACAAGAAGTTGGCTTATATATTTTGAGAAACTTAAAGCCTTGAGAGGCTTTTCTGAACTGGTGTTTAGAAACTTCCTAATGCCCCAATTAAAGAGGTTTGCAGTTTTCTGAGTTTCACAGCTCAGCCTGGTTATAATCTGGATTGGGACAGTTCCAAGAGAGGAGGTCAAAAAAAGTGCAGATTCATACATAATGTATGTAGGATTTTAATAAGCATCCTTTCATACTACAGCTTCTCTTCATGGCTTCCCATAAAACTTCACAAGCCACAAGCACTATGACTATTATTTTTTAAAAGAGTAACAGAAGGAAATGTTCAACCTCTTGCAATCTAAATTGCTCCAGGAATTTAAATGTCTTTGTACAGATGCCTCACAACAAAAATCTGTACTCTATGGCAGTAATCCTTACCAAAACTAGATAAATTTAAGCTATTTCAATTTATATCAAGTTTGAGAGATTTCTCCATTCACTTCCCATTTATCAAGTGAAGATAGATTCATGGTTAGTGGAAAATGGGGTTAAAGCAACTCTCTCCTAACCCTAGAGATAGAATAGGAAAGAGGATGTAACTTCAAAAAAGAGAGAATAAAAAAGCAATTTTCAGGTTGATTTTGTTCAATTTTAGGATGAGTGATATAATGTTTGAATGGGTCCTTAAAGAATACAAAACTCACTACAAAAATCTCTGCGTGACGTTATAGCACATCCTGATTGTTTCCCATCTACTCTTTCTCATTTCAGGAAGACTAGGGAGTACCTCCCTCAGTATTAGGTAGAGTCGTTGGGGACTGATGGAAGGGCTACACCTCGCCTAGAGCTTATGGACTTAGAGCTGAGTAGAACACTGAAGGAGATTCTGAGTTGTCTTCTTTAGGCAGCAAATGAATACATCTGATGTGGATGTAGTGATCCAGTTACTGAATAACATCCAGGGGAAGGGGATCTCAGGACAGTCTGATCCATTCTTGATCGGCTCTGAGGATTAGTAAATATTTCCTTTATGAGAAGCTGATTCTTAGCCACGAATCTTTCAGTTACAAGTCCCAGCTCTTCAGTAAATTCTCGTGGTTCCTGAGAATGGATTAACTGAAACCTCCTTCCCCCTGAATCATTTAGGCATAGCCAAATCCAGCAGTTCAAGAGCTTTAGGAAGTCCAATGGACCTGAGTGTGTCTCACATGTATCTTTGCTCCCATCAAAGGTAGCAATGAGTTTGTAGAGGAGGCTGTGCTCCCAGTTCTAGGTCAAACACCCATTCCTGGGGACTGAGTGGGTGGGGGAAAGAAATCAGTTCTCCTTGAACCAAGGAGTTAAGCTGAATTAATAGTAAAAGGAAGGGTAATTACTCAAAAGAGAGGGCATATGGGATGAGAATGTAGTTCAGTGACAGAGAGCTTGCATGAGAGCCTGAGTTACATCTCTAACACTGCCAATAAAGGAAGGAAGGAAGGAAGGAAGGAAGGAAGGAAGGAAGGAAGGAAGGAAGGAAGGAAGGAAGGAAGGAAGGAAGGAAGGAAGGAAGGAAGGAAGGAAGGAAGGAAGGAAGGAAGGAAGGAAGGAAGGAAGGAAGGAAGGAAGGAAGGAAGGAAGGAAGGAAGGAAGGAAGGAAGGAAGGAAGGAAGGAAGGAAGGAAGGAAGGAAGGAAGGAAGGAAGGAGAAAAAAAAGCCAGTAGAAAAAAAGCCAATAGATAAATCCCCTCCCTTTCTTCCATTGGTGGATAATTTCAAGGCACATTCTACAGAGCTTCTCTTGGGAGTTCTAACAAGATAAAGGCCTTTTCTCTCTTCTGACTGTTCCTAGGCCATTCCTCTTGTTCTTTGAGATTATGACTCTAAATGAATGACCTGCAATGTGAACATTGTTTGAGAGTTGGCTTTTGGAGGGATGTGGGCAGAACATGACTATCATGGGATGAGACACAAAGGAAGAGTGTCTGTTGGAATCATGATTAGCATTAGGGTTAACATGTATTAAAGCTTTATTTGTATCAGGCATGTTTGAAGGATGTTATGTATTGACTTACTGGAGGCTCATAACAAGTCAATGAGGATCGGTGCCATCAAGCCTATATGGTATGGAAAGGAGCAATTACTTGCCCAAGGAAACACAGCTGCTAAGCAGAGGTGGTAGGATTTGAATGCAAGCAGTTCCCTCTACATTCTCCACGTTCCATCAGTGTATTCTCCCTGGCCTTGTTATATGATCTAACACCTCTTTGATGTTTGCTTAGAGTTATATGAAGATATCATTTATATTTTTCTCCAGGTTAAACTATGCATGGATTTCTATAAATACTCATTAAGTGGACACCATATGACAAGCAATTTGATGGGATTTGGGCACAAAGTAAGGAAAGAAACAAACCCTTTGGCTCCAGATATTTACACACCAGTAAGGGCAGGGACAAAAACAAGGGAAACAAGGAAATGGGATGCCAAAGCTGTGTGGGAGTCATCAAGATAAGGGTCTACCCAGGGGCATTAGAAACACCTGGGAGATACAACTTCCCAGACCAGTAGAGGCAGTGATGTGACTGGCGTTGATTAACTGAGTGCTCGGGGCTCCAGAGAGTCACCCTGTATAGGGAACCATACATGTGTGTGACACTTTCACTGATAGAACACTGCAGAATGAGAACTGGGGAGAAAGTTGGTGTGGTTTTGAAATAAAATAAAACCGCTGTAGAACCTGATATGTATCCCTTCAACTCTCCTCATCCTGAAGGCACAATCCATTTTTAATGTGTAGGTAGGTTGCAGGGAACCACAAGTGTAGGATGCTAGATCTCCAGCATAATTGTAAATTCTGTCATGCCAGTCGGCGGTGATCCTGGTTCTACCAATCAACGTACTTTTGAAAATATCTGTCACCTTTTTCTGAACATACTACTACTCAAGTTGTGGGGTTTTGTTTCATTTGCTATTTTAAGGTTGGTTGGTGGTTTCTATTTTGTCAGTCATGTTACATTTCTGACTCCTGAGCTGAAAGTCAATCAAAATTTTGTATTTTGATAATCTTTTTAACTTAAATATAGTGTATTGTATACTTTATAAACATACAGTATATATATTTAGAGAACATTATGTATTTTTTGAAATCTATAAAATTTCATGAAGTTCAGTTTGCTGTATTAACTTGCCAAGATCTTTTTTATCTGGATGTGGTTCCTAAATACTTCAACTCTCCATTCCAGTTTTGTGCCATTACTACAAGGCTATAGATTTAATAATTATAAGAATAAACAAGGTTTCAGCAATTTATAAGCACATACTATCCTAACTTTAAAAAGGAGGAGAAAGATCTCAGGAGAGATCCAGTGAGATTGCTATTAATTCTTGAAAAAAAATTCTAAAATAAATTATTAAATAGATGTCTTGGTAACATGAGCAAAGAAAATGCTGATTGCTTGAAAACAGCATAAGTGTACTAAGAAAAAATATGCCGAACTAATCTAATTTCCTCCCTTCCTGCTGCTGCTAGACTGAGAGGAAAGTACTACTGTAGACATATGCTATGTGAATTTCAGCAGGGATTTTAAAAAATTCAGTCCATGCAGATGAGATGGAAGAGAATGGACTGAGATATAACAAAGCAGGGCATCCCAACCTAGGGTTCATGGTGTCGCTTAAAAAACACTATTCAGGGCTTCTTGTGAAAATGGTGCTGTGAATTCCCCTCCATGCTCAAACACAGCAAAGGAAGGTAAAGCATGGAATGAAAATTAAAAAGATGTCGGGTTGCTAAAAACAAAAACAAAACAAAACCAAGATAACTCCTCTGTCAAGTTTGGGTCCTAGAGATGAAGGGACCCCCAGAAAGTCCATGAATGAAGATGGAAGATGCATATTCAATCAGATTTAAAAAGACTGAATGTATAGGTTCTCTTAAAAAAAGAGAGAGATGGACATTAATAACCCCATAGCAATAATCTACTGGAGCTCTCCACTTTAGATGGAGTTTTCATTTATCCTATATACATCACGTTTTTATGTAACTTACCTCACATCTCCTGCCTCCATGTATGTGTATGTGTATGTACATATAAATATATATGTACACATATACATATACACACATATAAAGTATATATATATATATATATATATATATATATATATATATATATATATATATATCCCTTGGTGGAAATTATATAATTACATGTAATACATGTTGTTATATATTTATATATTATACATATTCAACATATTTATATTTATTATATTTATATATTATATCTATATATAATATACATGTACATATATATCATATCACATGATATCTATATATCTATATCTATATCTATCTATCTATCTATCTATATATATATATATAACTTCCACCAAGGGTAATAGTGAAAACAAATGAATAACAATCTAGAATTCAAAGCTGACATGAATTGTTGGGTCTTGCACCAGGTCACATCTGTTCTCCTTGGCATGGACTTGGGCAAGATGCTTTTATAAAAAGGATTGTGCATATTAACCAGCACTTCAGATGTCAAAGACTAGTGAGAAATGGTGCCACCCCATAAAGATTTGTCTCCATACTTGTCTGTTACAATGACTATTTTCTTTTACACTGTGGCATTTCTGTGTAGTTACTGATCAGAGCATACAATGTTTTCCCAGGTAACTTCCATCCAATAAAATGATGTCTGAATCTTGCCATGTGTGAGAAAGAAGAAATTCATTTTAAGATATTTGTTCTTCTTTCTCAATCACATGCTTAGATGAATTGACCCTGAAGGACTAAGAATCCCACACTCTAACCCAAAGCTTAGCAGAACCTGCATGGATTCTGTGGTAAAGAGAATTTTGTGGCAAGCTGTGAATTCTGTAACAACATGACCTGAAAACCCCAAATCCACACACACATAGTCCACAGACAACCCTGGCAAATTATTCAAATGAATGCCAACCAATGCTGTGACTGTTTAATAAAAAAACCTGGTTCGAATGCTTCCATGCATGTTTCCCATTAGTGTGCAATTTCCATTTTGCTGCAGTGGAAGGTAGCAGTCTGCTGAATGCCAGGGTATGGGAAAGAGTCAACAGTCCCACTGTTCTGCAGTGGAAACCCGCCAGGGAAAGCTGACACCCTGCAAAATACACCCAGCTCTTGCCTCCCTGTGCCAGAAAAGATGACCTCTGTCTTCTCTGTGTGAACTTTAGTTCCAGACAGGGGAGGAAAAGATCCATGACCACCAGAGAAAGTGACTCACATACTGCCTTTCTTTTCTTCCCTCCTGTTTCAACCCCCTTGTCCCTCCCTTCTTCAGGAAGCCATCTGAAATAGAATAAGGCTTCTGAGCAGCCTGATGGAGTAAACATTTCTGGGGGGAGACTATCTTCATTTCTTATTTTTCTTACTACATTTCCTTGTTCGCATTTTATTGGTCCTTGTCTGAGCACCTGGTGCTAATGAACATTTACCCTGCAGTTTTAGACTTACAAAGGTAGAAAAATCTGCCATAGGTAGATTTTCACCATAGGTAGAAACTTTAAGATAGAAAACTTAGCATTGTCACCATATCCCATGTTTTCAACAATGTGGAGAAACTAATCTAATCTTCAGTGACACAAAATGAAGTCTGTGAGAAGCCCAGTCAAGAGACATAAATATGTGACATTATATATGTCTCTGTTGTTCTCATTGTTCCCAACAAGAACATCCTTGTCTTAGTGCATCCCTCTCCTGCCCATAATGTGGTTCTTAAACTATTTCTTGGATTTGATAAAATTAATTCCCCTTTAAAAAATTATTTCATGTTTTAGTGCTGCTATTGCAGCCAAAAGGGTCAACTAACACAGCATTAAAAATCTTCCAGTAGGCAGCTGTCACTCATCTATCACTTCGTTATTCTAAGATGCAGTACTCAGACCCATCGAACAGGCTAATTTGCCAATACCATACTTAGATGGTAGTGTCCTTCTCAACTGTGAAAAGGCCCCAGCCTACAAGGCTTTAAGTAGGCCACCTGCTTTGGAGCAGATTTTAAGTTACACCAGGTGCCTCATTTATTTTCCCTTGCTCTTAAATGGTCACGTATCATCCAACCTAAGAAAAAGTCCATTGTGGCCTAACTCAAAGCTAGGGAGGTAGAGAGTTGAATTATCTAGAATGTTCTAGAAGAATGTCAGTCAGAGAGAACAAAAAGGCTTAGTAATACCTTCTTAGCAATACCTTAGTGATTCAGAACCAGAGGGCATGGAAATGGGGCACCCCAGGAAACTGCTTCCAAATCTCTGGGCAGGGGTAGAATCAGTGGTGCACAGTTAAGAAATACCTACTTATAGCCATTTCACCCTCCCCAGGATTTAAGCTACCCCTTCTCAAAATGAAGACCTTGGTGGTGCTTGCCTATAATCCCAGAGACTTGGGGGCTGAGTCAGGAGGATCATAGGCTCAAAGCCAGCCTCAGCAACTTAATAAGAACCTGTTTCAAGAAAAAAGAAAAGAAATACCAGGGAAGTAACTCAGTGATAAAGCATCCCTGGGTTCAGAAAATCAGACATGGAATGAGTATAAAAACATAACACCACATTTATAGTCGTAAAAAATTGAAATTAATCTAAATATTCCAGAAAATTATTTAAATATACTACAAGATAGATAAAAATTTAGACAGTAATTAAAAATCCATGTCCTTAAACATGGATCAGTGTTGACATCAGTGTTACATTGAGTAAAAAAAGACATATTTTTATAATCTCAACTATAGAATAAAAGTTCCAAAAATAAATTAGAAATATTTCAGAAGGTTGAGAATATCGTGGAATATTGTGGAACATTTTTTATTTTGATCTCTTAACTTTTTGCTGAAACATTTATCCTAATTTACATGTATCATTTGCATAACTGGAATTTGTTTAGAAAATAAGAATTAAGGATCAAGGGATCAAATAAACAAATAAGAGCATGTTACTATTTCCTCATAATTTCACCACACTAAGTAGAGTGTGTTTGAGCAGCCAATTAATTTTTGGAAGAGGTAAATTGGAAGGGTGAACTCACTCCATATCCCAGCTGGCAATTAAGATTTTAACTTCTCAAATTTTGTTCTTTTTCTCATTTATAGTAAAATCGCTTAAACATAGGTACTCAGTTTCTTAAGCCAAAACAAAAGTGATTTTTACTTTCTGATATTTACCCTTTGATATAAATTTTTTTTCTGTCTTTTTGATTCTAATCTGTATTTCTACTTTCTCCAGAAATCACAACCACATGAAGCCCTTTCTGTCGATACTCTTGATTAGAATGAAGGTCATTTAAAATGTCAAAGGTAGGCCCTACACACCGCTAAGATATATGTGAGACGGAGATGACTCTGGGCATTCCTTTCTCCAATTTTCTGCTCCTTTCTACTCTCTTTTGCACGCGCCAGTTCTTTTTCCTATACCTCCCAATAATTACCTCATTTATATTAAGGGGTAGGATAATGGGGAGGTATATGATCCCACTTTCAATGCATCTCTCAATAT
Source organism: Marmota flaviventris (assembly GCF_047511675.1). Lineage (NCBI taxonomy): Eukaryota > Metazoa > Chordata > Mammalia > Rodentia > Sciuridae > Marmota > Marmota flaviventris. The sequence continues at coordinate 82,529,003 of NC_092506.1, forward strand.
TATCCTGCCTCAATATTATCCTGCCACTCAAGTTCCTAAATATACCCCATTTTGAACTTCTGCTATCAGAATGGGATGTAGAAAGGGTTTTAATCTTCACTCTTTTATCCCAAACATACCAAAAACAACAACAAAAAAAAGATTCTTGGATCTATTAATTACAAATTAAATAACCCTAGGAAAATTTATTTTGGTGTTATATCACTTTTAAAAATGGTGGTAATATTACTCATGTCATGTGGTTGCTGTAAGGATCAAAAGAAATAATTTACAAATATTTTAACAAAGCACCTGAGAGAGGCTTAGTATATGTTAATTAAAACCAAATCTTACTTCTATAAGGAAATCTATGGGAGATAACAACATAGATTGGAGAGAATGAGTAAGTCAGAAGTTTCTATGTTCAAACCCTTATTCTATCATTCTTGAATTCCATGAACTTGAGTCTTTCTGAATATTAGGCTCTTAACCCTTAAACTGGTGATGATGACGTTTACCTTGCAAATCCATTGTAAGAACAAGGTCTATTTAGGACCAAAGTTATGATAAATGCCCTAAAATGTGTTTAATAATAATGACAACACTACTCTTATTGTTACTATTAGCAAAGGATCAGAAGAAAAATCTATAGCTGAAGATGCTCTAAATGGAGAAGAGAAGACAAAGAAATCACAAAACGAAAAAAGATTTTCCAATTTCCTTTATACCTAAAATCCACCTAGAAAAATGTTCCTTGTTAACATGAGTGAACATGAGGTGTTTTCTTTCCCCTCTTCCCCAGAGATGGTAGCAGAAATGGAACCGGTGAACAGGCCCAACACAAACAAAGATATCTACAGGAATAACATTGGGAGAGACACAAGATTTGTTTTGGCCTATAGAAGAGATTTCAGATTGTTTTGGTTTTCTTCTTTTGGAGCCAGTCGGCATCTGGCTCTGAGAATTCTGGGTATGGTCACCATATGTCCTACATTTTTCGAGAGCAGTCCCAATTGAAAATATTGAGTCATGTTGCCCCCTTAAGAACATGTATTTGTGAGATCATGGGTCCTTATGTGCAATGATCATTATAACTCCAGAAGTCTGTACTGGATAGGATAAAATTAGAGATCACAGAAAAATAGGGACAAGTCATGAACTAAAGAAAAGCTAAGATATTTCCTTCTGTCTGGCATTCACTAGTTTAATGAAAGTTGCTACGTACAGAATGTGGCTTAGTATTCTATGTGCATTAACTTCACTTCATGCTTGTAACAAGCCTGTAAGGGACACTGTGCTTCTCAATTTACTTAAATGGAAACAAGCTCAGAGAGATTAAGTAACGTGACTAGTGAGTAAGACAGGGATTTAAGCCTGGTTGTCTCCAGGACTTTTCAGTATGTACACTCTCTTACATTTAAGTACATATTTTGAAACAGGAAGATTAAGGTTCAGGCCTGAAATTTCTGGGGTGACTGTAATTCTGGGAGTATCAAACAGACTACTGCTCACAGATGAGCAATTCTAAGAGTTATTTTTCAAACTGGAAAAATCTTGGAACCAGAAATCCATTATGTGAAAGTAAATGTATCTGGATGGGATTATTAGAGATGTGCAAACCCAGGGGTGTTTGGGGTTTGGCTACACATTATGTTCTATTTTTCAAAGATTCTGGGAGAGGCAAAACTCAAAACATGTTTCTGCACAGTAATTATCCACTTCAGCTTCAAATCCATGTGTATTTCTAGAGGAACTAAGTACCCTAGGCCTAGGCCTGTTTCTTATTTTAGAGGGTGTCCCTCATATAAATATCCACAGACAGAGCAGGCCTTCAGGATGCTGTGGATGCTGGAGGACCCAAACTCAGCCTAGTGAGACCAAAGAAACAAAACAGAGCACAATTAAGACTTCTATGGCCTTGACTGTGTAGGTAAAGCAAGCCCTTAGGCAGGAAAAGGAAAGGAAGCAGATAGCATATTGACTGCCTACTATACAAACCACTGTTTTTGAGGTGGGGACACCACCTCATTCTTAGGAAATTTTCACCAGAAGTTGATAAAGACCAGTGAACAGATAATCACAGTATGGTAAAAGGATAAGGTTCCACAGAAGCACAGGGATTTAAAGCCAATTTGCAATGGTGTTCAGCTATGTATTTCTGGGTAATAAATTACCCAAAATTTAGTGGCTTAACACAATAGCCATTTATTTGCATTTCATTAGTTTCTGGGTCAGGAACTTGGGTGGGGCTTAGCTAGGCAATTCTTTCCTTTCATATGGTTTTGAAAGAGGTCACTAGCAGTATTCAGCCAGGAGGTTGATGGCTTCACTGACCTGTCTCATTCCTTACTGGGTATATCTAGACTCGATTGGTCAAAACAGTAACAAATTTTCCTACATTCAAGAAGACAAAACTTAACACCCTATTTCTCAGTAGAGGGAGCTAAAGAGTTTGTAGCTGTAACTTCCAAGTCATCTTTATTATCATAAATTATTTAAGTTTATCACACATGAAAAATCCATTTACTACCTTCTTTAAAAGTCTCATACTATTATGGCATCAAGTTCAGCCTTGAAGTCTAGGATCCCATCATCCAAATATAGTCTAGAAACAAATAAGTACGTCTCCTCAGGTCCAGTTCCTTGGATATATTTCTTTACAATATGAACACCTATAAATTAAGAAGAGCAATTTTTCTGTCTTAATCTACACAACAGTGGTAGGAGGAAAATTACATTGTACTGTCCTATTTAAAAAGGGGATGGTCATGATAGAAGGTGCATAACTATTCACTGGTTCGTAGCAATTCTGAAATTCAATCAGGAACAAGTCTTTCCTTTAGCTGGGACTTAATCATTCTTCATGACTCACAGGTTCATTTTCTGGGCTCCTAACTCTGCCCTCTGTGTCATTTTAGCTTATATTTGCAGCTGAATAATTTTTTCAGTGTTCTTATTGCTCATAGAAGTTGAGAGATTCTAGTCTTGTTTTAATATATATTACTGTATTGTATTATTTCAGTTCACACTAATAAAACTGCTTTAAAATTTTTGTGAGTTTCTGTTTTAGTCTGTTTATGCTGTTATAACAAAACATCTGACATCAGTTAATTTATAAACAATAGAAATTTATGTCTCAAGGATTTCAATGCTGGAAAGTCCAAGATCAAGATTCTGTCAGGTAAGGGCCTCTCTCTCTGTTTTACGGTGGTGCCTTGTTGCTGTATCTTCACATGGTGGAAGGCAGAATGGCAAGAAGGTCCAAACACTGTGCCCTCATGTGGCAGAAGAGCAGAAGGGAGAAAAATCACTCCCTCAAGCCCTCTCATAAGGATCCTAATACAGGAGGGCTCTGCCTTCATGACTTAATCACCTCCTAAAGACCCTGCTTCTCACTACTGTCATATTGTCCACAGGTTAATTTTAAAGAATGCATTCAGATTATAGTATTCTTATTCATCAATTTATAAAATTAATTTTAGTAAACAAATGTCACAGTCACACATGTCTTAATGATTCGTTCTTCTCAACTTTTTGCTTCCTATGGAACTATTGTGAGACAATGTCATAAGAGTCTTAGAAACACAATGATTAATTTAAGAAGGCCTATGATATATATTTTTAAGATTCTTAGAGGCCTCTTTTTAACTTAGAGAATATAACAGGCATGAGGCAAGGTCACATGATGGTATTCACCTTAGGAATGAACTGTTATACAAGATCCCAGATGGCTACCTTCCTGGAGATTGCTGGAAGGCTGGGTTTAGCTGGGACTATTGTCCCAAATGTATGCATGTGGCCTTTTCATAATGGAAGCTTCAGAGTAGCCTGATTTCTTGCCTAACAGCTCCGGGATTTAAAAGAGAAAAATTCCAGGAAAGAAGGTTAAAAAAAAAAAAAAAAAAGCATGACCTCATATAATCTAATCTTACAATTCACCTAGTGTTACTTTCATTGTTTCCTATTGGGTTGAAAACCAACTCAGGTTTAAGGGAAGTGGTTGTACATACCACCTCTCAATAGGAATAGCACCAAAGAATTCGAAGACATATTTGTAATTACCATAGGATCCACAGGGAAGGCTTTCCACAAAAAGAAATCTCTAAACTGAGACTCGAAAAGACCAGGGATTAGGTGAAGAGAGAGGGTGGATATGGAAGAAATGTTCAAAGCAGAGATTAGAGTAGAGGTAAAGCATGGACCAAAACAGGATTTACAGAGCTCTGTGGAGCTTTAGTATGTGAGTGCAGAGGAGGGTTAAGCAGTAGCCATATGGAAAAGAATTATCAGAACTGCTCTGAGATATGGGAAAGAGGGGACCTTACTCTGGACTGCACACTTTAGACAGCCTCTTGGACTGTCTTTTATCTATGGCCATCGCAGTGGTATGAGTCAAGCCAAGAGGACTTGTCCATCTGGAAATGATGAGATGAGGCTTCCGAGATGAAGCTTTGGGTGGGCGGGACCCTAAAATTCTCTGCCAAGCTGGGCCTGAGACCTCAGGATCCGTGAAAGCCTTAGAGATGGCCAGGAAGCAGTTGTGTAGGAGGACAGGGGATAGAGTTTGGACATGAGAATTGTGGTGTCCACATGTTGCACATTTGGTGTATAAGGCTCTCTGCAGTGTGCTAAGCAAAGAAAGGAGAGCAAAACAAGAGCATTGGGTCTTCCAGTACCTCAAGTTTCTGGCCTGAAACTCTGAAGAATCCAAGAATTATAAATTTGAACTAAGCTTTCCAGACCCTTATGAAGTTACATTTGTCAAGGCATACAGATGGCATATATTTAATAACAACAGGATAGCTTTATTTATAACCTCAAAAATGATATTTGGACCCTATTTATACTATTATCCTGGGAAATTCAAGAAATCTAAAGATTATAGAGCAAGCTAAGGAGTTTATATTATATCCTGAGGGCAACATGGAACTATTAAAGGATTTTAGTCAGACAAATGATATTTCTTTACTGATATTTTGCAAGTATCTGGAAGGGAGCCTGGCACATTGAAGACACATAATAAATATTTTTGATGAATTAATTAACATTTGAATTTTAGAAAGGTCACTGTGGTGCAGTATGATGAAAGTTCTGGAGAATAGCAGAACTGGAAATGCAGGGGACTAGTTAGAAGGAACTAGAAGGAATTCAGGGAAGAGGTGCTAACTTTGTTGCAGATATTAAGATGAAGAGAATTGGAAAGGAGAGAAACACATGTCTACTTTTGTGTTTGTCATATTATGTTACAATTTTATCTTATAGGTCCATCTCCCAAAGCAACGATGACATTCCTGACTGCAAACCAGTACTTCACCCTATTATTCTCAAAGCTTAGTGTGGATATATGACAGCCACTTAAATAAAAGTTTATTGAATTAATCAATGCATAAAAGAATTATAACTCATAATTATCACAACAACTTCATGATGCCTTTTTTTTAGTTGGGGAAACACAGTCTTAAATAGCTTAGAATAAAATCTGATTATCTTCACATGGTCCACAAAACCAAATGTGCTCTGACTCCTACTTAACTCACCAACATCGCCTATGCAACATTCCCCTTATGTACTGTACTTCAGCTGCACCAGATTTATTTTTCTTTATTCAGTGACCAAGCATTTTCCAATCTCACTTTTCCCCTCCACATTTGTAGTTTCCTCTATTCTTTCTTTCAATTTTTTGCTTTCATTAGCCATTTTCCCATCTCAGCTCAGATGTCACCTTTTCAGAGAGGTCTTCCCTGACTATTCAATCTAAAGTAGATATTTTTAAACAAGAGTCAGAGTAGATCACACCCTATCATATCACCTTATTTTACTTTCTTCACATCTGTTACACTGTCTGAAGTTATTAGCTTATGATATATGCACATAGGCATTAGTGATCTTTCTTTCTCCTAAGAAATCAAGCTCCTTGAGGGCAGAGCTTTGCCTGTATTTGCAGCAATTGAAACACCACATGTCACATAATCAACAACCAGAAAATATTTATTACAAGAAAAAAATAGATGAATGAATGAGTGAAAGGTCTAAACAAACTCAGAAGGCATGGAGTCATGATTTGAACCCAGCACTATTTGACTACTGTGTCCTTGCTTTTAGTCATTTCTCTTAAAACAGCCTCATAAAATCTCATCATCATGGTATCATCTCTATCTTCTGCACATCTGTATCCCCAGTTCTCAATTAGTGTTTGGCCCCTAACAGGTGCTTAATAAATATTTGTTAGGTGAATTAAATATGAATTAATAGGGTGATCTTCAAGACTCTGACTCACTACTTTATAGTCACATGGTAAACAGAATCATACAGGAATATAATGTTGTCAGAGTACACAAGACTATGATTCTCACTGGCCCAAGACAATCAAGCAGCATTAGAGGGAGGCACACTAGAAACTCTTAAAGAGCTGTGTACTCAAGAAAGCATTAGGAATAAAATGGGCTGAGCTGAAGCTTTTATTGGACGTAGTGCTGTAGTCATGGAGTTCATATTGGGTGTGGGGGGTAGATTATAGTGAGTTGGAGAGTGGTGATGCTCTGCGACTCTGGAGGAGAAAGGCAGAGATTAGAAACTGGTTACAGAAGTTCAGAGAATGTCCATTTAGGACGGGAGATACTAGTGCATACTGTAAGTTTAACAAAGAGATTCAGATGAGAGAGAAGAAAGATACAGGAAAGAGGTATTGAATGATAGCACAAAGACTACAAAGACTATGAAGCTGTTCGACAGCCCTATGTGCAAGTATATATATATGGTGTTTAACTCTGTATAGGAGAAATGGTTCCAAAAGTGTTCCCAAAACCTTTCCTAGGCTTCAAGGGGTACACAAGCTAACATATGATATAGAACCCGAAGCACAAAGACCCCCTCTAGGAGTTACTATTCCCAGTGCTTTCCTTAAGGAGAGAACACACTTAATTAGTAATACTGCAATGTTCAAGAGAAAGTATAACCTGACTATCTAAAATGAATTTTTCTTTCATTTTCACAAGCTCTGGACAACATTAAAGTTTCTGATCTATCTTAATCACACAAGGAGCCGTAATCACAACATACCTTTTTCCATCCTCTGCTGCCTCCTTGCCTTTCTCCAGAAACTTTTTCCAAGGCTGTATGTCTGAATTGTGAGTCTGGCTCTCCCCAGTACACCAACATGTCTCCAATCAAGAAACCAGTAGATGTTCAATGCTGCCCAACATTTTAAGTACTGTTCCTGGGCTGGAGTGAGGGTGTAGGTGTTAGGAGAAGAGCACTAAGCAAGTCTTGCTCTGGAGATGTGTGTCTTGGGCGATTCACTTACCCTCTGTGCACCTGGATTTCCATCTTATAAAAAAGTAATGCTGCTCTTTGAGGTTGGCATGATCTATTACTTGCTTCCAAACTGAAGGGATTTCAGACAGAAGCAAACAAAATATATTCCTCTCTACAAGAATGTATGGGGCTGGGGTTGAGGCTCAGTGAGAGAATGCTTGCCTGGGATGTGTGAGACACTGGGTTTAATTCTCAGCATCACATAAAAACAAATAAAATAAAGATTAATTGACAACTAAAAAAATTTTAAAAAAATGTATCAATGTTATTTAGTTATAGGAATGATATTGTAAAGGTCCAAAAATACAATTAAAAACAGAAACAAGCAATATGTGACTGATGAAAATTATAAAATGGAGATAAATATGATTGGTGTTTAAAGATAGGAAACATAAAGAAAGTATGAGCATATGGATTTTGGACAAATATCTTTATTGTAATCTTTGACAGTATTATTAACAGAGATTTTCCTGATAAAATTATCTAAGAAAATGCAACCAGGGTCTCTCTGTCTTAATTATAACTTCGTTGTAACCCCTCTGTCCCTGCCTTTGACCAGGTAATTCACTCATCTGCTGGGATTAGATATTAATACCAATTTCATAAGATCCCTTTCATGAACAGCTTCCTGTCCATGCCAGGATTATCGGCCCTTCCAAGTCCTATGATTACTTATACTTTTGTCATCATAGTTCCTCACATAATTATCACCTATTTATTGATTTACTGTCTGGGATTCCCACTAACATTCTTCCTCAAAGACAAACATTATGTCATTCTGTCCTTTGGATGTGGCTTGGTGCATGACACAAGCCGGTGGTATATAGATAAAAAGATAGATGGAGAGATGGATAGATAGATAGATAGATAGATAAATAGATAGATAGATAGATAGATAGATAGATAGATAGATAGATAGATAGATAGATAAACAAAGGAACTGTAAAGGAACTGTAAAATTAGTGCAGTCAATAGGATAGACCAGTCCTCCAGACACAGGGGTGGGGGTGGCAGAGATGGCGGCAGTTTGGAGCTGCATCACATGCCTTTTCCTTGAACTTTCACAGAAGATCAGCACTTGCTTCTTGGAGCAATGAGTAAGTGGAAAGAAAAGATGTTTGTAACTAACACCAAAGAAAAGTCTATTTGTTCTCAAGACACTGAGCATGTTGTTCAACCCAGTGAGTTCATCCCTGCATTTTCTTGGACTCTGCAAGGGTCATAACGGCAGTAGGGTGACAAGCCACTTGATTCAAGTCATACCCATTCAGGTTGCCCCAGGGCAATATTAATTTAGGCAGTTGCTTTTCTTTCCTTTTACTTTCCTGGGGTTTTTTCTTTTTCTTTTTTTTTTTAAATTAAAGACTCAAAAGAGGTTACATGTGCATCCCTCTCTTTCTGTCTCTCCCACAACTGCCGGGGGCAGAGATGACTTCTTTTTATCCTCATTCTCAATACTAACTCTTCTTCATGAGCTTGGCAAGGAGACTCAGGGGCAGTGCTGCTGGCAGGAGATAAGGGGTCCAGTTTGAAAACAGACAGGCCTTGAGCCCCATCCTGGAGTTCATTGTTCATGATACCATAGGAAAATGCAGAGGGCAATAATGAGAAAAAGAAAAGAATCCCAAGGAGCCTAATCTAATCTAGGTACCGAGGAGTCAGGAATTCTAATCTTTGATTCAATCTGATTGCTGCTGAGGGTCCAAGTCCTTTAATCACTTTAAGGTGAAGGCCCAGTTATGAGTAGTTTTTATCCTAATAAGATCCAGCGTAGCATATGACCAATTAGAGGAGAAAAAAATTCTCTCCTTCAAATGTCATGTGTTCAAAGATTAATAGTGTGCAAGGATAAGTACCATCATATTATTCATAGAATCTAAAATTGGAAACAATCCTAACTATCCACATTATGATATGGCTTTTTAAAAATATATGGAACATACATAGAATGAACTATGCAATCAGTAAAAACTCATACTGCAGAGAATATTTAATAAAATAGGAAAATTCTCAATATATTATGTAAAACACATAGAGGGAAAAATCCCAAATTAGAGAAAATATATAAGTATTGGCATTTAAAAAAAAAGGAATACTTAGGTAAGGGTTTTTAAAATATGATCTTAAGGGGCTGGGGATGTGGCTCAAGCAGTAATGCGCTCGCCTGGCATGCGCGGGGCGCTGGGTTCGATCCTCAGCACCACATAAAAGTAAAGATGTTGTGTCCACCAAAAACTGAAAAATAAAATACTAAAAAGAAATTCTCTCTCTCTCTCTCTCTCTCTCTCTCTCTCTCTCTCTCTCCTCTCTCTCTTTAAAAAAAAAGAAAAGAAATATTATCTTAATTTTTTTAAAAAAATTAACAATAAACATGTTTTTTAAATGTGATCTTAATTTTTTAAAAATTTAAACAATACACATGTCTGATTTTGTATAAGCACAAAAATAATCTTAAGGTAAACAAGTCCTTTCTGATTATGGTGGTTCATATGAAAAAAATGCATAGTGTGGGGGCTTATTCCTATTTAACTGCTTAGAAACCAAGTAAACCAAATAATCAGCAAACATGTGCTTTGTGGAGATTAATAAAAAATGATTGGTATGTATTTGCATAGAAAGAGCACAAGGCTCACTCTTCCTTCTAGTGAAAGCCTATTTCTGCGAGATCATTTGACATCAGTCTTTAATGCCTTAGAGTTAGAAGTCAGCTTATTATGCTTCTTCTCTCCCTAGTGTTTGCATTTTAAGTTTTATTTCCAGTAAGAACATGAAGTTTACAATTTGTTAAGGAAGCTCAGATATTGTGAAGTATATAGAAGGTGTGTATAACTGGTTTTATGATGACGGCATTAAATTCAGCTTGAGAATCCTGATCCCTGAACCACATCTTTGCCAGCCACTCAGTTTCTTAACAAGCTAACTAAGTTCTCTTAACTGTAATTGACTCCTCTGTACAATAAAATGATAATAATTGCCTTAGCATATGTCATGAAGACTTATTGATTTAATGAAATTTTTTTTTACTGAGGATCTGCTTGGTACTGATACATTGGATCAAATAGTATCAATCTCTGTCCTAACATAGTTTACATTCTAGTAGGAGATATGGGCAGATATACAGAAAGTTGCAAAAGTGTGGCAGTTGCTATGATGTGGACAGTGTGCAACACTGTAGAAGCATACAAGAATGGTATCAAATCTGGAAGAAGAGCTAATATCTAAAATAGAACACAAGGGACGAGCAGAAATTTTCCAGGTAAAGTTAGGGAAAAGTCAGTCCCATGAGGACTGAAAATATTTTCTACAGTCTGGTAGAACAATGGTGAAACATAAACTAGTTTAATGAAAAGTTGGTAGTTTAAAAGACACTAAACACCTTTACCTAAGATGTACTACTCAGTGGAGCCCTAATGTAGTAAGATTTTGTCTTTACACATAACATATTCAAAAGTTTAATTTATGACTTATTTAGAGATATAAAAAGTTTATTCATCAACTAATAATAAAGAAATCATGAGTATTATTAGTATATTATTTACTTATTTGATAAGTAAATAAAAATTAGCAGTGAGTTGAAAGAGCCCATTAATATAGTGTATAATGTCTCCAAAAAATATATTGGTATTTCAGACTTAAAAAGGGAAAAAATTCTAAAATCATTTAAAATTTTCTCACATCATCTTCTGAGTAATTTTTCTTACTTTTGTTCTCCTTAATTCTCCATAGTTAGAAGAAACATGAACATTGTCCATTTTATGATATTGCCTTGTGTCCAGATACAACTGTTCATATAAAAATATAAAGAAGTGGCATGGGACCATGTTTAGGCGTTTTTGCAGTTGAAGAGGTCAGTATGAGGCAACTGTGAATTGTGGTAAAGATGCAGCAGAAGTATAATATGTAGGACTAAGAGTTCATAGTCTCATTCTATTTTGGGGGTTCTGGGACCACTCATGGATATTTTGTTTAACTTTGGGTATAGTATTTTTAGAGGGACGTTGGGAATCTGGAACCTGTTCACAGCAGGAACAAGACTTGACACTATCAGGAATAGTAATGGAAGCATTAAAGCAGTTTATTTGGAGATGATTGACACAACAAAACATGCTAGCTAGCTTCAAATATAAAAACAACAGTTCTGTGAAAGGAATCAGATGTATTTTCTCTGGCTTCAGAGTGTAGAACCATACGAGAAACACAAATAGCATAAATTTCAGCTCAATTAAAAGGATCATTTTATAATACTGAAAGCTGCCAGAAATGAAATTAATTACTTGAGGGGAGGAGCTACCTATTACTGTGTAAGTAGATACTAGACAACCTCTTATCCAATAGTGTCTTAGTATCTTGGGCAATACTTTAGATATACTTAAGCATCAAATGCATAATTAGACTATACAAACTTTTAAGTTTCCTTCGCAAAGATGCTTTGTATCTGGTATATTCAGAGAAAACAATTACAACATCATTATCATTGTGAACAAGGAATAGAGCAAAATCAAGTCATTCTTACTCCCCAGAGATACACTGTCCATACAGTAGTTACCAGCCACACATGGCTATTGGTCACTAGAAATGTAACTGATTTATTTTGATATATGTTGTGGTTATAAAATACAGACTAGATTTAACAATTATTCATGGAGATTGCATGTTGAAATTAAATTTTGGTATATTGGGTTTTAAAAATCCACTATTAAAATTAATTTCATTGGTTTCTTTTTATTTTTGTAGTACAGTTGCTAAAAACATTAGACATATGTGGTTGGCCAGAAAGGAACTCATCATTCTCATCTGGACCCACACACTCCCACTGCCCTCTGTCTCTCTCTTAGCCTCCTATGTTCCCTTTAATCTACTCCAGTCACATTTATTTCTCCAAATTTGCAAATTTATTAGCAAATAAATTTATCATAGCCTGGGCCTATGAGAAGCCCAGGCTCTGGAACCCAGTAGTCAAGGCCTTACCAAACCTGACTATAAACTGTAACAGGGTACAAACTGTGCTGAACTCAGAAATGAACCCAGATAGATCAAAAGGTTTTAATTTCCTAAAACAGCTGAAATATGACCAAAGTATGCCTTCAAATTGGATTGAACCTACCTACATATTTCCTAACACTACTGAACAACCATATCACATTGAGCCAACATTAATTGGATTTGGTTCCTTGGTTGTAACCTAGTACAAAATATTTACCAGTCCTGTGTATTTTGGCTTCTGGCATAGAGACTGCTTTTATAGCAAAATGAGTAAAGTCAGCACTCTTTTCTACTAAACAAGCATAAATGGGTGTTGCCAGTTCGTGAGTAGGTGGAACTGCACATACACACCAAGACAACCTGAACAGATGGGGTGACATCCTCACATGCTGTCAGCCTGCAAGGTCAAAGACCTCAATGTGGAAAAGCAAAGCACTGGAGTCAGAAGGACCTGTGCTTGAGTTGCCTCTCTTCTGTTGACCCCTGTCTAACCCTATGCTGGGTTTGCAATTCTCCTAAAATCCCAGCTCTCTTACCCAAACAATAGAGAATACCACCTTCCTCATGAAGTTGCTGGGAAGATTCAATAATTATATGTATGTGTAGACATATGAAGCTGGGTATTATGCTCATCATCATCATCATCATCTCCAGTTAAGACTATGAGCTCCTTAGCAACTCATGCCCTGTATATATCAGCTCTGTATATCAGCCCTGTCCTGGATGTGAGAGATAAGGAAAGGGCAAGCCCTAACTTCTTGGAGTTTATAATATACCAGGAAATCATACATAGATTGCAAATGAACTTATCATTTCATCAATGGTAAATGCTAAGAAGGAAAGCAGAGAAGGATAGAAGAGAGTGACTGGTGAAGGGGATGGTGAGGGATGTTATTTTCAGTGAGAATGTCAAAGTGGCTTCTCTAAGAGGGGACTTGAATGAGGTGAGGGAAACAGCTGCTGAAGGTCTGAAGCAAGCATGTTCCAGGAAAAGCAAGCCACAGCTGCATAGGGGGAAGGAGCTTGGTGCTTTGAAGAATAGCAGGAATGAACAGTCATTGAAACAAATTGGGCAGATATGATCAATCTGTTCGTTTTGGCAAGACAGAAATCATTGGTGACCTTGACCAGAGCATTTTCAAGAGAATTTGGAGAAAAAAATGTGACTGGAATAGATTAAAGGGAACATATGAGGCTAAGAGAGAGACAGATGTTATATAATTTACTGTTTTAAAGAGCTTCGATAAAAACAGGGGCAGAGAAACGGGTCAACAGATAAAATGGGATATACTGAAGCTTGCTGTATGTCACTGGGAACGATCCTGCAGAGATGGAGAAACTGTCAATGCAGAAGCAAAGTCCTTGATTATACAAAAGAAGAGAGGAACTATACATGGCCCCTGGAAGCAGCAGGATCTGTTTTTCCCTCTAGCCAAAAGGTGGGCAGAGTGTGTGTGTTTGAATGCAGACAGGGTGGTCAGTGTGCTGATGATTATTGGGACTGGTCTGATGGCTTTCAATCTTTCATAATCCTGGGAGTGCTGAGAGGGAAGAGGTCACAGCTGCCACCTTACTTCCTGCAACACAAAGCAGAATCCATGCAAAGCTTCTCAGAAATCTTTACTGGCTACCCAGAAAAGTTTCCACGTCATACCCCACAGCAAGAGAAAATACCCACTTCTCTTCCAGCTTTATTTTCACCTCTGCCACATTTTCTGATTCTCTCTTGTTCCTGCTGTGCTTTGCTCCTACTGTCAACATTTCAGTTCAGGTCAATATACATTTAGTGACTGCTTGCCATGTGACATACCTGTGCATGGTATATAGCCAGGTGGAGTTGAATTTGTGGACACAGTCACAGCTCAGAGGAAGTCACATTCTTGTCAAATTATCTGCAAAGCAAACAATAGATTGCAGTCCTGAGGATCAGCACTTTGATGAGAGTCTGACAAGAGTGACTTAGCCATTTGGAACAGCACAAAAGACTAACCCTGACCTGATTCTCCATGCCCGCAAGGTTTCTCTGCAGCCATCTTAATTATCCCTCACTCTTAATGCCCTTCAGGTACCACCTCCCAAATTAGAAGTGATATTTCACTGTCCTGGCTTTTTAAAAGTCAGGAAATGGTTTCTCCTCCAGCAGCCCATTGCCAAGTCTTTCCTCAGGAGAGGTGTCACTGATATTAGCAATGTGATTCCAAGACAGAATAGTGGATAAATGAGAGTTCATAGTTTTTACTGGGGCTTTCTCCCCACAGCTGCAGATTTTAAGAGTGTTAAAATTAGGTGCTGAGGGAGGAGTTAGAGTGGGAGATGAAGGAGGGGCCAGGGTCAGGATTCCATCCAGATTCCTCTTGTGCAGCTCTGTGGGGCTCTGCTGAGTATTCAAGTTTCATTTAAGATGCTTGAATCAAGCAAAGAACTGGAGTTGCTGTCCCGTGGGGAGGCCGTGGGCAAAGCAAACATGCTGTCTGGCACATTCACTTGAGAGAGAACAAGGGCGAGGGTTGTAGGGCTGTTTTTCAGGACAAACGGCCAGCTTGAGACAGTGAAACAACAGGCTGGAGATCTGCAGAGTCCTGAGGTTCAGGGAACATCATGAAAGGTCTCTGATTTGTGTTTTGCTTAAAGCCATCGCAAACATTTGCTGTGCTCCCTTACAGCTATGCTTTTTAGAACTGCATGGAAAGGCCCATGCAAATCTATGCAATGCCACTCATAACAGTCTCATTCTATGTCCTGCCTGCCTCCTGACCAATGTGAAAAAGGCAACTTTGCCTGAGTATGTTAGGGGAGATTTTGCTTCCTCCTCTTGATCACCTTTTCCTCTACTCCCCTGTCTTCCCCTACCTGAGAGAAGAAATGCCTCAGGAGAAATCCACAGGCTTGAAAAGTTAAGAATAAAAATAATATGGAAACATTTTTTTCCAGGACCAGTTCACTTTGAGATTAGAATATAGGTACAGACATTTGGTGTGCTGACTCTATTATCATGGATTTACTGGCATGAGGGCCCAGGGCTGAGGGCCAAGGGTGAGCTCATGCAGTAATTTCTTTACCTTCACGACAGTGAGGCTAAAAGGAAAATGCAATCCAAATCACTTTACTAAACAGGCTGAGAGCATGAGGCCCAGAAAGCCCTTCTTTCAAGTCATCATTCCTCCTCACTGTCCCCAGCCCCAACACACACACACACACACACACACATCTTTCTCTCACCCACAGGCATAGGATAGGTATTCCCATCCCAACTCCAACACATTTCAGATCAAAAAATATTTTTGGTGTAGGAAACATGGTGGAACTGTCCAATCGTCAGGAAAAGAATCTAAAATCCTACTCCTATTTGGTTCTGAAATAAGCCCATGCAGGGTGCTAATTTCCACTCAGAATTGAAGAAGCAGATAACACTACCTGCTTCACGTGACAATCACCTCACTGAAAGCTGACATGCTTCTGTGATTCAAGTACAGAAAGTAGGAAAACAAGGTAAAAGTCACATCTTTTTTTCATATTCTTTTCTCCAGAAATCCTTTGGCTCTCCTGAAATTTGTGGCTCTGTCCACCGTGCTTCTAACACCCACCCTTTTACACCTTGAGTAAAGTCCTGTTATGGTTTAGATAAGAGGTGTCTCCCAAAAGGTCACAAGTGAGACAATGCAAGAAAGTTTAGAGGTGAAATGATTGGGTTATGAGTTCCTTAACCTAAACAGTGTGTGAACCCCCTTGAATGGGTGGTAACTGTAGACAAGTAGGGTGCCGCTTGCTGGAGGGGAAAGGTCATTGGGGGCATGCTTGGGGGTGTATATTTTGTCCCTGGTGAAATGAACTTAGTCTCTCTACTTCCTATTTGTCATGTCCTGAGCTGCTATCCTCCACCACACTCTTCCACCATGATGTTCCGCCTTGTCTTGGGCCCAGAGCAATGAAGTTGACCATCTGCGAACAGAGACCTCTGAAATAGTGAGCACCCAGTAAACTTTTCCTCCTCTAAAATTGTTCTTGTCAGTCCTTTCAGTCACAGTGGCAAAACAAAACAAAACAAAATCCTGACTAAAACATGACTTTGTTTTTCTATGACATTTCCTTGCCTTCTACCTCCTGGATGGAGGGAGTGAGAAGGCACTGGAAATGTTTAGAACTTGGGAATTTAAGCTGGTATACATGCTATTCCATAAAAACCGTTGAACAAATAAATTAATGAACTAGCTATTTTGGATATTTTAAGATAATGCTTACCTAAAACCATGTGAAGTTTGCCCTCCCTGAGATATAGTAGAAATGTAAAATAATATAAAAGTAGGCTTAGAAGTATAAATTCTTAGGTAATAGATAAGTTGTAGGCCTTGAAGAACAACCTATAAGGGTGTCCGTGGCATGCAAAGTGACATGGAGGATGTCCTGGCCATCCCCACACACTCTTCTTTGGTCCCTTTTACAAGTCTCAACATAGCTTTAAACTTTGGCCTACTTAGCATGCTCAGTTTCCTCTCCTTAGGGGAAACATCGGAGGAATTTCATAGAAGAATTAAATTTCCAATGAACATCTTGACCTAAAAGCTCCTAACTAAGGCCTTCTCTTCCATAGTTCCATTGTCTTTCCAAGTGTGTAGCATAGTTTCTATTTTCCCCACTGAGGCAGAGAGACCTTAGACAAGCTGAATATATCTCTACCCCAGATCACTTGGGCATCCAGTCTCTCAATAGAAGTCCACGCAGACCACCTTCTGCAACTCTTTGACAAAGGCTCTCAGCTCAGTTCCTAAACTGTTCATGAATGAGAAAGGGAAAGGTATCAGGTAGCTAGCTTAACAGGGTTTAGAATCCATCCTGTGGAAATACTTAAGGTCTCACTCATGATTTTCTGCTTCAACTTGGTCTAAAATTTGCACAATAGTGAACAACCTTAGGTTGTTTAAAAATTTGGATTGCAAGACATAATATGAATCCTAGAGAAAAAGAAACTATCAGCTTTCAGCCACGAGCTGAAAGGGCTCTCCTACAGAAGTAAGTCTGCGGATTAAGCATAGAGTTCTTCTGAGGACAAGAGAGGTAAAATGAGGAGCAGCTGATTAGAAGAGCAGGCTAGGACAAAATGCCTGAGCTGTAGATGACTAATATGTCTGGCCTACTGAACATCCCATGAAACAGTTTTACATTTTTCCATCAGTGCCTATGCTTTGTGGGATTCTTTCTCTTAATGATGTGTTGAGCACATTCCAAAATTTCTCAGATTCCATAATTACTCTTTTAAAAATAAAAATAAAAAGTCTTATCTAGTGTAGTTTAAGATTCCCAACCATAACCAATTTACCCACTTATCTCTTCCTCACATCTCCTTTGGGATGGGCTTAGAGTGTTCCAGTGGGAAGTGGACCTGCTATTTCATCTTTGCCTACTCTGATTCCTCAGAGTAGGGGGAAAAGAGGTCCCTGTCTGACTTGGGGATACCCTCCCTACTTCTCTTGCCAGAGCCTAAATTCTGTGGTGTTTGAGCCCAGTTGTGAGGTGGGGGATGTAGGGTCCATTGGGTTGGTCCTGGCTTGGTGGATGGATTCTTCGGCTAACACTATCTGGCTAACACCCTCTGTGTGGCTCAGACATTTATACTTTCCCTCTGAGGACACATACAATGAGCTCGTCTCTGGTAGGACCTCTCTATAGCTAGTTTCCTTTACAATTTAGGTCCATATATTTTTCTAATTAGAGAAATAACATACAGTCAGTTTCATAGGGCCTAAAACTAGCTCTGTACATGTGACTGCAATTGGGAGCTTTGTAGTATAATGATTTTGTAGTATAGGAGGTAACCACCACTGAAATTGGAAATGGAGGTCCATTTCAGCTCTACCACTTACTGAACTCTCAGCCTCAATTCTCCCATCCACAAATTGGATATAATGACAGTTATCTTATAGATCTACGAACCAACCATGGACTCTTCAAAGTTCTACCAACTAGTAGATAAAACTGCCTTGCAGGGTAGATATAAAAATTAAATTAATAATGATACAAAATATATCTAGAACAGTATAGGAGGAGATATGGCAAGGATTCAAAATATGTCAGTTGTTGTTATTAAATATGCAAGGATGGTAGCTGATAGCTGAAATTACTGAGCTTAGAAGGGAAGACCAAGTAGTGGACTTCCACCCTGAGGTTGATGCTAGCACAGGGCATGCCTGTCCTTACTCCCTTGCTTGGTTTTAAACACTTCCTTGGCCTTTGCCAGTACTCTTTCCACCATGTTCATGTCTCTGGATTTTTCAGTTTCCTGTGGTCTGCCAATGAACTCAGGAGCCTGCACAAGCCCAGGCAGTACTACTTCTGCCTCAGGAGCCAACACCATCCACCCCCAGCTCTTACTTCCCCTCAAAAACAGCCCACTGTTTGCCCAGAGGGTAGAGCTCAGCAAAGCTGTTTGTTCCGTGGTCAGACTCCACAGTCTTTCACTCAGCAGATTTCCTCACCATCTGAAATCTTTGGTCCAGAGAGTCATAGGTATTTCTGTATCACCCCGCTCCCCATGTGGGAACAGACGCATATCTTAGACAACTGATTTGTCAGCAGCCAGCCTTGTAGTTTGAGTTGTTTTCACAGCATGGATATAAATTAATACCTCCTCACCCACGCCTTCACATGCAGATTCCCTTGTGACCAAGAGGTATAAACAGTCTCTCTTCATGGTCTCAACCCTGCCTACCAGTCCTGCCTCATTTTCCCTGAACCCCAGTCAAAACAAATTACCAAAAGCTTACCACACCTCCAAGACTTCACAAACGCTTCTCCTCCCTCTGGTGGGAACCTCCCTCCCTGACATTATTTCTACCCCTGGTGAGCATGTATTCATCTTCAAAACTCAGGAGAGCATCATCCTCCCTGGGATCATTTCATGCCTTATCTATTTTTTCCCCCAGTTGGGTAAGTTACCCTTTCTTGGTTCTGCTGCACATTCTGCCTTAAACCTATTACTGCTTGTTGACTTTATAGTTATTTTTTCCCAATAGACTGTAAATTCCTTAGAGACAAATATTTTCATATTATATAATCGTGCATCCCTGCTATAGAGTCTATAGCAATATATTCATTAAAAGTTGGTGCTAAGCAAATAATTGAATTCTAAATGAGTTTTCAAGATGACTATCTGGGGTAGCTCTGTTAGCTTTGTAGATCAAAGAGCAAAGAATAAATAAAAATTAAAACGGAAACTGATTTCCACCATGGAATTCATACTATGCCCTGGGTACCAGGGAAAACAAACTGAGCTCTTCAGCTATAGAGAAGGCTCTGTGAAGGCATACAATCTAGGAAGAAATCCATGCTAAGCAAAAATTCCTTTCAAAAGCTGCCATCCTCATCATTGCCATCTGGACTTTTAGAAGAGGTTGTTAAAATGACCAGTATACAGCAGCTCTTGTTTTTGATACTAAATTCATGTCAAAGTGATAAATTTATGTTAAGACAGTGATAGAAACCACAGCTACTCAAACATAATCAGGGAGCACCAGGCATATTTAAGGAGCAGTATTTTAAAAAATTTCTTACCCAATGACCAGTACAAGAAATACCCCTATGTGTTTATGCTTCTCATTCACAAGAACATTTTAATTATGAGTCGTTTCCCCAACTTGCACCTATTCAAATGCACATACTTAGTTCTATTTTTGCTGAGATGCCCTCTGACAAAACACTTTTCCTTTGCCCAATTGCAGCAAAATTGACTTAGGAGGGAAAAGTACTTTTCACATATAATGTCATGAGTTTTTATGATGTCTAGTTTTATAGACATGGAAGCTGAGGCTCACAGAAAAAAAAATTCTTGTTGTATTTAAACAGTAAGTTAATAGACAATGTTGAACAACAATTATGTAGCTAAACTTTGGAATCAGATGATCCTGGACTATAATTTCTGTTTTTCTATTTATTTATTTTCTATTTATTAGCCCCATGACCTTAATAAAATTATTTTTTTCTATAATTATGAAGTTAATAATAACATGCCAATTTAAGTAAAAATTATTTGTTTATGTAAAGCATCCAGTATAATTATTCCAGAATCATTTTAAAAAGCTATTATAAATCTTAAATAAACTCAAAAATCTAAATAGTATTATGAATATAATGAATAGAGAAATGATATATATGGGAAGAAGCAAATGAAATGTCGAGAGATGAACAATACAGTATGTGAAATAAAATTTCCCATGGATAATGGTATTAACAAGCTTAGAATCTGCATTAAAAAACAATAGACTTTAGAACATAGAAACTATATAACATGAAGCAAAGAGAGAAAAATAAACTAAATAAATTAAAAAATTCTCATCAGCTAAGGAAAATATCAAGCAATTATATAACACAATACATATAATTGTGGTTCCAAATTAGGGAAGAGACTTGCAGAAGAAATAATCATAAAAAATAGATTCCTTGAAAAGCTGGGAATAGAACCACCATTTGACCCAGCTATTCCTCTTCTCAGACTCTACCCAAAAGACCTAAAAACAGCATACTATAGGGACACAGCCACATCAATGTTTGTAGCAGCATAATTCACAATAGCTAGACTGTGGAGCCAACCTAGATCGCTTCAATGAATGATGGATAAAAAAAATGTGGCATATATATATATACAATGGAATATTACTCAGCACTAAAAAATAATAAGATCATGGCATTTGCAGGGAAAAGAAAGGCATTAGAGCAGATTATGCTAAGTGAAGTTAGCCAGTCCCAAAAATCAAATGCCAAATGTCTTCTCTTATATAAGGGAAGTGACTCAAATTGGGGAAGAGAGGAAGAGCATGGAAAGAAGATTACCTCTACATGGGGAAGAGGGGTGGGAGGGAAAGGGAAAGAGAAAGGGAATTGCATGGATGGTGGAAGGAGACCCTCATTGTTATACAAAATACACGAATGAAGATGTGAGGAAAAAATAAAGAATAGTGCTACCTTAGATTAGGTAGAGAGAAGTGATGGGAGGGGAGGGGAGGGGTTAGGAAGGATAGTAGAATGAAACAGACATTATTATTACTGTGTGTATATATGTGACTGCATGACCAATGTGATTCTGCAACCTGTACACTCAGAAAAATGAGATATTGTATCCCATATGATTCAAATGTATGATATGTCAAGGTCACTGTACTGTCATGTGTAACTAATTAAAACAAAACAAAACAAAAAGTCTGAATTTGAAGAAAATCACAAGTCTGCATATCAAAGAATATCATCAAACCCCAAATCAAATAAATATAAAGAACACCAAGGTACATTATAGTCAAATTGTGAAAACGGATATCAGAGGGACCCGAATTTCCAACCCTACTCATCAGTAATAAGGAGCCCTGTCCTCTGCTTCCCTCACCCACTGATGTCAACAGAGGCCAGTGGAGTAGCTGTACTTCCACCTCTGCATAGTGATAATGAAGTTGTTCCCTTTTCCCCCACCAGTACTGTGTCAGAGGCCTCTTAAAACAGATTTTTTTTAAAGTTTCAGCATCTCATCTACAGAATATTTTACCTACAAACATCTGGATTTATTTTTAACTTAGCAGCTCAAGGAAACTTTTCCAAAATAGACCCTATTCTAGGTTGCAATGTCTTTTCAAATACAAAAAAAAATTGATATGATTCCATGCATCCTATCTGATAATAATGTAATAAAAATAGAAATCAACAGCAAGAAAAATAATAAAAACCACATAAACACATGGAGATTGAACAATACTCTTTCAAATGAGGAATTGAGCATAGAAGAAATTAAGAAATTCTTAGAAACAAATGAGAAAAGCAATACAACATATCAAAATCTCTGAGACAGTGTGAAGGTGGTTCTAAGCAGAAAATTTATAGAATTGAGTGCTTCCATTAAAAATATAGGAAGTTTCCAAATAAACAATCTAATGTTCCACCTAAAAGCATCAGAGAAGGAAGAACAAACAAATTCCAAAATAAGTAAAAGACAATGAATAATTAAGATCAAAGCTGAAGTTAATGAAATTGAGAATAAAAAAAAATACAAAGGCTCAATGCAACAAAGAATTGGTTCTTTGAAAAGATAAATAAGATTGATAAACCTTTAGCCAAACTAACTTTAAAAAGGAAAGAGAAGACCTGAATCAACAAAATTAGAGGCAAAAAAGGAGATATCACAATCAAAGCTTCTGAAATCCAGAATATCATTAGAAATTATTTTAAAACATATACTTCAATAAACGAGAAAATTTAGAAGACACTACAAAATTTCTGGAAACATATGATGTACCCAAATTGAATCAGGAAGATATATAAAACTAAACAGACCAATATCAAATAATGAAATTGAAAAAGCATTTATAAGCCTTGTAATAAAGAAAAACCTAGGACCAGATGGGTTCTCAGCTGAGTTGTAGCAGATTTTAAAAGAAAATCTAACATGAGTCTTTCTCAAATTATTTCATGACACTGAAAGTGGGGGAACATCCCCAAATACATTCTATGAGGCCAGTATTAAACTATGATACCAAAACTATGATACAAAAACACATTGAGGAAAGAAAACTACAGACCAATATCCCTGATGAATATAGATGCAAAAATCCTTAATAAAATATTAGCAAACCACATTCAAAAACACATTAAAAAGATAATACATCATGATCATGTGGGCTTCATCCCAGTGATGCAAGTTTGTTTCAATATATGCAAATCAATAAATAATTCACCACTTAAATAGAACTAAGGACAAGAATCTGATGATCATCAATAGATGCAGAAAAGCCTTTGATAAAATCCAGTGCTCCTTCTTGTTAAAAATGCCGGAGAAGGGCTGGGGATATAGCTCAGTTGGTAGAGTGTTTGCCTCACATGCACAAGGCCCTGGGTTCAATCTCAAGAACAACACACACACACACACACACACACACAAGTGCTGGAGAAACTAGGGATAAAAAAAAACCTTAATTCAACATTATAAAGGCTACATATGACAAATTGAAAGCTGACATCATACTGAACAGAGAAAAACTGAAAGTATTCTTCTAAAATCAGGAACAGGACAAGGGTGTAGATTCTCATCATTCATATTCAATACAGTTATTGAAACTCTAGTCAGAACAATCAGGCAAGAGAAGAAAATTAAAGGGATTCTTTTCTAGGAAAAGAAGAAGTCAATTACCTCTGGTTGTTGATGATAGGATCCTCTATCTAGAAGACCCAAAACTCCACCAGAAAACTTCAAGAGCTAATAAATGAATTCAGCAAATTAGCAGGATACAAGATCAACTTTAATAAATCAATGCTGAAGAAAAAAATTGAAGAAGACCTTAGAAGATGTAAATAGCTCCCATATTTTTGAATAGGCAGAATTAATATTGTCAAAATGGCCATATTACCAAAATCATTATACAGATGTAATATGATCATCATCAAAATACCAACAACATTCTTCAAAGAACTAGAAAAAACAATTCTAAATTTCCTTTGTAAAAATAAGAGACCAGAATAGCCAAAGCAATGTTAAGCAAAAAGAACAATGCTGGGGGTATCACAATACCTGATCTCAAATTATACTATTGATCTATAGTAACAAAAACAGCACAGTGTTGACATCAAAATAGATATGAAGATCAATGGGATAGAAGAGAAGACACAGAGACAAACCCACATACTTACAGTCATCTGATACTTGACAAAGGTGCCAAAATATATATTGGAGATAAGACAATCTTTTTAATAAATGGTGCTGGGAAAACCGAATATCTGTATGTAAAAGAATGAAACTAAATCCTATCCCTCACCCTGCACAAAAGTCATATCAAATTATACAAAATACCTAGGAATTAGAACAGACACTTTGCAGCTGCTAGAAGAAAACATAGGCACAAACTCCAGCATATTGGTGCAGACACCTACTTCCTTAACAAGACCCCTAAAACACAAGAAATAAAACCAAGAATTAAAAAGCCTCTGCAGAGCATAGAAAATGATTAAGAGTGTAAAGAGAAAGCCTTTAGAATGGGAGAAAATCTTTGCCAGCTATTTCTCTGACCCAGAATTAAAATCCAGAATATATAGAACTCAAAAAGCTTAACTCAAAAAAAAAATAAAATAAAACCCCACAAATAAACCAACTGATAAACAGTCAAAAGAACTAGACAGACATTCCTGAAGAAACACAAATCATCAGTTGATGTTTGAAAAAAATGTTCAGCATCTCCAGCAATCAGAGAAATGCAAATAAAAAACTACCCTAAGATTTCATCTTATTCCAGTGAGAATGACAATCATTAAAAATACAAATAATAATAAATTCTGGTGCCGGAAAAAACTGATCTGGGGAAGAAAATACACTCATATATTGTTGGTGGAACTTCAAATTAATACAACCACTCTAGAAAGCAGTAAGGAAATTCCTCAATAGATTAAGAATGGAACCACTGTGTGACCAGCTATCCCATTCCTTAGTATTTATCCCAAAGAACTAAAATCACACAATCATGATAGTATATAGAAGCACAATTCATAGTAGCCAAGTTATGGAACCAGCCCAGATGCCTGTCAATAGATGAATGGATTAGGAAAATGTGGTATGTATACATAATGGAATTTTACTCAGCCATTAAAAAAAAAAGAATGAAATTATGACATTTGCTGGTAAATCAATGAAACTGGAGAACATGAGGCTAATGAAATAAACCAGACTCAAAAAATCAAGGATAGAATATTCTTACATGCAAAAAGTAGGGGGAAATGCTGGGGTCAGACATCACAAGGACACGGGAAAGATTAGTGGAGTAGAAGGAGGGGATTGAGAGGAAAAGAGAAGGGATGGGAAAGGAGAGAAAACATGGAGTGAATTTGACAAAATTACACTATGTGTGTGTGTGTGTGTGTGTGTGTGTGTATACACATACCATAGTGAAATCCCACCTTTGTGTATATCTCTAAGGCATCATCATAATAAATAAATACATAAATGAGTGCAAGGAAGATCGGTATTGGAAGGAGAATGAGGGAGGGAGGAGGGAAAGGAAAGGGGTGGCATCAGCGACCGAAAGGAGTAACTTGAATTCCATACAAGTATGATTTTTGTCAAAAGTGAACCCAACCACATAATGTAGTAGTAAAGTGGAGGAAGTTCCAGAGTCTCATAATATAACACCCAAAATGTTTAGTATTAGTTGAACAATCACTTATACCAAGAACAAAAGAAATTTCACCCTTAATGAAAAAGACAGTAGATAATCCTTAGTTATACCACCAAGAAGATACAGATGTTTAATTATCTGACAAAGATTTTAAAACTCTTGAAACCGCAACTACAAATTTCTGTAAGACTATGAAACAATAGAAAATTATCAGTAAAGAAAATGACAGCAGTGACAAAGAAGACATAAAGAAGAACCAAATGTATTTTAAAATTCAAAAACTTTAGTGACTGCAAAACAAAACAAACAAACAACAACAACAAAAAAAAAACACTGCAATGAATGGACTCAACAGTAGAATGTAAAAGACAAAAAAAGTATTTGTGAACTTGAAGACATAACAATAGAAATTATTAGTCTGAACAACAAGGAAACAAGGAAAAATTAAACTAAAAAAAGAAAAGTGTCTCAGGAGCAGGGGGTATATGTGACAATAGTAATAATTTAACACTGGTGTCCTTAGAGACTCAAAAGGAAAGAGAAAAAAATATATAAAACTGAGAAAATAGTCAAGAAAATAATGACCAAAATTTCCTCAAATTTGGCAAAAAAGAAAAGAATGAAAAAAAGAAAAAGAAAAAGAGAATCCCCAAAGCCCTGCAGATTAAAGAAGCTAAGATCAAAACAAGAAAAACCCAAGGAATCCACACCAAAACACATCATAGTCAAACTTATAAAACCTAAAGACAAAACAAAGATTTGAAAACTGCCATAGAAAACTACTCCTTGCTTACAAGGGGAAAGCAATTAAAATGACAGCAGATTTCTCTTCAGAAATCATGGTGTCAAGAAGAAAATGGCACAAATCTTTTCAAGTTCAAGAGAAAATAAATTTTAAAATAAAATCCTATATCTAAGGAAAGTATTCTTTGGGAAGGGAAATTAAGGCATTCTCAGTTGAATGAAAATGAACAGAATTTATTATGAGCAGATTTGCTCTAAAGGAACAAAAAAGAAAAGTTCTTCAAATATAATAAAAATTATGAAAGAAAGAATCCTGGAATGAGAGGAAAGAATAAAAAAATAGTATAACATAAAAATGTATGTAGAAAATCCACAAAAGTCTACTACAAACTTTGAGAACTAATTAATAAATTCAACTAGGATGTAGAACAAAAAGACAAAACACAAAAATTGTATTTTTATATCCTGGCAACAAATGGCATGACATCCAAAAAGTTAAAATATAATGCCATTTACAATCATTCAAAAATAAAGGAAATATTTAGGTGTCAATCTAACAAATCATGTACAGGACTTACATACTAAAATTATAAATCACTGATAAAATAAATCAAAGAGGATTCAAATAGGTGGTGTGCTATTATTCTGTTCATGGATTACAAGATTTACTATAGTGAAGATGTCAATTCTGCATACATTCATATGCAATTCCTATCAAAATCCTAGCAGCATTTTATAGACATACATAAGATTATCCTAAAACTTGAATGAAAAGGCAAAAGATATTGATTTGCTAGAATAATTATTAAAACAATATAATATAGAACAAATTGGACTGTGAGATACTGATGAAAAGACATAGAACAATGGAATAGAATAGAGAAACCAGAAATAAGTCCCACACAAATAAGGCCAATTGACATTTGACAGAGAAACAGGAACAATTCAGTGGAGAGAAGATAGTATTTTCAACAAAGGCTGCTGAACTAAATGGAGAGCCAAAATTATTAAGCCTCACATCTTTAATTCAAAAGGTATTACAAACTTAAGTGTAAAGTATAAAACATCTAGAAAATAGCAAAAAACTCTGTGTCCTCAATTCTGTAGCATTGGTCTACAGGTCTATTTTGGTGCTAATACCATGCTGCTTTTGTTACTTTTGCTCTGTAGTATAGTTTAAGGTCTGGAATAGTAATGCCACTACCTTCACTCTGCTTGCTAAGGATTGCTTTGACTATTCTGGGTCTCCTATTTTTCCAGATGAATTTTGTGATTGCTTTTTCTATTTCTATAAGGAATGTCATTGGGATTTTGATTGAGATTGCATTGAATCTGTATAATGCTTTTGGTAGTATGGTCACTTTGACAATATTAATTCTGCCTGTCCAAGAACAAGATAGATCTTTCCATCTTCTAAGGTCTGCTTTAATTTCTTTCTTTAGCATGCTGTAATTTTCATTATAGAGGTCTTTCACCTTTTTCGTTAAGTTTATTCCCAAGGTGTTTTTTTTGTTGTTGTTGTTATTTTTGTTGTTGTTGTTGCTGTTGTTGTTTTGAGGCTATTGTAAATAAGGTGGTTTTCCTAGTTTCTCTTTCAGAGGATTTGTAACTAATGTACAGAAATGCCTTTGATTTATAGGTGTTGATTTTACATCCAGCTACTTTGCTGAATTCACTCATTATTTCTAGGAGATTTCTAGAATGTTTTGGATCTTCTGGGTATAGAATCATAACGTCTGCAAGAGAACACAGAGTCTAACCTACATAATTATAGTTATCTTACATTAGACAAAGGCACCAAAAACGTACATTGGAGAAAAGATATCCTCTTCAACAAATGGTGCTGGGAAAATTGGAAATCCACATGATAAAATGAAATTAAACCACTATCTCTCACCATGCACAAAACTCAACTCAAAGTAGATCAAGACCTAGTAATTAAACCAGAGACCTTGCACTCAATGGAAGAAAAAGTAGGCCCAAATCTTCATCATTTCAGACTAGGCCCCAACTTTCTTAATAAGACTCTTATAGCACAAGAATTAAAACCAAGAATTAATAAATGGGATGGATTCAAATTAAAAAGCTTCTTCTCAGCAAAAGAAACAGTGGGGTGAATAGAGAGCCTCCAGAATGGGAACAAATCTTTACCACAAGCACATCTGATAGAGCCCTAATCTCTAGGATATATAAAGAACTCAAAAACCTTAACACCAAAAAATCAAATAACCCAATCAATAAATGGGCCAAGGAACTGAACAGACACTTCTCAGAAGAGGATATACAATCAATCAACAAATATATGAAAAAATGTTCAATATCTCCAGCAATTAGAGAAATGCAAATCTAAACAACTCTAGGATTTCATCTCACTCCAGTCAGAATGGCAGCTATCAAGAATACAAACAACAATACGTTTGGCAAGGATGCGGGGGAAAAAGGCACATTCATACATTGCTGGTGGGACTGCAAATTGATGTAACCATCTGGAAAGCAGTAGGGAGATTCCTTGGAAAACTTGGAATGGAACCACCATTTGACCTAGCTATCCCACTCCTCAGTCTATACCCAAAGGACTTAAAAACGGATACTACAGGGACACAGCCACATCAATGTTTATAGCAGCACAATTCACAATAGCTAAATTGTGGAACCAACCCAATTGCCCTTCAGTAAACGAATGGATAGGGAAACTTTGGTATATATACACAATGAACATTACTCAGCATTAAAAGATAATAAAATCATGGTATTTGCAGGTAAGTGGATGGAGTTGGAGAATATAATGCTAAGTGAAGCAAACCAATTCCTTAAAACCAAAGGCCAAATGTTTTCTTTGATATGAGGATGCTGACTCATAATGGCAGTGGTGGGGAGCATGGTAGGAATAGAGGAACTTTAGATAGGGAAAAGGGGAGGGTGGGGAAGGAAGGGGGCAAGAGGGTAGGAATGATGGTGGAATGAGATAGACATTATTATCCTAAATACATGAAGACATGAATGGTATGAAAATACTTTGTGTACAATCAGTGACTTGAAAAATTGTACTCTATATGTGTAATATAAAATGAAATGCATTCTACCATCATGTATAACAAATTAGAACAAATAAATAATTTAATTAAACAATAGAAAAGAGAAAAATTTCAGGACTTAAGGCTTGCTGAAGAACCTTGTAGACATGACACCAAAAGCACAATTCATTTAAACAAACCAAAAAAAAAAACAGTGAACTTAAACAAAATTTAAAACTTTTGTTCTACAAAGACCCTGTTAGGAGGATGGAAAGTAACCTATAGAATGGGAAAAAATATTTACAAAGCATATATCTGACAAAGGACAAACCTAGAATATGTAAAGGAGTTTCAAAATTGTAAAACAAAGAACAATCAAATTAGAAAATGGGCAAAAGATATGAAGAGATATTTCACTGAAGAACATCAGTAGCCATTTGGGAAATGCAAATAAAAATCTCAATGAGAGACCACATACATCTATTAGAAGAGTTAAAATAATAGTATGCTTTGCTGGTGGAAATATAAAATAGTGTAGCCACCCAAGAAAATAGTTGAGCATTTTCTTCATATACTATAAACTAAAAAACCATACAACCCAGCCATTGAATTCCTGGCATTTATCTCACAGAAATGAAAACATAGTAACTGTACAAAATTCTGCACATTTTCAGCACTTTCTTTGTAATAGCAGAAAACTGGAAAAAAACAAAATGTTCCTTACTGAGTGAATGCTTGAACAAACTATGATACATCCATACCATGGAATATTATTCATCAATCAAAGGGGATGCACTTTTGATGAATTCAACATCTAAAATGGATCTTAAGATTGGTAGAACAAATTAAAAAAAATATCTGAATAGTTGTATATCTATCAAAGAACTAGAATTTAACAAAAACATTCCAAAATAGAAATTTCTGATTTCAGATTGATTCACTGGTAAATTATATTAAATATATAAGAAATAAGTAACACCAATACTACTTAAACATTTTCAGGAAATAAAGGGTAAGGAAATATCACTCAAATTATTTTATGAGGCCAGCATAATCCTACTAGTAAAAGTTTACCGATACATAAGCAAAACAACAACAACAACAACAAAGAAATTTAAAATCAAAATCCCTCATGAATGCAGACAAAAACTCCTTAACAAAAAAAATATTAGCCAGTCAGATCCAATAATTTATAGGTAGGACAACATATCATGAACAAATTTGTCTTGTAAAGTAAGGCCAGTTTAACATTCAAAAATAGTATCAGAATATAGGACAAATCCGATGCCTTCTCTTCAAATAGTTCCTAAAAAAAGCAATTGACAAAGATTCAACATGAATTAATGATAAAATAAAAAGTGTCTAGCAACTAGGCATAGTAGGGGGTTTCCTCAAACTAAGAATAAATATAAAATGTAAATAGTTAATATCATATGATGACCCACTAAATACTTTCCACCTATCATTCGGAACAAGGCAAAGCAACATGCTTTCACTAGTTCTATTTAATATTGTGTTGTAGATCATCACCCCTGCAATAGTAGAAGGAAAAGAAATTAAAAGCAAAAAGATTGAACAGGAAGACATAAGAGTGCACCTATTTGTAGAAGATATAAAAGCTTATGTACAAAATTCCAGGAAATCTACAAAAGAACTATTAATTCTAACAAGTGGATTCAGCAGTACACAGTTGTAAATATAGAAAAATTGACATTGTATTTATAATTAGCAGCAAATGATAAGAAAATATATTTTAAAATTTAATTCCTTTTATAGTACCTCAAAGCCAAAAACATTTAGAAATAAATCTGACAAAGGACATCTAAGATATTGTTGAGATATATTAAAGAGGATCTAAATAAATGAAGAAATATGTTGTAATGTGAAAGACTCAAAATTATTAAGCTAACAATTTTCATCAACATTATTTATAATTTCAAGGCAGTCTAAATCAAAATATTTCCTTAGAAGTTTTTTGTAGAAGTTCACATATAAATAAAAAATGTATGTGGAAATACATGCGATCTCGAATAACCAAAGCAATTTTTAAAAAGGAAAACAAAGTTGGAGGACTTACTCCTCTGACTTCAAGATTTATAAAGCTCTAACAATTAAGACCACTTGGTATTGGTGAAACAATAGATATTTGATTAATGGAATAGGATCCAGATATATATATTTGCAATTGATTTCAACAAGGTGTGATAGCAATTTGAGCATGATCATGGTGAGGAAAAATTAATTGCATTTTTATATCCTAGCAAAAAAATATTACTTGACAACTAAATTTAGAAATATTCTTTTCAGTAGCACCACACACACACAAGAAATATTTACAAAATATTTCTATGACATAAATTTATAAAATATGCCCCCAAAGCATTGTAAGAATGATAAAATACTACCAACAGAAGTTATGATCAGTTGTCAACAAAGCTACAAAGGTAATTCAGTGGGGAAAGGAAATAATCTTGGTAACATATGTGCTGTTAAAAACAGATAGCTGTATGGAAAAAAAAAAAGAACATTGCCCCTTTCCTCAAATCATATATAAAATTAACCCAAAATGAAAAATAGACCTAAACATAAAAGCTAAAACTATGAAACTCCAAGAAGGAAAATAAAAGAAACTCTTTGTGACCTTGAAGTAAACAAAGTTTTCTTAATTAGAACACACACAACAAAATGATGAATCATAAAAGAAAAAAATTAATATTGGCCTCCAAAAAAATGTAAAAATTTTGTCTTTGAAAGACAGTAAAGAGACTTGGAGAAACTATCTAAAAAAAGCCAACTACAACTCAATACTTATAAGACAAATTACCTACAAGCTTTTTTAAATATTTTTTTTATTTTTCAAATGGGTGATTTTTGTTTTAATTTTTTTATTAGTTGCTCAAAGCATTACAATGATCTTGACATATCATACATTTGATTCAAGTGGGGTATGAATTCTTATTTTTCCATGTGTACAGATTGCAGTATCACATTGGTTTTACAGCCACGTTTATACATACAGCCATATTAGAGTCTATTGTATTCTGCTACCCTTCCTATTCCCCCGTCCCCTCCCTTCCCCTCCCATTACCTCTCTCTATCTACTCGATGACACTTTTCTCTCTCTTTTTTATTCCTCACACCATCTTATATGTAATTTTGCATAACAATGAGGGTCTCCTTCCATCTTCCCTGTGATTCCCCTTCTCTCTCCCATTCCCCCTACAAGCTTTTAAAAAGAGAAAAAGATTTGTATAGACACATCACTAAGATAATTACCTAATCACTAAGATAATTCTGGCTTAGTCACTTACCTCCCTTGTAACCTTGGACAAGTGTGCCTCTTTGCCCCTATATTTGCCTCAATAGCCTCATGGATAAAATATCAATAATAACAAAACCTGCTTCACAGGATTGGTTTGAGGTTTAAAGAATTTGAATGATATGAAGTGCTCAGAAAATTCCTATTAGAGAGTAAGTTAGTTAAATTTGTTGTCATTATTTTCACCTCCCAGCCTACAAATTTCTTTTAGGATAATTTCTGGCAATAGTGCTTTTTCTCTGGTCACATATATTATACTTTCTAATCTCATATCCCACAAAAGAAGAAGGTGATGGTTTGGAGTGGAGAATAGAGGGGGATTTAAGCTTGAGCTTGAGCTTTGATGTGCTATTTTGAGCATTAAATGAAATAATCCTTGTAAAGTGCTTCACTATGTGCTTAGCACACAGGCCATACGCGGTGTGCTAATTAGTGCATATTTTCTTCCAGAAAAGATCTGCCTAACACAGACATAGATCTATGAGTTGTACTGTAAAATGGTTGCCAAATATAATACACAAGTGCATGTGTGTGTGTGTGTGTGTGTGTGCGCGCGCGCACGCATGTGTGTTATATGAACATTTAAGCTCAAACTTCTATGCAGGGGGATTGTGCATCTGACCCTTTTGCTGTAACCTCTATCAGTAGATGCTTCCTAAATATTTTTAGTTTCCCCTAAAGGAGATTATTAGTTGATTTGCAGCCTTTTGGGCACATATTCCACAAGAGCAGGGGTTAGAGGTTTAGTTAAGAGTAAAACTAAAGGTTTTAAACATTCTTAGAAAACCACAATTACATCGATTATGCACTGTCAGTAGAACATTCACTGGAAGTCATACCCTTGTGAGGAGCTGAGTGTGATGAGTTTTCTCTAATCCATCCTAAAAGTCTCACTAGGCTTCTCCTGCCAGCAACTGGCATTTGAGAAGGCGCAGCCCAGGGTTAGGGGTGCTGTCTGTGGCTGCAGAACAGAGAGAAGCTAAGAGGCCCATGAGGGGATTAAACCTATGACCTGTTCCTCATTAGCACAATGTTCTAGCAGACTGGGAAATAATGCAGACTTCTTGAGTGTTAGCAAATACTGACCTACTTAGATATGAGGGATAAAAGCACACATTTTCCCTGCGACATCAGCACAATCTGTCTCTGGGAATTGAAAGGACAGAGAAAGCCCTTTTACAGGGAATTTCTGGGTCAATAACTCTCATCTCATGCTTCTACAGTAATTACTGGATTATGTTCCCCAATTATTCTTGCATTCAATAACTGCCTCTCTGCCTACCCACCCATGTTCCAACAAGTATTAGACAACATGTCAGGCCACTTGAGGCTTGTGTGGCATCAGCCATTTTCATACACTCAGATCTGTTTGCCTAGAGCATTTCTATCACCCTCAAGCCCATTTCCTCCCCCCACCCTTCCCCTTCACCTTTACTCACGTGGCTCACATATCCTCACTCCTCTCCTGTCAGCAAGCGGCCCTGGAAGGCTTCATGGATTCTGATGCTTGAGTATAGACCCGTCCACGTGCATCTCTGCAGGCTACTCCCCAATAAGAGTACCACACTGTATTGCTACCACCTGTGTTCTTTCCCCTCAAACCCCACAGTGTAAGCAACTTCAGGGAAAGAACTGTGTCTGGTACAGAGCTAAATCCTGAAAGCTCTGTGCCCAACACTGAGGAGGAATTCAAATATTGTTTAATGAATGATTAGAGGACATTCCAATTTTCCTCTCATATATTAAACTACCCAAATTATGTTAAATAATATCTGAAAATATTAAATAGTTCTTGCATCTCACCATCCTTAAAGGCACTCCAAAGTCTTGGCATTTGCTAAAATAGGACATGAAACTGTTTTGGAATCATATAGACCTACATTTAAATTCCCATGGGATCATTAACTACCTCTCTTATAATATTTCTAAATGAGGATAATACTTGCTTCATAGAGTTGTTGAGAAGGTAGAGTAGGAAAATACATGTAAGGTTCCTGGTGCTCATAAAACATTAGTGTGTTCTCTTTTTATTTTCTTTCTCCTGAATTTCTGTCTGCCCTATTCATTAAGCAATGAATACCTTTCTCCCTCTCTCTCTCTCTCTCTCTCTCTCTCTCTCACACACACACACACACACACACACACACACACGTTAACCAAAAAAATGAATAAAAAATCAAGTGTTTCCATTAAGTCTACTCACATT
The DNA here is from genome assembly GCF_047511675.1 of Marmota flaviventris. Taxonomy (NCBI): domain Eukaryota; kingdom Metazoa; phylum Chordata; class Mammalia; order Rodentia; family Sciuridae; genus Marmota; species Marmota flaviventris. Next base: position 82,563,692 of record NC_092506.1, read on the forward strand.
TTTATACTTTTTGAATTAACTTGGAGGAATGTATGCATATATATGATTGTTCATGTGAGTACACACTTGCTCCATTATCACATATGATTATTTTATTAAACTTAATATAGTTTCCAAGTTTGTTATGAGTGGCTAAAAAGAGATCCTATGAAAAGCATGAAAATCATATGAAAGTGTGTGAGTCCCCTACACACAGTAGGCAATCAATTCATAAATGTTCTTCCATTTTACTTCTCTTAGAAGAATCAATTAATAAATATTGATTGAGAGATAATATAATTAAATATATACTAATTATATCCCAATTTACCTGAAACCAAGAGTGTGCCTTCCTAGGTCCATTGGGTTTTATAATAAAATATTATAAACTATGTGGTTTATAAACAACAGAAATTTATTTCCCATTGTTCTAGATGTTGAAAGTCTGATATCAGGTTGCCAGCCTAGTGGGATTCTGGTAAGGACCCTCTCTGGGTTTCAGAGTGCTGACTCTCACTTGTCCTCACAGGGTGGAGTGAGTGAGGGGTCTCATTCTGGACTATTATATAAAGGTCAGGACGGCTGTGCCCCTATAACCTAATAACCTACCTGGGCAAGGTCTCCTAATACTATCTCCAAGGGGGCTATGATTGCTATATATAATTCTGGTGGCACACACAAATATTCAGACCAAATCAACACCAATAAACAACTTATCAAATGTTTATAGAGGTTTTTTGTATTTGTTTTGTTGTTGTTTCGGTACTGGGGATTGAACCCAGGGACACTCAACCACTGAGCCACTTTTATTTTTTAGAGACAGGGATTTGCTCAGTTGCTTAGTGTCTCGCTAAGTTGCTGAGGCTGACTTTGAACCCAAATGCTTATAGAATTTAAACAAATAATGTGGTAGTGTTTTCATCATATCATTACCATGAATACCCACTGACATTTTAAGAACCAAAACAGCTTCTGAACAATGCAAATTCTCCTGCAGTCTTTAGGCAACAAAAACCACAACTGATACTTTCTTCAAGGAACTTTAGAAGGTCAGTTCCTGGCATTATCTTCTCAGTCAATGCTAAATGCAGCAAGGGAGGTCTTTACAAGAAAATCCTTGATTCAGAAATAATGTTCTTGTAAGGACAATATTTTTTTTATATATGGGAAGCAGTTTTGATAATAAGGTACAACATATGTTTAGATAATCTCTGTGGGTCTTTTTTAGAGAAAAACATGGGTTTTGTCCTGAGAATAATACTACACTGGTGACAACACAGACAGCTTTTAAAAAGTGAGTCCAAGCCTGAGATGTTCTGTGTTGATTACACAAACGCTAACAGAATTACCAGATCCTGGACAAATTCATCACTCTTCATGCAGAATAAAGGGGGACTGATGAAGTGTAAAAACAGGAATACAGTTGTCCTTTGAGGGTGTGGGTAAGCAGCAATATACATACATTAGGAAAAAAAGGGATGTGGGGGAAGGAAGCAAGCAAGCAAGCAAGCAGTTGGTCAAAATTTTGACTTTATGGATTCTTTCAAGTGAACTGGTATTTTTGTCAAATTAATATCTGTATATAAATCCAAAATTAAAATAGGCCTAAAGACATAATAAAGAACAGCAAGGCCAGTTCTAGTCCTCTTCATCCTGAAGAGGCAATTACTTTCAACTTTCATAGCTTTTTCTTTGGGGACTGATGTTGGGTTGGCCCTCACATTCGTAAGTAATATGTGAAAATGGCTGAATTCTTCTTTTAAAAATATCTATTTTAATATAAAATGCATGCAGATGTATATAAAATCTTGAGATATATTTGTCTATGTACAGAGCTCCTGTGTGTTATGTGTGATACATGGGATATACCACAAATTGTTTTACACTGAGACTGCTTTTTATCTTTTGCTTTTACAAACAGCATTGCAATTTATATTTTTATGTATTCACCATTTTATATATACTCAAACATATCAGTAGGACACATTTCCAAAAGTAAGATTTCTGGATCAAATATTTCATTGCATTTTATTTGATGAATTCTGTCAAATTGCAATTTATTGAGGCTATATCTACTGTAGTCTCATTATTAATATTAGAATACTCCTTTCAGTTTGGTTTTACATACAGATAAGATGATTTACAATGTGTTGTAGATGAGCTTATTTCAAGTCTGGTAGCAATGAATATCTTCAGGTTTTATTTATGTGAAAATGTCTTTATTTTTGCAGAACACTTGTCTGAATGTTGAGTTCTGGAATAATAATTCCTTTTTTTTTCCTGCATCATAAATAGATTACCTTACTATCTTCTGGCTTTTGTTTGTAAAGAAAAATCACTTGACATTCATGTTATAGTTCACTTTTATATAAAATGTCATTTTCTGTGATTGCTTTCAAGACTTTTCCCTTATCTTTTGATATACACAATTTGACTATAATATAGCCAGGAATGGTTTCATTATATTTTCCTTGCTTAAGATTTGCTAAGACTCTTAGATATATAATTTTATTTTTTACAAAATTTCATTTTCTTCATATAATTTTTCTGCTCCATTCCCTCTCTTTCAACTCTTCGAGACTCTAGTTACAGATATATGTTACAATATTTGGTATTATCCTACATATCACTGAAGTTCTGTTTTTCTTCATTTTCCTTTCTTTTTTTCTTTCAGAGTTTTTTTTATTAATCTATAATTTACTAATATCTCCAGTGACTGTAAATCAAATCTAGTTCATTTTTCATTCTATTTACTGTATTTTTTCATTCCAGAATTTTCACTATTTCCTTTAGAGTTCTTTTCTGCTAATTTTAATATCTGAGCCACCTCAGAGTTGGTGTCTGTTGCTTAGTATTTTTCTTGATTAGAATTTATACTTTTTTAATGTCTTTTATTATTGTATACGAAACATTATGAATTATGTGTCACAGACTGTGTTCTGTTATTTTCCTCTGAAGAATGTTGATTATTGTTATATTGAAATCAGTTGACAGGAAAATCTAAATTATCTCATCTGTGGGCAACAGTTAAATCTGCACTCAGTTGTTTTAAGTTTTAGCAATTACTTTTAGCCAGGCACCCCTGATAATGCCTCTTTCATGCACATACAGCTGGGTATCATAGAATTGTGTATTTATGTAAAAAAATCTGAAGCTATCCCTCACTTCCACAATGTCACAACTCCACCAGTGATAAACCTTTTTCTGATTCCTCAAGCCAGTAAGACTGCTGCCTTCCACCAATCCAAGTTGTGTGATTTGGGGACAAACATCAAGCAAAAAAGGCACCAGCTCACAAATCTCATTTAATGTAGTTCTCATCTTTCAAGAGTGGACTTCTGTCCAGTTTTGGGATAATTTTGTTGTTTTATAAATGTTTCTAATGGTGTGTGTGTGTGTGTTTACATGTAGTTTCAGTTTTATAAATATAAGTTATGGGAGGAACAATTGGACCGATCTACACTGTTATTACCAGAGATCAGACCTCCTCCTTCTGTTTTGTCTTCAAAAGGTCCATTAAAATTTTTTGACTACAGTTACTTTATCTATCATTTTCTTTATCCTTATGCATTAATCTTTGTTTTATTTCTTTACTATCATTTTAATAAGATTTTAGGAAGCAACAAACATAAATCAATCCTTAATTTTTAAACTATATCCTCTGAGAATTCAATATATTTTTAAGATGCATAGACATTTGGAAATAGAAGCTAAAATGTATGCTTTCATTGGCTCAATTTTTTTATCATTCTTGAAAAACTGTGGAATGGTATAGTTGAAGAACCAATGAAACCAGATGAAGAAAGTTGTATTTGTTGAGAAGAGAAATAAGAAAGTACCAGTAATTTTATAAAATTCATCCACCATAAGTGACTTATGCTTTTGGTGAATGCTTGTGACTTACTGTTCACTTTTTGAGTCTCAATTTCCCAGATTGGTAAATAAAGATAATGGCTTTTGCTTTCAAGATTTTTAGGAGATTTAGATTGATGTATCTGAAGTTCCTCAACCAAAAAAAAAAAAAAACACTAAAAATACTAGCTACTTCTCTGACTATTGATGCTTTCTAAAAAGTACTCAACTTATCACAAACAGTAAAACAATTCACAAATATTACTAAATCACATCAATTCATGTGATGTCTAACAGTGTTGTCTATGCTTTTCATATAGCCTTTTTTCTTCCACATTACCCCTAAAATATCTTAACCATCATGTGTAGATTTTATTGTTTCTTTTCTTGCATATCTCTTCTTTGGAGCATATTTTTCCTTACTTTGAGTTTTTGTTGCACTGACTGGTGCCCAACATGCCTCTATTTTCAAATTATTCAGAAATAGCTCACTTGTCATGGACACTTTTGTCGCTTAATAATCATTTTAAAATACGCAAGTTGTGCTCCTAAAGGCAGAACTACTGGGGAAATGAAACACACAGTGTTCGTTCATCTGATGGGAAGGGTTTACTTTGTTTTGGTTATACAAAAAATTCTGGAGAATACACAAATCACTTTGCCCACAATGGGAATGGCAGGTTCTTAAAGTCTAAATTTACTTTAAAGGGATTAACTTAAGGTAAAGAAAACATCACACATTTCTTCAGGCATGCTATAGTAGGGCCATTCACGGCTGTCCAATGGCAGAATCTCTACATCTACAAGCATGTACATGAATTTGGCAAAGAGAATTTTTCTCAGAATAAAAAACAATGTAAATGGTTTTATTTGTAAGGGATGAAAGATTTCTTTCTAAACTTCCAAAATATTTAAGATATTATGTTAAAATCCACAGAGGTGATTGTTTCACTAAGCTAATTCCCTCAACGTTACAAAAATCATTCATAATCTAAGTTCTCACCCATAATGTGATTTTTCAGTGTTTCCCATCTATTTTATTTCAGAATATTTTTTTTCTTTTCTGTGGTTTCTATGTTCATGGAAGTTTTCAGGGTAACTCAGAGTACAGCCCCAGTTCATGATTTACAAGGAACATGGGCCATTCATCTACCAGTCTAACACATTTCCAGAAACAAGTTATCATGAAGTTTAAAACTCTCAGTCTTCGTGTTCCCCACACTTTTAAAGGTCCCACTGAACATCCTGAGAGAAGCTCTAACAATGTACTGACAGTTATTCATTTTTATAAAATTTGCAAAGCTAAGATATGGTTTAATATAAGTTGGATAAAACCACTGTTATCAATTCCCTCTGCTCTCTCTTTCATATTTTTCCTATTATTGAGAACATTAGAATGCTAGAGGCATTTTTAGTAACAAATAAAAGGGATGTTGAACTAGTGTTATACTTAGTCCTTTACTTACGTAATTTGTGGTCACTTCTTTATAAGTTATTTCTGGTTATGCAAATTGTCTTCCAGCAATCAGAGTGACAACTCAGCCATCATGACCCAAGCATGCTAGGTGTATTGCAGTATAAAATGTATTCAGCAGTGCCTATATTAAGAATATCTATAGTGAATAAGGGGGATCCAACATGGCGGCAGGTGCTGAGCGATTAATTCTCTGACCTCTTCAGCTGCGCGGGCAAAGGGAGTCTTAAACTGATTGAATGCTGTTTGCCCAGGATCAAGAGGCAATGCTGGGCTGACGTGGACCTGGGGTGAGCAATTTGCGCCCCTCAGAACCCACACTGAGCCCAGAGCGGGTGAATTCAGGCTCCCGTACGCAGTTTCTGGCTGATTGACTGCGTCTCGCAGCCAAACTGCCGTGACTCAGCGCTATAAACGCTCCCACTGAATAGAGAAACAACTCTTTGGTTCCTCCATGAACCTTTTGAAGTAATACCAACCGAGCCTTCATAGGCAGCGAGCACAGGATTGAGACGGGGCCTGGGAGAACCGTTCAGGACCCACCATTCACATCAGACACCCGGCAAAGGGAACAAATGGCCGCCCTTCGCCCTTCGCATGGGACACTAACATGGCAGAAAACTGACGTCATCAGAATGTGGCAGAGGGGATAGCTTCATTGAAACTGGCGTCTGCAGGTGTGTGAACCCCAGGCCCTTCCACACAGCGGGGAAATCTCAAGGGCCCCCCCCCCCAGCTCTCCGGGGAGGGCGATAGTCAGACGGAGGGAGTCAGGAGCGGCGCAGGACCCCCAGCTACTGCTCCCACCAGCACTGACAACCGAGGTCTCTTGCGCCATCTCCCGGGGGCGTGGCTACCAGAGGGCGGGCAGAATACACTAAGGGTTCCCAACCCCAAGCTCCATACCTTAGGGTCTGGGGGAATGGCAAACAGGGAGAGTATGGCAAGTCATTCAAGAAAATAGGACTCCCGGGAGCAGCAGACCCGGCATGTAGCCAGTATTGTGGTGAGCATCACCGGTGAGCGGGGCCTGGCTGGAGGAAAAGAGGGGAAGTGACTAGATACCAGAAAAGGCCCTAGACACTCAGGTTTGGAGAGCCGCCCAGTGGGGGAGGAGGAGCCGCCTCACAGTGATTGGTTCCTGCATATTGAGAGGAGAAGCTTGGCCCGGTGGGCACAGCTCCACCTACTGGAAGAGAAGTTAATCGAACTCTAAGACTGCATTTTTTAAATTATTTTCAACTTTTTTAAAATTTTTATTATTATTATTATTATTATTATTATTATTATTTATTTTTTTTTGTCTTTTCATTTCTTTTCAATTTCCTTATTCCCCTTTTCTTGAAATTCTACCTGTTTACTCTCATTCTCTTTAGCGACTTCTTCCCTTCCCTCATAATACCTTTCCTCCCAAGCATCACGACACTGTTTATGTGTAATTTACTAAATGTGTATAGGTAAGTGTTCTGAGGCATTATATAGTGCTACCAATTCCCTAGCTACCCCCAAATACTCCAGACCATTCTCCTGTTAATATCCCTCGTCAGCAGAGCAATCTCCCAAGATTGCCAAGATATTCCAACCTCTATACCATCACATCACTCGACCTAAACATAAGTCCCAAGACCAAACCGCAGATCACTATATGCCATCAGAATCTGTACACAGTTTAGGAAACGAAATAATCTGCTTTAAAGTGCAAAATTCATCATCTCTAGTCATAGTCTCCCATCACAAAAGAGAGACTCTGGAGATACACAAAACCAAAATAAATTTATAGGAGTAAACAGTAATTCAGCAGTCAAACAGAACCGGAAGTAACATGAGCAGCATGAAAAAGCAAGGAAGAAAAGGAGTACAAACAATGCAGGACAGCCTAAATCTACAGGAGAACCTAGAGGCATCAGAAAAATGGTCAAATAAAGAACTCAAGGAATACCTTATACAGATGGAATGGAATCTTAAAGTGGACATGAAACAGCAAATTCAAACAATGAAAGAACACATTGAAAATGAATTACATAAACAGATAAAAGAAGCAAATAAGCAACTTTACCAGGAGATAGAGATTATAAAAAAAATCAAACAATAATCCTAGAAATGAAGGAAACTATAAACCAAATTAAAAACTCAAATGAGAGTATCACTAACAGAGTGTAGCAAGTAGAAGTCAGAATGTCAGACAATGAAGACAAAATATATCATCTTGAAAAGAGTCTAGCCAACTCAGAAAGGCTGGTAAGAAACCACGAGAAAAACATCCAAGAGATATGGGATAACATAAAAAAAACAAACTTCAGAGTCATCAGGATAGAGGAAGGTATAGAGGTCCAAACCAAGGGAATGAGCAATCTGATGAATGAAATCATTTTAGAAAACTTTCCAGATATAAAAAAGGAAACGGATGTACAAATTTTAGATGCATACAGGACACCGAGCATACAAAATCACAATAGAGAACACGAAGACACATTGTTATGAAGATATCCAATATACAGAACAAAGAGAAAATATTAAAAGCTACAAGAATAAGGAGGCAGATTACATTCGGGGGTAAACCAATAAGGCTAACGTCTGATTTTTTCATCACAAACACTGAAAGACAATGGATGCCAACCAAGAATTTTGTATCCAGCAAAATTAAGCTTCAGGTACAACAACGAAATAAAAACCTTTCATGATAAACAATAGTTAAAAGAATTCGCAGCCAGAAAACCAGCATTGCAAAGCATCTTGAGCAAAACACTACACAAGGAAGAAATGAAAAACAACAACCAAAACGAACAGTGGGAAGTACCTCAGTAAAGCGAGAGTGGTGGGGGGGAAAGCTAATCATGGAGAAACAAACCAAATTAAAAAAAAAAAAGATAAAAAATCAAACATGACTGGAAGTACAAACCATAAATCAATAGTAACTCTAAACATTAATGTCTTAAACTCACCAATAAAGCGACATAGGCTGGTAACATGGATTAAAAAAACAAATCCAACAATATGCTGGTTCAGGAGACACATCTGATTGGAAAAGACATACACAGGCTGAAGGTGAAAGGTTGGGAAAAATCATACCACGCACACGGTCCTCGTAAGCAAGCAGGGGTGGCCATCCTCATATCGAATAAAATCGACTTCAAGACTAAGTTATCAAAAGAGATAAGGAAGGACATTATATACTGTTAAAAGGAACCATTCACCAACAAGACATAACAATTATCAATATTTATGCACCAAATAATGGTGCTGCAATGTTCATAAAACAAACTCTCCTCAAGTTCAAGAATCAAATAGACCACAACACAATAATTATGGGTGACTTCAACACACCTCTCTCTCACCATTGGACAGATCCTCCAAACGAAAGTTGAATAAAGAAACTATATAACTCAATAACACAATCAATAACCTAGACTTAACCAACATATATAGAATATATCAACCCTCATCAAGTGGATATACTTTTTCTCAGCAGCACATGGATCCTTCTCAAAAATAGACCATATATTATGCCATAGGGCAACCCTTAGTAAATATAAAGGTGTGGAGATAATACCATGCATCTTATCTGATCATAATGGAATGAAACTGGAAATCAATGATAAAAGAAGGAAGGAAAAATCCTACATCACTTGGAAAATGAACAACATTTTACTGAATGATCAATGGATTACAGAAGACATAAAGGAGGAAATCGAAAAATTCTTAGAGATAAATGAAAATACAGACACAACATATCAGAATCTATGGGACACAATGAAAGCAGTTTTAAGAGGGAAATTCATTGCCTGGAGTTCATTCCTCAAAAAAATAAAAATAAAAATAAAAAAAATAAATGAGCTCACACTTCATCTCAAAGCCCTAGAAAAGGAAGAGCAAAACAACAGCAAATGTAGCAGAAGGCAAGAAATAATCAAAATCAGAGTGTAAATCAATGAAATTGAAACAAAAGAAACTATTGAAAAAATTGAGAAAACTAAAAGTTGGTTCTTTGAAAAAATAAAAAAGATCAACAGACCCTTAGCCATGATAATGAAGAGAAGAAGAGAGAGAACTCAAATTACTAATAAATGGGATGAAAAAGGCAATATCACAACAGATGCTACAGAAATACAGAAGACAATTAGAAATTATTTTGAAAACCTATATTCCAATAAAATAGAAGATAGTGAAGACATCGATAAATTTCTTAAGTCATATGATTTGCCCAGATTGAGTCAGGAGGATACACACAATTTAAACAGACCAATATCAATGGATGAAATAGAAGAAGCCATCAAAAGACTTCCAACCAAGAAAAGCCCAGGATCGGTTGGGTATACAGCAGAGTTTTACAAAACCTTTAAAGAAGAATAAATACCAATACTTTTCAAATTATTACAGGAAACAGAAAAGAGGAAGATCTTCCAAATTCATTCAATGAGGCCAACATCACCCTGATTCCGAAACCAGACAAGACACTTCAAAGAAAGAAAACTACAGACCAATATCTCTAATGAACCTAGATGCAAAAATCCTCAATAAAATTCTGGCGAATCGGATACAAAAACATATCAAAAAAATTGTGCACCATGATCAAGTAGGATTCACCCTGGGATGCAAGGCTAGTTCAATATACAGAAATTAATAAATGTTATTCACCACATCAATAGACTCAAAGAAAAGAACCATATGATCATCTCGATAGATGCAGAAAAAAGCATTCGACAAAGTACAGCATCCCTTTATGTTTAAAACACTAGAAAAACTAGGGATAACAGGAACTTACCTCAACATTGTAAAAGCTATCTATGCTAAGCCTTAGGCTAGCATCATTCTGAATGGAGAAAAATTGAAGGCATTCCCTCTAAAATCTGGAACAACACAGGGATGCCCTCTCTCACCACTTCTATTTAATATAATTCTTGAAATACTGGCCAGAGCAATTAGACAGACGAAAGAAATTAAAGGCATAAACATAGGAAAAGAAGAACTTAAATTATCACTATTTGCGTATGACATGATCCTATACCTAGCAGACCCAAAAGGGTCTACAAAGAAACTACTAGAGCTAATAAATGAATTAAGCAAAGTGGCAGGATATAAAATCAACACGCATAAATCAAAGGCATTCCTGTATATCAGCGACAAATCTTCTGAAATGGAAATGAGGAAAACCACCCCATTCACAATCTCCTCAAAAAAAATGAAATACTTGGGAATCAACCTAACAAAAGAGGTGAAAGATTTATACAATGAAAACTACAGAACCCTAAAGAGAGAAATAGAAGAAGATCTTAGAAGATGGAAAAATAGAAGGGGAGAAGATGGCGGCGAGGGGAGTGCATTGTCCCCTTGTGCTGCGTCACTGTGTGGGAGTATGATGAGTCAAGACGGCTAAAGGCTATCTTGTTAGGAATTTCCAGCAATAGTGGGGTGCTCTGGAACCTGGAGGAAGGATTTGCATCGCACGAGGATCGACTACGGGGACTCAAACGCGAGAGATTTGTCGCACGGAGGGTAACACTGCTTATTCAGCAAATCACCCCGCGGCTAGAGTCTGCAGCGCGCGCTGGGAAACGAGGAGATAGCGGCGCATGGATACAGCGCTGCAGTTTCTGCCAGCCGTGCAAGCACCGTACTCAGTGCTGAATTCTGGGTTCGAGACGGGGGAAGGAAGCAGTCCATTTCGGTTCTCCACACCAGTCAGACCACAGAGGAGGCCATCGGCCACCATCTTGGAGAGCTGACATCACCATCACTGTTTTCGACTGACCACAGCTCATTCAACCATACAACAGGTAATTTCAGGCTGCCATTCGCCTGCGGCTTGCAAACAGATTACTCAGGCTCAGTGCCTGAGTGCTTCTTGGAGCCTGCTCTTATCAGAGCATACACCGAGCATGGAGCGGCCGAGTTCCGGCTCCAAGAACTGCCCTGGCCCAGGGCTAAGGAGCCCGCGGAAACTGCTTCTCGGTCCGGGTCCTGCTGAGGGCTGGTCCGGACTCACCCGTTGCTTTGGTTACCCGGCAAAGGGAACGAAATGCTGCCATTCGCATAGGATACCAACATGGCAGAGATCTGATGTCATCAGAAAGCGGCGGAGGAGAGAACTTCATCAATACCAGCGGCGACAGAAACAGTTGGTCTCCTGGTAAGGAGGGTGAGGCACAGACACCCGAGTCTCTCTCGATTTGTCGTCGAGCCAGAGAGGAGGAGCCGGAGCCGGGCCGCCACCCGCACCTGGAGCAGGCCAAGCGGCTCGCCAGCGTGGTGGTCGCGTGACCCCAATTGGAGAGGGAGCGGAGCGGGGCCGCCACCCGTGCCCGCAGGGTGAGCAGACCTGTGACCAACCTGCAGATCAGGCCCAGCGGTCCGCAGGCGTGATAGGAGGGGCAGGGCAGAGCCGCCGCCCGCGCCTGCAAGGTAGGCAGACCTGTGACAGACCGGCGGATCAGGCCCGGGAGCCTGCCGGCGTGGTACACTCGTCACCCCAATTGGAGTAGGGGCAGAGCAGAGTCGCCGCCCGGGCCAGGAACAGGCCCAGCGATCTGACGGCGTGGTAGTCACGACACCCCAATTGGAGTAGGGGCAGAGCAGAGCCGCCACCCGTGCCCGAAAGGTGGGCAGACCTGCGACCGACCAGCGGGACAGGCCCAGTGGCCTGCCAGTGTGACAGACACGTCACCCCATTTGGAGTAGGGGCAGAGCAGAGCCGCCGCCCTTGCCCGCAAGGTAGGCAGACCTGCGACCGACCGGTGGAACAGGCCCAGCGGCCGGCCGGGGTGGTAGGCACGTCACCCCAATTGGAATAGGAACAGAACAGAGCCTTCGCCCGCGCCCGGAACATGCCCAGGGGTCCACGGGTGTGGTAGACAAGTCACACCAATTGGAGGGGGGGAAGAGCAGAGCCTCCGCCTGCGTCTGCAGGGTAGGCAGACCTGCAACCGACCGGCGGATCAGGCCCGGTGGCCTGCCGGCGTGGTACACTCGTCACCCCAATTGGAGTAGGGGCAGAACAGAGCCGCCACCCACGCCCAGAACAGGCCCAGTGACCTGCCGGCGTCGTAGTCACGACACCTCAATTGGAGTAAGGAGAGAGCAGACCAGCTGCCCGCGCCTGCAAGGTAGGCAGACCGCCGCCCGACCCTGCAAGGGAGACTTTTCAACTATACAAGAGCAATATAAATATATAGGGGAAAAAAACATTTCAAAAACACAACAGTTTCACCAAGCAGAAAGAAATGCAAGCAGTATGAAAAGACAAGGAAAGAAAGGACCACAAGCAATGCAGTTCAACTCAACATTAGAAGAGGTAACAGCTGCAGCAGATGGAATGTCAGATAAAGAATTCAGGATATACATGCTTCAGATGATCTGGAGTCTCAAGGAAGACATTAGACAGCAAAATCAGACAATGAAAGATCACTTCGACAATGAATTACACAAACAAATCCAGGAAGCAAAGGATCAACTATACAGGGAGATAGAGGTTATAAAAAACAAACAAACAGAATTCCTGGAAATGCAGGAAGCAATAAACCAACTTAAAAACTCAATGGAGAATACTACCAGCAGAGTAGAACACTTAGAAGATAGAACATCAGACAATGAAGACAAAGTATTTCAACTTGAAAAAAACATAGACAGCTCAGCAAAACTGTTAAGAAACCATGACAGAACATCCAAGAAATATGGGATAACATTAAGAGACCAAACTTAAGAGTCATTGGGATACAGTAAGGTATAGAGGTCCAAACCAAAGGAATGAGCAATCTATTCAATGAAATAATACGAGAAAACTTCCCAGACTTGAAGAATGAGACAGAATCCCAAATCCTAGAAGCCTACAGGACGCCGAATGTGCAAAATCATAAGAGATCCACACCTAGACACATTATAATGAAGATGCCCAACATACAGAATAAGGAGAGAATTTTAAAAGCTACAAGAGAAAGGAGGCAGATTACATTTAGGGGTAAGCCAATCAGGATAACAGCTGACCTTTCAACACAGACTCTGAAAGCTAGAAGATCCTGGAATAACATATTTCAAACACTGAAAGAAAATGGGTTCCAACCAAGAATTGTGTATCCAGCGAAATTAAGCTTCAGGATGGAAGATGAAATTAAAACCTTCCACGATAAACAAAAGTTAAAAGAATTTGCAGCTAGAAAACCATCTCTTCAAAACATCCTAGCCAAAGCATTACAGGAAGAGGAAATGGAAAATAACAATGAAAACCAACAGTGGGAGGTAGGACAGTAAAGGGGGGGAAAATAATCAAAGAGGAAAACAAACCATGTTTAGTAACAGAAATAAACAAATATGGCTGGAAGAACAACCCATATCTCAATAATAACCCTAAATGTTAATGGCTTAAACTCACCAATTAAGAGACACAGGCTAGTAGAATGGATCACAAAACAAGACCCAACAATATGCTGCCTACAGGAGACGCATTTGATAGGAAAAGACATACATACACTGAAGGTGAAAGGTTGGGAAAAATCATATCACTCATATGGACTTCGGAAACAAGCAGGAGTGTCCATACTCATATCAAATAAAATAGATTTCAAGCCAAAGTTAATCAAAAGGGATAAAGAGGGACACTACATACTGCTTAAGGGAACCATACACCAACAAGACATAACAATCATAAATATTTATGCCCCAAACAATGGTGCAGCTATGTTCGTCAAACAAACTCTTCTCAAGTTCAAGAGTCTAATAGACCACCATACCATAATCATGGGAGACTTCAACACACCTCTATCACCACTGGACAGATCTTCCAAACAAAAGTTGAATAAGGAAACTATAGAACTCAATAACACAATTAATAACCTAGACTTAATTGACATATATAGAATATACCACCCAACATCAAGCAGTTACACTTTTTTCTCGGCAGCACATGGATCCTTCTCAAAAATAGATCATATATTATGTCACAGGGCAACTCTTAGATAATATAAAGGAGTAGAGATAATACCATGTATCTTATCTGATCATAATGGAATGAAACTGAAAATCAACGATAAAAGAAGGAAGGAAAAAGCATACATCACTTGGAGAATGAACAATAGGTTACTGAATGATCAATGGGTTATAGAAGACATCAAGGAGGAAATTAAAAAATTCTTAGAGATTAATGAAAACACAGACACAACATATCGGAATCTATGGGACACATTGAAAGCAATTCTAAGAGGAAAATTCATTGCTTGGAGTTCATTCCTTAAAAAAAGAAAAAACCAACAAATAAATGATTTCATACTTCATCTCAAAATCCTAGAAAAAGAAGAGCAATACAACAGCAAAAGAAGTAGAAGGCAAGAAATAATTAAAATCAGAGCTGAAATTAATGAAATCAAAATAAAAGAAACAATTGAAAAAATTGACAAAACTAAAAGTTGGTTCTTTGAAAAAATAAACAAAATCGACAGACCCTTAGCCATGCTAGTGAAGAGAAGAAGAGAGAGAACTCAAATTACTAGCATACGGGATGAAAAAGGCAATATCACAACAGACACTTCAGAAATACAGAAGATAATCAAAAATTATTTTGAATCCTTATACTCCAATAAATTAGAAGATAGTGAAGGCATAGATAAATTTCTTAAGTCATATGATCTGCCCAGATTGAGTCAGGAGGATACAGACAACCTAAACAGACCAATATCAATTGAGGAAATAGAAGAAACAATCAAAAGACTACCAACTAAGAAAAGCCCAGGATCGGATGGATATACAGCAGAGTTTTACAAAACCTTTAAAGAGGAACTAATACCAATACTTTTCAAGCTACTTCAGGAAATAGAAAAAGAGGGAGAACTCCCAAATTCATTCTACGAGGCCAACATCACCCTGATTCCTAAACCAGAAAAAGACACTTCAAAGAAAGAAAACTACAGACCAATATCTCTAATGAACCTAGATGCAAAAATCCTCAATAAAATTCTGGCGAATCGGATACAAAAACATATCAAAAAAATTGTGCACCATGATCAAGTAGGATTCATCCCTGGGATGCAAGGCTAGTTCAATATACAGAAATTAATAAATGTTATTCAGCACATCAATAGACTTAAAGAAAAGAACCATATGATCATCTCGATAGATGCAGAAAAAAGCATTCGACAAAGTACAGCATCCCTTTATGTTTAAAACACTAGAAAAACTAGGGATAACAGGAACATACCTCAATATTGTAAAAGCAATCTATGCTAAGCCTCAGGCTAGCATCATTCTGAATGGAGAAAAATTGAAGGCATTCCCTCTAAAGTCTGGAACAAGACAGGGATGCCCTCTCTCACCACTTCTGTTCAACATAGTTCTCGAAACACTCGCCAGAGCAATTAGACAGACGAAAGAAATTAAAGGCATAAAAATAGGAAAAGAAGAACTTAAATTATCACTATTTGCAGGTGACATGATTCTATACCTAGCAGACCCAAAAGGGTCTACAAAGAAACTATTAGAGCTAATAAATGAATTCAGCAAAGTGGCAGGATATAAAATCAACACGCATAAATCAAAGGCATTCCTGTATATCAGCGACAAATCCTCTGAAATGGAAATGAGGACAACCACTCCATTCACAATATCTTCAAAAAAAATAAAATACTTGGGAACCAACCTAACAAAAGAGGTGAAAGACTTATACAATGAAAACTACAGAACCCTAAAGAGACAAATAGAAGAAGATCTTAGAAGATGGAAAAATATACCCTCTTCATGGATAGGCAGAACTAACATCATCAAAATGGCGATATTACCAAAAGTTCTCTATAGGTTTAATGCAATGCCAATCAAAATCCCAAAGGCATTTCTTATAGAAATTGATAAAGCAATCATGAAATTCATCTGGAAAAATAAAAGACCCAGAATAGCAAAAACAATGCTAAGCAGGAAATGTGAATCAGGCGGTATAGTGATACCAGACTTCAAACTATACTACAGAGCAATAGTAACAAAAACAGCATGGTACTGGTACCAAAACAGGCGGGTGGACCAATGGTACAGAATAGAGGACACAGAGACCAATCCACAAAATTACAACTATCTTATATTTGATAAAGGGGCTAAAAGCATGCAATGGAGGAAGGATAGCATCTTCAACAAATGGTGCTGGGAAAACTGAAAGTCCATATGCAACAAAATGAATCTGAATCCCTTTCTCTCGCCATGCACAAAAGTTAACTCAAAATGGATCAAGGAGCTTGATATCAAAACAGAGATTCTGCATCTGATAGAAGAAAAAGTTGGCTCTAATCTACATATTGTGGGGTTGGGCTCCAAATTCCTTAATAGGACACCCATAGCACAAGAGTTAATAACAAGAATCAACAAATGGGACATGCTCAAACTAAAATGTTTTTTCTCAGCAAGAGAAACAATAAGAGAGGTAAATAGGGAGCCTACATCATGGGAACAAATTTTTACTCCTCACACTTATGATAGAGCCCTAATATCCAGAGTATACAAAGAACTCAAAAAATTAACCAATAAGAAAACAAACAACCCAATCAACAAATGGGCCAAGGACCTGAACAGATACTTCTCAGAGGACGACATACAATCAATCAACAAATACATGAAAAAATGCTCACCATCTCTAGCAGTCAGAGAAATGCAAATCAAAACCACCCTAAGATACCATCTCACTCCAGTAAGATTGGCAGCCATTAGGAAGTCAAACAACAACAAGGGCTGGCGAGGATGTGGGGAAAAGGGTACACTTTTACATTGCTGGTGGGACTGCAAATTGGTGCAGCCAATTTGGAAAGCAGTATGGAGATTTCTTGGAAAGCTGGGAATGGAACCACCATTTGACCCAGCTATCCCCCTTCTGAGTCTATTCCCCAAAGACCTTAAAAGAGCATACTATAGGGATACTGCTATATCGATGTTCATAGCAGCACAATTCACAATAGCTAGACTGTGGAACCAACCTAGATACCCTTCAATAGATGAATGGATTAAAAAATGTGGCATTTATACACAATGGAGTATTACTCAGCACTGAAAAATGACAAAATCATGGCATTTGCAGGGAAATGGATGGCATTAGAGCAGATTATGCTAAGTGAAGCCAGCCAATCCCTAAAAAACAAATGCCAAATGTCTTCTTTGATATTAGGAGAGCAACGAAGAACAGAACAGGGAGGAAGAGCATGAGAAGAATATCACCATTAAACAGGGACGAGAGGGGGGAGGGAAAGGGAGAGAGAAGGGAAATTGCATGGAAATGGAAGGAGACCCTCATTGTTATACAAAATTACATATAAGAGGAAGTGAGGGGAAAGAGAAAAAAAACAAGAGAGCCAAATGAATTACAGTAGATGGGGTAGAGAGAGAAAATGGGAGAGGTGGGGAGGGGAGGGGGGATAGTAGAGGATAGGAAAGGCAGCAGAATACAACATACACTAGTATGGCAGTATGTAAAAACGTGGATGTGTAACCAATGTGATTCTGCAATCTGTATATGGGGTAAAAATGGGAGTTCATAATCCACTTGAATCAAATGTATGAAATATGATATGTCAAGAGCTTTGTAATGTTTTGAACAACCAATAATAAAAAAAGAAGAAAAAAACCCTAGTAAGTCCACACACACAAAAAAAGAATATCTATAGAATGGAGGAGAAACATGTTGAAAATGTATGGAACAGAAGCTAGTCTGTGGAAAATTTTTATAGTCATTACACAAGAAAGTTAGAAACCATGAACAGAACATCCAAGAATTATGGGACAGCATCAAAAGACCAAATCTAAGAGTTGTTGGTATAGAGTTTCAAACCAAAGGAATGCACAATCTCTTCAATGAAATAATAGCAGGAAATTTCCTAAGCATGAAGAATGAATTGGAAAACCAAATATAAGAGGTTTACAGGACACCAAATGTACAAAATTAAACAGATCTACACCAAGGCACATTATAATGAAAATGCCTAGAATACAGAATAAGGATAGAATCTTAAAAGCCACAAGTGATAGAAATCAGATCACATATAGGGGGAGACCAATTCATATCTCAGATTTTTCAACCCAATCAAAGCCAGATCCTCAAATCCAGGAGATCACGGAACAACATATACCAAGCTCTGAAAGAAAATGGAAGCCAACCAAGAATCTTATATCCAGCAAAACTAAGCTTTAGATTTGATGATGAAATAAAAACCTTCCATGATAAACAAAAGTTAAAAGAATTTACAGTTAGAAAGCCTGCACTATAGAACATCCTCAGAAAAATATTACAAGAAGAGGAAATGAAAAACAATGGTGAAAATCAGCAGAGGGAGGGATTACACTAAAGGAAAATCTAATCAAAGGAGAAACCAAGTCATGTTAAATACCAAAAATAAACAAAAATGGCTGGGAGTACAAATCATATCTCAATGTTAATGGCCTAAACTCACCAATCAAAAGACATAGACTAGCAGATTTGGATAAAAAAAAAAAAAACAATATGCTGCCTCCAAGAGACTCATTTCATAGAAAAAGGCATTGACAGACTGAAGATGAAGGGTTGGGAAAAATCATACCACTCACATAGACTGCAGAAGCAAGCAGGCGTTTCCATCCTCATATCAAATAAAGTAGAATTCAAACTAAAGTCAATCAAAAAGGATAAAGAAGTACACTACACACTGCTCAAGGGAACCATACACCAACAAGACTTAACAATTACATGCCCCAAACAATAGAGCAGCTATGTTCATCAACCAAACTTCTCAAGTTCAAGAGTCAAATTGACCACAACACAATAATTTTGGGTGACTTTAGCATACCTCTTTCATCACTAGATAGATCTTCCAAACAAAAGCTGAAAAAAGAAACTATAGAACTCAATAACACAATCAATAACTTAGACTTACCTGACATATATAGAATATTTCATCCTTCAATGAGAAAATACACTTTCTTCTCAGCAGCACATGGATCCTTCTCTAAAATACACCATATACTATGCTACAAAGCAACTCTTAGCAAAAATAAAAAAGTAGAGATACTACCCTGCATTCTATCAGATCATAATGGAATGAAATTAGAAATCAATGATAAAATAGGAAATAAAATCCACTCCAACACCTGGAGACTAAATAATATGCTACTGAATGAACAATGGGTTACAGAAGACACCAAGGAGGAGATTAAAAAATTTTAGACATAAATGAGAAAACACAGTTATAACATATAGAAAGCTCTGGGATACTATGAAAGTGGTTCTAAGAGAAAAGTTCATTGCATGGAGTTCATTCCTTACAAGAAGAAAAAATCATCAAATAAATGTCTTAACACTACATATCAAAGCCCTAGAAAAAGAAGAACAAATCAATACCAAAAGCAGCAGAAGACAGGAGATAATTAAAATCAGAGCTGAAATCAATGAAATTGAAACAAAAGAAACAGTTGAAAAAGTTGACAAAACAAAAAGTTGTTTCTTTGAAGAAATAAATAAATTGACAGATCCTTACCCATTCTAACAAAGAGAAGGAGAGAGAAAACTCAAATCACTAACATATGTGATGAAAAAGGAAATATCACAACAGACACTACAGAAATACAGAAGATAAATAGAAATTATTTTGAAAACTTGTATTCCAATAAAATAGAAAATATCAAAGGCATGGACAAATTTCTAGAGTCATATAATTTGCTCAAATTGAATCAGGATGATATACACAATTTAAACAGATCAATTTCAAGTGAAGAGATAGCAGATGCTATCAAAAAGCTACCAACCGAGAAAAGCCCAGAACTGGGCGGATACATGGCCGAGTTCTACAAGACTTTTAAAGAAGAACTAATACCAATACTCTCCAATTTATTTCAGGAAATAAAAAAAAGAGGCAGTAATTCCAAACTCATTCACAGCTTTGATGTAATTCTGATCAAAATTCCAATGACATTTCTCATAGAAATAGCAAAAGCAATTATGAAATTCATCTGTAAAGATAAGAGACCCAGAATAGAAACAATCCTTAGCGGGAAGAGTGAAGCAGGTGGCATCACTATACCAGATCTTCAACTATACTACAGAGTAATAGTAACAAAACAGCATGGTATTGGCACAAAACAGACTGATAGACCAATGGTACAGAATACAGAATAGAGGACACAGAGACTAACCCACAAAAATACAATTATATTAGACAAGAACATGCATTGGAGAAAAGATAGCCTCTTCAACAAATGGTGCTGGGAAAACTGGAAATCCATATGCAGCAAAATGAAATTAAACCCCTATCTCTCACTATGCACAAACTCAACTAAAAATAGATCAAGAACTTAGGAATACAACCAAAGATCCTAATAGAAGAAAAAATAGTCCCTAATCTCCATTATGTGGGATTATGCTAAGAAAAAGTAGTCCCTAATCTCCATTTTGAGTCTTAATAAGACTCCTGTGGGTGCAAGAATTAAAATCAAGAATCAATAAATGGGATGGACTCAAACTAAAAAGTTTCTTCTCAGCAAAAGAAACAATCTATGAAGTGAATATAGAGTCTACATCTTGGAAGCAAATCTTTATCCCTCACATATCAGATAGAGCACTTATCTCTAGGGTATATAAAGAACCCAAAAAGCTAAACACCAAAAAACAAATAACCCAACCAATAAATGGGTCAAGGACCAGAAGAGACACTTCTAAGAAGAGGATGTACAATCAATCAATAAATACATGAAAAAATGTTCATCATCACTAGCAATTAGAGAAATGCAAATCAAAACCACATCTCCAGTCAGAATGGCAGCTATTATGCATACAAACAGCAGTAAGTGTTGACAAGGATGTGGGGGAAAAGGCACACTCATACATTGCTGGTGGGACTGCAAACTGGTACAGCCAATCTGGAAAGCAGTATGGAGATTGCTTGGAAAACTGGGAATGGAACCACCATTTGACCCAGCTATCTCTCTCTCTTCAGTCTATACCCAAAGGACTTAAAAACAGCATATGACAGGGACACAGACACATCAATGTTTATAGCAGCACAATTCACAATAGCTAAACTCTGGAGCCAACCTAGATGCCCTTCAGTAGATGAATGAATTTAAAAAATGTGGCATATATACACAATGGAACATTACTCAGCAATAAAAGAGAATAAAATCATGACATTTAGAGGTAATGAATGGAGTTAGAGAAGATAATGCTAAGTGAAGTTAGCCCATCCCAAAAAACTAATGCCAAATGTTTCTTTTTTATATAAGAGGCTGATTCATAGTGGGATAGGGAGCGGGAGCATGGGAAGATAGATAGGGCAGAGGGGTTGGAGGGGAAGCAATGGGGCATGGTGTTTTAATGACAGTGGAATATGATGATCATTACTATCCAAAGTAAGGGTATGAAGACAGGAATTGGTATGAATATACTATGTATACAACCAGAGATATGAAAAATCATGCTTTATATATGTAATAAGAACTGTAATGCATCCTGCTGTCATATATAAATAAAAAGGGGGGTGTCCCAATATCGGAATGTTTGGAATTGCGTGATTGAAATTTCCATGTGATTGATAGAATTGTTTATCTTTTAATTCAATATGTTTAACTATCTATATGGATACATAGAGATCTATGGAAATGAGGCAAATTATCAGAGAAATCAGGCATTTAAGAATTCTGATATTAAGACAAATATAGTATCTGAACTGATCACATGATCCTGAGAATTGTTAAAATTGAACGATTCAGTTTTATCTACCTTTGCTTTTTCTTGAATGTCATACCTTTCTAAGTTCAAAATTTTTCAAGTCTAATTTTAAATGCTGGATTTATTCATTTTTATTTGTGTGTGGTGGGGGTTTATGGTTGTAAAAAAGAATTCACATCATGTTTGGTTATTAAAAATACAAAAGAGAATAAGTACATGTAAACATAGTTGCATGAATCATTGATAGCCACTTGTGTGTGTCTGGATAAAATTGAAAAATTATGCCCCATTTATGGTGCTGCTATATAATGTTCTTTTACTACATAGTGTTTATCAAGTAGGAGTGTAATAATTAAACCAATTCTCTAGTTTCAATATTTTTTTATTTATGACTTCTCATTTTTAAATAATAAATATTATGAAATTTCTAATATGATTCTTTGAGTGCATTTATGATCATTTCTTTAGGATATATCACTAGGAGATAAATTGCATTTTCAAAGTAAATAAAAAGTTAAGATTTTTATTATGTGTTTTCAAATCAGCCTCTAAAAATCAATCATATATATATAAAATCTCTCCCCACTCCCTTTCTATCCTTTCAATGCAAGTTATCAATCTGTATTTATCAGTTTATTTTTATTAGTTTGGTAGAAGGAAAAAATAGATTATATTTTTTCTATTTTATTCCTTTGATTATTCATTTATCCATGTGTATCTGCTTTCCTAAGGATATTTCTAAAAGTAAATCCACTCTATAAATCATAAATGAATAATAAGATTATGGTTATATGTATTATTGAATCTCTCTATTGAGTTTGGCACTTATATGGCTAATTATTGCAAAAACATCATTTGTATTTATTATTTTAAAGAATTTTTACCAGATGTTTGTGAGGAAGATATGCATGATCACTGAACCTAGAAAATAAAAGAATCTATTGTAATAAAGACCACAGCTCTGCTGCCCAGCCTCCTCAGCTTGAATGCTGACTCTATCAGCTAAGTATTATGGCAATGAACCTGTCTGTAGCTCAGTTTCCTCACCTGCAAAAGAGAATGGATAAGATTATCTCACAGAGCTATTATAAAGATTAAATAAAAATCATACAGAGAGTGAGAAAACAAAAAATTATTAGGTATTATTAAACTGTGGTTTTGAAATTTGGCATCATCATTCACCTCTGAACTGTTTTGTTTTCCAGTATATAACTATGTAATGAGGATAGGTCCTTGTATTCCTTGTATTCTTATCATATGAGTGTTAAACATGCAAATTCACTAAGAATTCCATATGCAAGAAAATTGGATATTGCTTATTAGTTTGTGGGACATAGACTGTTGAATTATGCCATAGTTATCTCCTATGTGAAATCTTCCTTACCCACGTTTCCCTGATCTTAGTCCATTCCAATTATGATTAATTCCTTCCTTCTCTGGTTCCCGTGACACATCATTTATTCTCACATAATAGCAGACATATGCACATTGTAGCCATATGGCCCAATAATCCATTTAAAGGCTTGTTTCCCACATGCTCAGGTAGCTGTCCAGGATAGTGACTATGTTTCACTCATCCTGTTTCCCCAGTGCCTCACACAGTTCCCAGTACACAGCACATCAATAATGTCTAAACAATAATTGAGTGAGTGAATAGCAAAAATCCATTTGGGAGTTTAGAATAAAATAACATTGAACAGGGCTTAATGTAGCAACCGTAAAACAGATACTCATAAACCATATACAGAATGAACAAAATATTTGAAACAATGGCTTTCAGATACCAGACAGCACAAAGTAGATGACTGTGCTTCCTGACAAAGGTAAAACAAATGATGTAAATCCCATGAATTCTAGATTATCGCTGAGGCATTTTGTAGGCTATAGGTCAGGGAGGAAGACCCCAGAGCTCAGTAGGCTCACTTTCTTATGAAGAGAGAAATCAAAGAACTCTGGAGAGGTGGGAGGGAAAGGGAGAGAGAAGGGAAATTGCATGGAAATGGAAGGAGACCCTCAGGGTTATACAGTGGAGGGGGTAGAGAGAGAGGAGGGGAGGGGAGGGGAGAGGTGGGGAGGGGGGAGGGTGGAGGATGGGAAAGGCAGAGGAGCACAACAGACACTAGTATTGCAATATGTAAATCAATGGATGTGTAACTGATGTGATTCTGCAATCTGTGTATGGGGTGAAGGTGGGAGTTCATAACCCACTTGAATCAAAGTGTGGAATATGATATGTCAAGAAATTTGTAATGTTTTGAACAACCAACAATAAAAAATTAAAAAAAAAAAAAAGAACTCTGGAGATCCACTGAGTTATCTTGAGTCTTTAGTTAAGTGCCTGTCTGTACAGACATGAGAAGGAACCCAGAAAAGCTGGTAAAGAATCATCAGAAATTAGGATGTTGAAAATTCCTCCTACAAAGCTGGGTATAGTTGGTGTTTTCAACTGCTAGAATGAAAAGATGTAATAATACGGTGTCCATTGAGTAGATTCTTAGGACAGCACTGACTTATATAAAGTTAAATTATTGTCAGATTAAAGACTGTTCTGCAGCAGCAATTTTAAAAGCTTAAAAGCATGTCTCTAAAGAATCAAATAGATTTCCAGTAGCTTAACTGGGTGCCAAAATAAAATCTAAAACTATTCAAAGGGACACACAGTAGAAAAAAAAATCACAACAAACAAGGTAAAATTCAGAATATCTAGAACCCAATAAAATTTACTGGGGATATAAAAAGGCAGAAATACATGATACATAACTAGAAGGAAAATCACCCAGTGGAAACAGCAACAAAAAGACAGAGGTGATAGAATTCACAGAAAAGAACATAAAAGTAGGTTTATAAGTAAATTCCATATGCTCAAGAATAAGCAAGATATGAAACAATATGAAATAGCACACAGATGATTAGAAAATATATTTGAAAGAGTGGTGCTCAAAACTCCTCCATATTTGAAGAAAATCACAAATGCAGTGAACCAAGAGGCTCAATAAACCCCAACAGAATAAAAATACACAAAACCTTACCAAAGCACCTCATAATAATAACTACCCCAAACCAGTGAAGCAATTTAAAAAATGAATTGCAAAAGCACTAAACTCTTCCCCCTCAAAAAAGAAACATTGTATAGAGAAGAAAAAGAGATTATTTTTCAAATAATCAATAGATAAGAGAATTTACTACCAGCAGACATGCACTATAAAAAACAGTAAAATAAGTTCTTCAAACAGGAAGAAAATTATAATAGATGATAATTTTGATGTCCATAAAACAATGAAAAGCACTGAAAACAGTATATATCTGGGTGAATGTATATGATTTTTCACATTTAAAAAATTCCTTTAAAAAAGTGTTAAAATATAAATAATAAAAATACATTGTAAGATTTATAACATGTAGAGCAAAATGTGCAAAAAAAAGAAATGAGGGGAGAAAATGGACATACACTAATATAAAGCTCTTAGACTATGCATGAAATGCTATAATATTTAATGCTATATTTAAAATCGACCCTGATGATTTTATATATATATACACAAATATATGTGTGTGTGTACACACACACACACACACACACACACACACATATATATATATATATATATATATATATATATTAAGCTCTAGAGAAGTCACTGAAGTGACATAAATAAATACATAGACAAATTTTAAAATGGCAGATTTGCCTAAGAAGTCAAAAATTCAGTAGAAAATAAATTTTAAAAATTATTCAATCCAATAAAAGACAAGAAAAGATAGGACAAATAGAAAATAAAAAGTGGCATTTATAAATCTAAACACATTGGTAGCTACATTGAAAGTAAAAAGTCTAACAGACTGTCATTTAGATAAAAAATCAAGACCCAAATAAATATTGTCACAAGAAACTCACTTCATATATAAGGAACACAGATTTTAAAAATAAAAGAATAGAAAATTTACACCATAAAAACATTACACATAAGAACTCTTATGTAACTATATTTCCTACCCCTTAGTCAAATTGAGATTACAGTATAAAAAGGAATATAGAATAACCAAAAGAATATTTTATAGCAACAAAGGAATTAATTCATCATTGAGATGTAACAATCCTAACTTTTTACATATGTAAACACAAAGATTCAAAATACATGAACAAAAACTGATAGGAAATAAATCCACAATGAGATACTTCAACTTTCCTTTCTTAGCAATAAATGGAACAAATAGAGCAAAAATTATTTCACCCATTGACAATAGCAGATTGAACAGTCTTTAAATAAATGTGGAGTTTAACTGGAGATAAACTATATTTTGAGATATAAAATAAGTCTCTATACTATACACAAATACATAAAAGTAGTGAAATATTATTGATTGAAAAATTTTTTTGGATTCTTCAATGGAACTGGGCTGGAAATTAGAAAAGAAAAAATATGAAGAAATTTTTCAAATAATAGAAAATTAATCTATCTAAATAACCTAAGGGTAAAATAGAAAATGTCAAAGAAAATTTGAAAATACTCTGTATCTTAATGATACAATTAAAATCTATTATGCACTTAGAAAGAAATATATAGCTTTAAGTGCTTTTATTAGAAACCAGGAATAATCTTAAATTGGTGATCTAAGCTTCCTTACTAAGGCTTTTGAAAAATAAAGCAAATGGTACACAAAGTAGAAAGATAAAAGCAAAAAGCAAAAAAATTAGAAAACAGGAAAATTGATGAAATCAAAAGCTAATTCTTTGAAAAGCTTAACAAAATTAGTAAGTCTCTAGTGAGACTGATCTTGAGAGATAATAAATGATACAAACTATTGATATCAAGAATGAAATGGGAAATGTTACCATAGATTTAGGTGCATTAAAAAAATACAATGAAATATTCTGAACAACTTTATGACAATACATTTGACCATTTAGATGAAATGAAAAAATTTCTTGAAAGTCATGGATTTCCAAAGTTCATTCAAGATAAACTAGATGGTCTAAATAGTAATATATATTTAATAGTAATATATACAGTAATATTATAGTTATATTACTATAACTATATTATATTATATATCTGAAAGAAATTTCATGAGTAACTGACTTTTCTACAAAGAAAACACTAACCCCAAGATGTAATCTCTGGTAATGACCAATTCTATCAAATATTTAAGGAAGGAATAATGTCAATTTTACATAAACTTTTGCAGAAAATATGACCATTACATTGGCATCAAATCCAAGGGCATTATAAGAAGATAAAATTATAAATCTGTATGCCCTATGAACATAAAAACAATAATGGTAGCAAATCAAATCTACCTGAACATAAAAAGTAACCAACTGGAGTCTATCCCAGAAATGTAAGGTTAATTTAACATTCAATATCAATGTAATTTGTCATTTTAACAAATCAAAGGAAAGTGACATCAGCAATATGGTAGAATAGGACTTTCCCAGTGCTTATCTTCTTACAGAAACATCAGTTTGAACAATTATCCATATGCAAAAATACCTTCATCAGAGCTAAGGAATCTAGATGAGATCACAGCACCTAGTATAACACAGAAGTAAGGGACTATGAATCAGTACAAGGTAGAATGGACAGTTTTATGTTACACATTTTACTCCTTCCCAAAGACTGAGTACAATAAATCTGAGAAATACCATCCACCAAGGGAAAGCAACAAGAAGTGAGTACTCAACTTTGCTGCTGACCCATTGCCAGACCTGTCCCATAGCAACCCAGCAACAGGTCAGCCCAAACAGAACCCAGGTCCAGGTTAGTTCCTACAGTTCCAGGAACCAGACTGGCAATTATGGATACAGGTTCCAAACACATCCAATAACAGTCTTGCCCCTGCAGCCGTGCACTCCAGAAGATACAGAGTCTGTATCTAGTTTGGCACACCCAGCCACAATTTACCTTGACACTTGACTGGACCCCCAGGCCCAGGCTCTCAACTTACCCAGGTGTTAGAGCAGCCCCAGTTGTCCCAGCTCTAGGTTGACTCCTATAGACCAAGACCCCTTAGCTCTGACCCAACATCAGGCTGGTCCCCATGACTCTAGGCTCCACTAGTATATACAGGCCTGACCCAGTAGATACTGGGTCTTGAAAGAACTCTGAAAATCCACAATGCAGACAGTCTCAGCCAAGTTCCAGGCTGGTCCCAATGATAGAGATTCAAGGCCCATCCCAGTGGGCCTATGTGTCAATTCCACCTACCTGCTGACCCTGGTTCCAGGAAATCTTGCCCAGGGACTCCATCAGCAAGCTGGCCCATCAATCCCAACAGCCTACCCCACCAACTTGTCTCTGGATAGCTTGACTGATGATGGTCTTTCCTTGCCAAAGCCAGCCTACAAGTGTCAGAAACACCAGTGCAAGCCTACAAGGATCATGACTAGTCAGGAAAATGTGACACCACCAAAGGAGTAAAACAAACAGTACATGATCCTAAAGAGACAGAGACTACAAACTGAAAAAGATCAAAATAATCATCCTATAAAAGCTTAGTGAGCTACAAAAACACAGGCAAGTAAACAATTCTGGGAAACAATATGTGACCAATGAAGTTAGATAAAGAGAGAGAAATACAATTTCAAAAAGAAATTCTGGAGCTAAAAAACACAATAACTGATATGAAAAATTCCATAGAAAGTATCAACAGCAGACTAGTTCAAGCATAAAAAAAGAAATCCTGAGCTCTAAGATAGGTCATTTGAAATTAATCAGTCAATGGATAAAAAGGGGAAAAAATTAAGAAAATCTACATGACAAGTGAGATATCAGATTACCAATTTATGAATTATGGAAGTTGTAAAAGGAAAAGAGAAAGCCAAAGAAACAAAAATTTTATTTAAAGAAATAACAGAAAATTTACCAAATCTGGAAAGCGAAATGGACATTCAGATTCATGAAACCAAATTGATTAACTATAAAGAGATCTTCACAAAGACAAATTATAATTAAATTCTAAAAACTTAAAGACAAAATTTTTTGAAAAAATTGGAAGAAAACCACCCATGACATGCAAAAGAATGTCCAAAAATGCATAAAAATCATTTGACAAAATTCAACATCCTTTCATGATCAAAATTCTCAGCAAATTAGGTAATAGAGAATGTTCCTCCACACAATAAAGGCCATGTATGAAAAACCCACAGCTAAAATCATATTCAATATTGAAAAGTTGAAAGCATTTATTCTAAGATCAAGAATAAGTCAAGAATATGTACTCTTGCCATTTCTATTCAAGATTGCACTGGAAGTCCTAATTAGAAAATCAAGCAAGAGAATAAGAGGCATTCCAATTAGAAAAGAAGAAAAATTTCACCATTTGCATGCAACATGATCTTATACATGAAAAATCCTAAAGACCCCACCCAAATAAACAAATTCAGTAAAATTGAAGGAAACAAAATCAAAATACAAAATAATAGTGTTTCTATACACTTCCAATGCACTATCTGAAAAAGAAATCAAGAAAAAAAAACACTTATAAATAGCATCAAAAAATTTAAAAATTAGAAATAAAGCATGCACTGAAAACTATAAAACATTGAAAATGAAATTGAAGAGGACAGAAATAAATGGAAATATATTTCATGATCATGAATTTGAAGAATTAATATTATTTTTAAAAAATTTAATTTGTTCTAAATATACATAGCAATAGAATACGTTTTGACACATTGTACACAAATGGACAACTTCTCATTTCTCTGGCTGTACATAGTGCAGAATCACATCAGTAGTGTAATCATACATGTATATAGGATAATAATGCCTGCCTCATTCTACCATCCTTTCCATCCCCTCAGCCCCACCCCTCCCCTCATTCCCCTCTGCACAATCCAAAGTTCCTTCATTCTTCCCCACCCCCACCCCTCACTATGGATCAGCATCTGCTTATCAGAGAAAACATTTGGTCTTTGGTTTATTGGGATTGGTTTATTTCACTTAGGATGATACTCTCTAGTTCCATCCATTTACCTGAAAATGCCATAATTTCATTCTTAACTTTAAGTCTGAGTAATATTGCATTGTGTATATGTACCACATTTTCTTTATCTGTTCATCTGTTGAAGGGAAGAATTAATATTATTATAATTTTCATACAACCTTTGTTTATACAGATTCAATGTAATCTCTATGAAATTCCAGTATCATTTTTCAAAGAAATAGAAAATCAGTTCTAAAATCTGAATGGAATGATAACAGATCCCAGATAGCCAAAGCAACCTTGAGAAAAAAGAAACTAGAGACAGTGTACTTTCCACTTGAAAATATAGTATAAAACTATAAAAATCAAAACAGCGTAAAACTGGCATAAAAACAGATATATAAACCAACACGACAGAATAGACCTCAGAATTAATCCATGCATTGATGATCAATTGATCTTCAATAAATGGGCCAAAAATACATAATGGAGAAGAAGAGCCTGTTAAATAAGTTGCAAAATCTGGGTATTCACATGTTCAAAAATGAAATTAAATTCCTATCTCATGGCATATACAAAAATTAACTCCAAGTGGATTAAAGACATATGTAAGATCCTTTGATGTGTGTTTAGTGTATGTAAATAAACTATAAATGTTTATATGTGTATGAAAATGTATATGTGTGTGTATGTATAATTATTTAGCCTGAAAAAAAGAAGAAAATATTGTCATTTGTCACACATAGATGTTGGGGATTTTTGCATCTATGTTCTTGATTGAGGTTCCAGATGAAAACTATTTTGCCCATTGGGCCGATCAAGTATGTTAGGTTATACTCTGCTCTGCACTATGCCATCAAAGATCCCTATCTGAGTAAGCAGCTCACTTCATACCCACTATGCTGGACATTAGGGTTTTACGGAAAAGTCTGAAAGTGTGCAGCAAAAACCCATACAATATCATTAATGATGTATATGACATGGGCATATCTTATAAGAAAACAGAAAAAAATTCCTGTAAAATATTCTGCTTTCAAACTATAGAGGGCAGCTTTGAAGTTCAAAATATCTAAGTAATTGCATAAAAAAATGAGAGGAAGGAAGAGATGCTGGCTTTTAAGAGAAATATTATAATTCCATTAATGATGTTGTGTTCTGACCACAAAACTCGATCCCTCCCCAACCCTAAACATAGAAACACTCTTCAGTTTGCTGTCAGACTGTGTCCACTGCAAACATCTTTCTTTAATCAGACAGTCTACTGAGATTTCCTTTTAGGAGTCCATATTTCTTTCTGATAACAGGCTGAATTGTGAAAGGCAAGGTGGGAGTTTTTCAAGCAAACAAAGAAAATACTTGGAAAGACCCTCTCTGAGGCCACAAAGCAGGCTCTCAAAAAAATCAGTCTTTATCTAATCTCTTTTTGGAGGTTGGCAATAATACATAGTGCTCCTTGAGAGAGACTGTGTGGGTGGTGGCTGCCGTGGCAGCAGAGCTGTGTGTCAGCATGTTAATTCAATGGAAGTGCACAAGTTGTGCCAAGGCAAAGTAGTCAGAACTAAAGGCTGCTGATTCCAGGGGGAAGCCAGAGTCAGGTGCTGGGAAATTTTTCTATCCCTTGATGGGGCAAGAAGCCAGCCTTTGCCTTCTTCTTTGAGTAACTGCTTAACAAGTTCTTTAGTTCTTGAAATGAATAGGTCTCTATATGGCTTTCTTTTCACCAAACAAAGGATCACCTTGATTCTTGTTTCTTCCAGTGGGGAAGGCTAAAGGAGAGGAAGAAATGTGGACAATCATTTTAACAAGATATTTGGCTTAATTAATTTGCAGACATTTTATCCTG
This sequence comes from Marmota flaviventris, assembly GCF_047511675.1. NCBI lineage: Eukaryota > Metazoa > Chordata > Mammalia > Rodentia > Sciuridae > Marmota > Marmota flaviventris. The sequence goes on from NC_092506.1 coordinate 82,595,411, forward strand.
ATATATCACAATCACATTGCACCAAGCTTCATAGAGAAAGTAAAAATAAGAGCAATTATTATTGCTAAATTTATTATGTGTTTAGACTGTATGAGGAACTATGATAATGATTTTACATGTGTTGTCATTTTTTTAATAGTACACAACCTTGTGAGCTAGGTGTTGTTATGTGTATTTCCTCAATGATAAAATAGAGACTCGAAGGGTTAGTAGGTTGCTTTATAAACAAAAAGATAGTAAATGACAAAGCCAGGATGTAGAACTAGTTTTGTTCAAATCTAATGTCTGCTGTAAATATTATTCTAAACTTATTTAAAGGAGACAAAACAGTTTCCATTTGCAAAGCAAGATGCTTTTTAGTCTAGTTAGTTATACCACAGATTGCTAGCCAGTCAGAATTAGCCATATACTTCAGAATCTGACCTGAAAGAAGGATGAGACTTTTACCATTTCCCTATTATATGATTTTTCTTCCAAAATTTGAAGAGATCCTCAGTTAAGGGACATGCTACTTACTGTGAAGGACCCTTCTTCCCTCAGTTCTTTGTTAAGTGATTTTATGTCCAGTCCCATGTCCTTCCTCAGCTTAGAGAAATGGAGCCCAAGGAAAGTTCCATGCAGAAAAATCATCCAGGTAAGTGAATGAATCACTATCTAAAGTTAAAAGAATAAGTTTAGGAGTCAGAATGTGAAATGGGTTGGATTTCACCAAAATTGCTGAAGTACACTCCTGCCTGTTAATAAGGGCTGCCTGACAGCTTATCAGAAATTCATTGGGCTTAGCAATAATTATGACTACAATATAATGTTATAACTACTTAATAAATGCATATATATGCATACTAGAAATACCTAAATATTGAGAAGCAAGTCAAACATATTTCCAAATATATTTAATAATGAGTTTTATTGACCAAACTATTTGAAACCTCCAATACACTATAAATGTTTGCATCATTTTATTCATTCATTCTTTATGAAGCTCATATTACATCTTGGGCACAGTATAGAGCTCTAAAGAAACAAATAAAAAAAAATATGTTCTTCCTGTCCTCAGGGTTTTGTTTACCATTTTCATTTAATGATATCTTTCAATGAAAGTTATTGCTTTTTCTCCTTTTATTTTTAATATAATTTCAACGTGTTTTAAACTTAACTGGGGACTTGCATTTTTTAATCAAACAAATCAGATGCCCTGAACAAACTTTGTGATGAAAATAACTGAAATATTATTTATGTGTACTTGTAAATCTAGAATATTTTAATTCATCACTGAACTGGCAGGAAAGTATGCAATGACAAAATCAAAACAGTGATGTGGAGATATGGGAGGCAAGCAAGTGTAAGAGCCAGCTTTGACCTTTTGAGATTCAGCCAAACCCTGAAATTGAATGTACATTCTCATTATGGCATAAGACCCAGGAAAATATAGGCAAACCTAGGGCACATCCAAAGTGAAAATTGTAGCTGTTGTCTCTTGTATCAATTTGTGGTCCAGTGGAATACAATTTTCCACAGAGATATCTCTTTTCCACTCTGGCACTGGGTAAAGGGCAAAGAAAATCTCTTCAAAGATGTTAGAACTATAAGCCAGTCTTCACTGCAGGCTGTTGGCCCAAGTTCAAACTTTCTGGGTGGTCAAAAAAATCTCTAATAAAAATTTCAACATAAAATGGTCCTGGATTTTAATGTCTATCCCCAGGTGATAAGAATAAAGTTAAAATATTATCTGAAAGAATTTAATTTCGGGTTGGGGATGTGGCTCAAGTGGTAACGCGCTCGCCTGGCATGTGTGGGGTGCTGGGTTCAATCCTCAGCACCACATAAAAATAAAGATGTTGTGTCCACCGAAAACTAAAAAATAAATATTAAAAAATTCTCTCTCTCTAAAAAAAAAAAAGGAATTCAATTTCAACATGACCTTTAAAAGTTCTACCAGGTCATGATCCAAAGGCTATAAGGTAAAATTAAAAATTACAAACACACAGGTAAACTAAGAAACAGGAGTACAACAGAAACAATATCGTGGAATTAGACAAAAGCTTCAGATGTTAGAATTATCGGATGCTGGGTATTGATAAAATATTTGATATGCTTGAAGTAAGATCTAAAAATAAAAGGAAGAAACAAGAGACTATTAAAAAAACAGATCTGAAGAAAAAAATCACTTGATAAAGTAAATGAAATTAAACTATAAATATATTAAATATCAGATTAGAAAGAGGTGAAGAGAGATTTAATGAAAGGATAATAGGAAGTTTTTCAAAATGTTTCTGAAACACATACTAAAAAAAGATTAATAAAATTAAAAGACAGAATGAGAAGGCCCATGTTTTAGTCAGCTTTTCTGCCACTGTGACCAAAAAGACCAGAAATGAACAATTAGAGGAGGAAAAGTTCATTTTGAGGTGCATGTTTTCAGAGGCCTCAGTACATAGATGGCTGACCCCCTTGCTCTGAGCCTAAAGCGAGACAAAACATCACAGCGTAAGAGTTTGGTCAGAGGAGAGACTAGGGTTGGATCATCTGGGACAAAAATATATACTCCAGGAATTTGTTAGAAATATAAATTCTTGGGGCTCACCCCCGACCTACTGCGTTAGAAATTCTGAAGATGGTGCCAAGCAGTCTGTGTTTTAACCAGAGATCCTGGTGATTCTGATGCATGAGGACCACAGTTCCAACCATTGGATGTAGCTCAGCCATTCCTCATGAATAGGCTTTTGCAAACGTGCAAAAACTTTAGGTTACCACAATGCTTGATGATCCCTACTAGTGATTAATGGAGGCAAAAATGCTAACTGTCTACAAATTCTTCCTAAGTCTTTGCCTACCCCTGCACCTACTGAAATTCTGCACAGTTTCTGAGATTTGGCTCCTACACATTTCATCTTCTTTATCCATTTTAGCTGAAACCGTTACGTCTCTTAGAATTCAACTATATGCATTTTGTATCTTTAATATTCTGTCATATTCAGTGCCCCCAAAGAAGAATTATTATATATTTCTTCAGTAGGAAAGCAGCATTAGCTTAATGATTAAGAATATAGGTTAGAAAGACAGAATGGCTGGGTATGAATCCTAGTTCTATAATTCCCCTAGTATGAAACTTTGGGTTTTGTTAACTCTGTAAACCTCAGTTACCTCATCTGTATAATGGGGATAGTAAGAGTACATACCTCAAAAGGTTGTTCTAAGGATTATACTTTTAGTATGGTGCTTGACACAAAGGAAGCACTATACAAGCATCGAGTATTATTATCCTTTACCCTCATCAGCATATAATGTCAGGAATTAACTACCTATCTCATACATTTCATTGATTGATTGAATGAAGCATCACAGAAAGTATTCCTAATTCAACTTTCAAATATTTGTTAGAAAAATCAATGGAATCATGATAACCAACTTTAAATTTGTAAAGCAGTGCTATGTTGAGGGAAAACCTGATTATTCCTCATTGCTTCAGAAAATAGGTTTTAGAATAGAAATTTTAGGGTAGGTAACAGAATGCCTTTGCCCTATGTGTCCCTACTGTTCCTCGTGTTCCTGTGACAGGGGAGGTCAAGGACTTGGGAATTTGGGATCTCAGCCATCTTTTTCAATTTTTTCTAGTTGAAAGATATTAATGGGGACACACAATCATATTACCAGAGCCTCTGAGATTCTATTTGATTCATGTTCTTCTTAATGGTTTTGCTCAAAAACAGCCTTGTTTCCTGCCAATTTCTGATGGCTGCCCTCCATTACCTGCCCTTTTGTTTCCCAGAAGCCCACAGGCCATTAGCCTAAGTATGCATCACTGGCAGAGGCCCTACCTTTGGCGGCACTAAGCACAGCATGGGCTGATGAAATGGTCCTTGGAGCCTGCCCATCCAAACAGAGTGCATCCAAAGCTAGAGGTGATGACATCTCATCCCCAAGTGGAAGGAATACACAAGGCTCTGGGTGGTTATATAACAAGGGCAAGAAGAGGAGCTGGTGCTTGCATGTGGAAAGAGAGCATCCCACAGGTAGACTGGATTTGTGAGAGAGCCTGAGGGTAAAGAAACGATTTAGGCATTACTTGGTTATGTGATGTCAAACAAGAAAAGGTGGCAAAAAAAAAGAAATACTGTGTAACTTCAAATTCCAATGCAAGCCATTGCATGATATAACCATGATTCAAAGTTCTGTGTAATTGCTTATAATTGTCATGCTGAGTGAAGGAGCAAAGGCTTCAACCCAAGAAAAATAAACACATTTATCTTCATGATATGCCAGTGAGTGTCCCTAAAGAAAGGTCTGTGATAAAAGCCTCCAATGTGTTTCAGAGTTATTATGTAAAATAGGAATTACTTTTAAAATATTTTAATGAACAGGTCTCCCCAAGGACTTCCCGACCTTGCACATCATTCTCTCATGCAGCAGCCCTCCTGCCCTGCAGAGATTTGTCTCTCCAGTATCCCAAGCTCCAAACTGACCTTCCCAGCATCCTACCTTTAGCAATTTAATTCCTCTAATGCCTAAATAGAAATCAAGTTTTTAATTGCATCAGTAGTGTGTGCCATCAAATTTCATAATTTCTACTTGATAGAGTCAGTTGAAGATACAGTTCCAAATCCAAAACAGAATATAATGCTAGAAATTCCAGATACTTTCAGCAGGCCTATGAAAAATAAAAATGAAGAAGGGCATGGAGTTTTTTCAGTGGCTCACAAATTGAACACTGATTTTTATGAGAAGACCTATTATTATGGGGATTACTATGTTAGAACGGAACTTCAATAAAAGCACCCATGCACATTTTTATCACACCTTTATGGGATCTTCATCTTTTAGATATTGATCCATATTTATGTTAAAGAATGTAGAAGTAGCCAGGTAGGATGGTGGCGCATGCCTATAATCCCAGCGGCTCAGGAGGCTGAGGTGGGACGATCATGAGTTCAAAGCCAGCCTCAGCAAGGCATTATACAACTCAGTAAGACCCTGTCTCTAAATAAAATAGGGCTGCAAATGTGGCTCTGTGGTCGAGTGCCCCTGAGTTTAATCCCTGGTATCCCCCCTACAAACACACATAAAGAATGTGGAAGTCAATCTTATTGGAGTGAGATGGTATCTTAGAGTAGTTTTAATTTGCATTTCTCTGATTTCTAGAGATGGTGAGCATTTTTTCATGTATTTGTTGATTGATTGTATATCTTCTTCTGAGAAGTGTCTGTTCAGGTCCTTGGCCCATTTGTTGATTGGGTTATTTATTTTTTTGTTGTTTAACTTTTTGAGTTCTTTGTATAATCTAGAGATTAGAGCTCTATCTGATGTTTGAGAGGTAAAAATTTGTTCCCAGAATGTAGGCTCCCTATTCACTTCACATATATTTCTCTTGCTGAGAAAAAACTTTTTAGTTTGAATTCGTCCCATTTGTTGATTCTTGGTTTTAACTCTTGTGCTATAGGTGTCTTACTAAGGAATTTGGGGCCTACCCCCACGTGATGGAGATTAGGGCCAACTTTATCTTCTATTAGACGCAGAGTCTCTGGTTTGATTCCTAGCTCCTTGATCCATTTTGAGTTAACTTTTGTGCATGGTGAGAGAAAGGGATTCAATTTCATTTTGTTGCATATGGATTTCCAGTTCTCCCAGCACCATTTGTTGAAGATGCTGTCCTTTCTCCATTACATGCTTGTAGCACCTTTGTCTAATATAAGGTAGTTGTAATTTTGTGGATGGCATTTGCAGGGAAATGGATGGCATTAGAGCAGATTATATTAAGTGAAGTTAGCCAATCCCTAAAAAACAAATGCCGAATGTCTTCTCTGATATAAGGGGGGGGGGGGGGTGACTCAAAATGGGATAGGGAGGAAGAGCATGAGAAGTAGATCACCACTAAATAGGGAAGAGAGGTGGGAGGGAAAAGGAGGGAGAAGGGGATTTGCACGGAAGATGGAAGGAGACCCTCATCATTATACAGAATACATGTATGATGTTGTGAGGAGAAAAAAAAAAGAAACGTGTTACATTAGATTGGGTAGAGAGATGTGTTGGGAGGGGAGAGAAGGGGAAGGGGGGATAATAAGGGCAGTAGAATAAAATAGACATTATTATTGCTGTATGTATATGGGTGACTATATGACCAATGTGATTCTGCAACCTGTACAATCAGAAAAATAAGAAATTATACCCCATTTGATTCAAATGTATGAATTGTCAAGATCATTGTACTGTCATGTGTAACTAATAAAATAAATAAATAAATAAATATAATGTGGATGTAAGAGTACTAATGCTGAAATTTTTAGATTGTTTTGATTTTCTATGTGTGGTAGGCACAATAATGTTCCCCACCCCCAAAATATGTCTGTGTCCTGATTTCTGGCACATGCAAATATATAAGGTTACAGGAAACTTAACAGGAAATTAAGTTTGCAGATTGAATTAAGGTTGATAATCAGATGATTTTAAAATAGCAAAATTATACTGAATTGTCCAGGTAAACCAAATGTAACCACAAAAATCCTTAAAAGAGGAAGAGGGAGGTAGAAGAGAGCTAGAAAGATAAAAGCATTAGAAGGATTCAGTCCTGTAGTGCTGGCTTTAAAGCTGGAGGAAGAGTTTAATAATTTGGGTAGTCTCTCTAAGATAAAAAGGGAAGGAAACACAGCCCTACCAAAACTTTGACTTTAGCCCTATGAAGCTCATTTCAGATTTCTGACCTTGAGATTTGTTAGATAATAAATTTGTGTTATATGAAGTCACATTTTTTGTAGTAATCTGTTACAGCAGCAATAGGAATTCATACACTATGTTAATAGTTCAAGAAAAGTCATAGGTCATCCAAACAATGTATTAGGTTTTGAGTATAATTAAAAGAAACATATACACATACAAAACTACATATATGCACACTTAGTCATTCACATTTCTGTTCATAATATTCCTCATCTAATTTGATATTGTTATCAGAATCCAAAGAGGAACTGGGGCAGCATAAGATTGATTGTTGTTTCTATGACTTGAGAGATACTTGAATGTCCACCTAGTATTGTTTGCATTGCCTGGAATAAAAATCCAATTGTGCAAATGGAGAGAGAAAAACTTGTTAACTCTCTGATAAAGAAGATGCCTTGAGAAGAAAGGTGTCCTTTTGTTGACAAAGTTAATAATTTGCAGATTCATGATTCTGGGCATAAAATATGCACAGGTATAAACAGATGTAAACAAAAAAGTGAAAAGTAATTTGAGACTGTTGGGTGAGAGCCCATTAATTAAACCCATGTCTAGGACCACTGCAAATAGAGCTAAACCACACTCTGGCAACCAAGGGTGCTTAGAGAGGCAGAAATACCCACAATCTTCATCAACCCCATTACCCAAATCACTCTAAACAAACATCTAACCCAAGCAGAACCATGATTACTATGTAAATAGAGCCTTAAACTACTGCAAACCAAGTAAATTTTCAATGTAAAAGCAGGGTCTTTGTTCTCCACCAGCAACTTCAGGAGAGTCCTCTAGCCCCATTCCCACTAGATCAGTCTCAAAGCCCAATGTGAAATTTTCCTATATGAAAATTTTGGAGGTGACATAGATCTTCAGTATTTCAATGATAGCTTTATCTCCTTTTAATAATCACAAAGTAAATAATCACAAAGTAAAAGAAATAATCACAAAGTAAAAGACTCTGGCTAGAATATTCACCTAGCCAGAGCCATCTTCCCAAATTGTATATCGAAGCAAGAGTGAGATGCCAAGAACTTGAGAACAAAATTAACAAGATTATTGCCATGGTTTGAACAACCTTCTAAAAGCATGTGTTAGAAACTTAATTCCCAATGTGATACAACGTTGTTTGGGGGAGGGGTAGCCTAATGAGAGATGATTAGGCCATGGGAGCAGAGTAAGTGGATGAAGGCCATTGTCATAGGAGTGAGCTCATTATAAGAGGGAGAGTTTGCTCTACCCAGTCTCTCTCTGACTTCTGCCATGTGATAAAGCAAGAAAGTGCCAGAAACTTGACCTTGGACTTCCCAGCCTCTAAAACTGAAAGCAGTAAATTTCTTTTCATTAAAAATTATGTAGTCTTAGGTATTCTACAAAATAGGTAGTAAAACAAACTATTGCCTTCCAAGAGAAAAATAAAATCAGTATACAGTGATTCAAAGCTGATTTAATATAAGGTTACCTTAAAAACTAAAAACTCAGGCTGGTAAGCCTTGGTTATAGGTAGGATTTAAGGTAGTAGTATATTCAAAGGAATATATATTAATCAGAAAGGGACTTTTGGGGAAGAATTTTTATATAAAAATCAAATTCTGGCTGTGTTCTTCCACTATCCAAAAGAGAGGGTATTTTGGCTCATGAAGAATATTTCATCTGTGTGCAGGTTTACATCTGTGAAGAGTCAGGGCTGCATTCACCCAGCATTTTTTGATCCAACCAGACATATCAGCTAGCTCCCCTGGATCTGAATATATGTTCACCAAGTAATTTTTTGATCCAAGTTGACTATATAGGGAAAATGTACTAATCAGCAACCAAGAGCACTTTATCTAAAATGGTTATGTTCTCATCATAGATTTCCATGTTGTTCTATACATCATCTTTCCGCCTCATTAATACTTACCCTATAAGAACTCTAGGAACTGTGAGTTCTTAGAAGGAGGAAATTGGTCAAGCCAGTTGAATGGAAGTCATTATGATTTCCACCAGTGCATTCATCTCACCCATGATGGGATTATTTCAGAATCTTCCAGAATTCTCTGGGATAGTGTTTTCATTCCACTAAAGCTACTTTGTTCTGAGCTAGTTACAAACTAGCTGCAAACTTGCTGCCACTAAAGATCTTTTCTCTGTGGAAACCCCAAGTCTTACTCTTCCCAAACATCTCATTCTCCTATGTGCTGAGAAGCATGCAGAAGTATGTAAGGAAAGGGAGACTTATGCATGCTGAGAGCCATAGCCAAGTAGGAATGACGCATGGCATTTTTGGTTGAAAGGTGACCCCAGCAAGCCATTGAGATGATAATGATTCTATTAAGATGTTCATTCAATTGGAGATTAGACCCCTGCTGTCCGCCTCAGCCTGCTACTTTGGAGCTCTCCCAGGACTTCTGGAGAGTTCCCATTGGTTGGGGAAGTGCGGTAGGAGGGAATTCCGGAGGAGGGATTTCCTGTTGGTGTAGGGTGTCCCGGGAGAAGGCCGCGTGCATAGCATTCGCGGGAGTTTTGGAAATAAAGTTTGTTCCTGCTTGAGTGGCTCGTGATTTTGTGCCCAGCCAGACTGCGGCATATGCAAGAAAATTAAAACACAAAAAAGAATAGGCCAGAAATTGAAAAAGAGAGTTAGTCTCATGAAGAAGCAGAGTCTTCATTTCTATTCCAGTTTAGCATGTGAAATAATCTTGTGGCCTAAGGAACCACTGGCATCAGTAAGGATAAAATTTAATGTGTGTCCTGGCTACTAAAGATACTAGTACTCATGACTCTTTTTACTTTTAATTAAATTATTTCACAGCAATGATGTCTAAATATGTATATACATAAAGCTAGGTATAATTTCCATATGCTCACACAACTACTAACTTATAGAACCAATATAAATCAAATTAACTTAACATGACAGATAATGTTACTTTGCTAAAAAAAAATCACTTTATTCTGTGGTATTGAGCCTGAGAATGAATATCTTCTGTTTGGCAGCCTGTGCTACTATGCACTGGGAAAGAACTTGATGTTCCCAACACAGCTCTTTAAGTTAGTATGAACCTTTGTTCACAGCATGCATCATGATGCCCTTGGCCTTCATGAACATATTCATGCTTTTCTCTGTTCTTTCCCTTCCCACTTGAGGCCAATAAACATAAAAGCTAATTCCAATACAAAAATAGTGTGGCAGCACCAACGTAGCCTTTTGATGGCCCAGAATATGTTTATATTAATGTTTAAAAATTAAACACAACTTTTTAAATTACCAAGGTGAACTTATAAGCTCTAGTTTGAGTAACTAAGTGGAATCAAGTCCCTTGACTCCCTTCTTACAATGGGTATGAAACTCGTGAGTTGTAAAATCAATGTTTCCTCTCTGATCTTGGTTCACAAAATAGTTGCGGTCATCTTACACGCTTTTCATTAGCTTTGTGGTGCATTTTTATTTTAGCAAGCCTACATAAGTTGTCTAGGGGGATATTCACCTAGCCAGAGCCATCTTCCCAAGAAAAGATAAAAACTACACAAGAATGAAATTTGAGTTCTAGTGTCTGTTCCGCAGTTAAAAATGAGCAATAGTGTTATGGTTTGGATGTGAGTTGTCCCCCAGAAGCTCACATGTGAGACAATGCTAGAAGATTCAGAGAAGAAATGATTTGTTTTTGAGGGTGTTAACTGAATCAGTGAATTAATCACCCTGATGGGGTTAACTGTTGTGGCTGGAGAAGGTGGGTCACTATGGGCATGGCTTTGGGTATATATGTATCTGGCAAGTGGAGGCTTCTTTCTCTGCTTCCTGATCATCACATGAGCTGCTTCCCTCCACTACACTCTTCTGCCGTGATGTTCTGCCCCTTCTCAAGCCCTGAGAAATGAAGTCTGCTGTCTGTGAACTGAGACTTCTGAAACTGTGAGCCCCCAAATAAACTTTTCCTCCTCTATAAATGTTCTGATCGGGCCTTTTAGTCACAGCAGCAAAAAAATCTGACTAAAACAAATAGCTTATTCTTAATGGAGCAAAATGGTGGAGAGGACTGGAAAAACTCTCCAAACTGTTTCTTTTCCCCTGCTCACATCTGCTAGAGAAGAATTTACACCTCCCTTTGCCTTTGACTCCATTTTTACCCTTCCTTGGGAATGTGAAGTATACTTTTATGGTGGAAGGATATTTAAAATACTTTAAAATGTTATGAATTTGACACAATGGTCATAAGGGGTTCTGGCATATCAGTATCAGTTCTGCATCTAATCAAATAATTGGGGAGCAGAGGAAGGGTGCTGACACTGCTCTCAGAGGCCAATGAACTCTGTCTCCCCAAATGCCCGCTGATTTAAAATGCCACCTTACTATACATAAATTTCCATATAAATGCAAGTCCACCAGCCACACTAATCTATCAATCTATTCCCAGGAGCAGTTAACTGCTTTAAATTCTACCAACAAATATGAACCTCTGGATCTGAACTCCTTGTCTCCCAATTTTTCTTTAGGAATTTCATTTTTTTTCCCTTTTGTCTTTGCATTCTGCATCTTTTGGAGTTTTTCTCATCTTCATCTTTCAGATCTATAATTTGGTTTTCAAGCCTTCTGCTGAAAAAAAAATTAACAATCATGATTTTTATCTCTAAGAACTGTTTCTTATTCTTCCTCTTTTGTTGCAGCCTATTCTTAATTTGAGGCTGCAGTACTCTCTTAAATTTCTCTAAGAATAATAGAGTGTTCTTAACATTCCCCTTTGTTTCATGGGTCACTGATTCTGCTTTTGCTCTCCATCTGTAACTTTTTTTGTTTGTTTGTTTTGCTGCTATTTTGCCTCAAATGTCTAGATATTCTTGGTGGTCTCCATTAATCTTACCTAGTATTCCTTCTATCATCCATAAGATCTTCTAAATTTCTATTCCTTATGACACCCTCTCTCATTTTTTCAGCATTATTATGGATGTATTGAATTTAAAGTATCTTCCTTCTGATTCATTGAGGATTTGGGAAGAAGATTCAGTTCACTATTCTGCATAATTCATTGAATTATTTTTAAAACAAAATTCAGGGCTTTTTTATAAACAGTGTTGTTAGAAAACATGGAGATTTTACACATCATACAAGGATATACTTTCTTCCAGATGTTCACAGGTCTGAAATAGTCATCTTTTTCATATGCTAAATGTCTCTACATATGTATGCTTCATTCTGAACTTCATGCTGCTTTACTGATCTATTCATCTTTTACTATGTCAGTAACACACTGTCTTTAATTAATTAGGGTGTTTTTTTTTTGTTTAGTAATCAGTATATTAAGGAGACATACATTTCAAGAATTGCTTAAATTCTGATACCCAGATTTAAGCATGTGAACATATGATAACTTTTAAACAGACAGTTAAAGCTAATCATCATATTTACTAGACTACCAACATCAAATTACAGTTACTTTGGAGCGTAAATCAAATGGTTTAAAGTAAGCCTATAACATACCTAAGGAACACCTTCCTTCCTATATTATACATGCAAACTACTTTTCCATGTATTGGTTTCTTCATTTTAATTCTATGTCATCAGGCTGTGGAATTTACTACAAGGGCTTATCATGGTCCAAAGAGGAGGGAAAATTAATGTAACCAGGACTGGTCAACACAGTTTTATATATATATATGTGTGTGTGTGTGTGTGTGTGTGTGTGTGTGTATTAAAGATGGTACAATAGAAGAGAATGAAATTCTACAAAAGAAGCAGCATGTAATGATAAACCCCTTCTTTTGAAAGGTATCATTTCTTTCACTGATACCAGAAGTGAAATTATACATTATGCCACCTTCAAGTAAGTTGAGGTATAGAATGCAGAGGAATCACAATGAGTCCCACTTAATACAAATAACTAGACAAAACAACACTCCTCTACAAATTAAGTTTTCTTTTTATTTTTTTAAAGAGAGAGAGAGAATTTTTTTTAATATTTATTTTTTAGTTTTCGGTGGACACAACATCTTTATTTTACTTTTACGTGGTATAGAGGATCGAACCCAGCACCCCACGCATGCCAGGAGAACGCACTACCTCTTGAGCCACATCCCCACCCCAAGTTTTCTTTTTCTTATTGCCAGTTAAATACAGAGCTTTAATTTTATAGCTTAACAATGAAGACTCACACACTGAAATCAACACATATACCTAGTATTTCAGTCCAAGTTTGTCCACATACATAGTTGAAATCACAAGGTTTGGCCTAATAACATGCTAGGGGAACTTTTTAAAAGTAGTTTTTATAGGTATTAAACAACTTTTTGCATACTGAACTCATCATATATACAGGGCAAAGTTAGAGCTTTTATATTTGCATTTATTCTTCATTTAACTTTTAAAACACTACTATAATTGAATATTAAAACAAAACAATAGATATAGTGAACATATTATGATTATAGTCCTTCACTCATTCTCTACTGCATATAAAACGTCTGTAGTTAGTTTTATTCACTGGCCCATTAAAAGGTTTGACACTGAACACTACCTCTGGGATGATGTTCATAATCCTCACATGCTTTTCCATTATAATGGTGCTACCTTTCCTGATTTGGATCAAAGGCCATTAGTTCTACCTAATCCATTTCATCAGTCTCTTCTACTACTTCCTTCTATTCAGGTGGAAATTTTTCCATCAAAGAGGGTTTGTCAGGAGAGAGAAAGCCATTTTCAGAAAAGTTTACCTAAACTTGATGATTAGGTGACTCTTTTCATATGGTCTATGATAAATTGGCATACCTTCATTTAGCACACACTTTATATCTTCATGCTTGACAATCTGACCCAGATAAGAGGTGTTGACTATGGTTCGATTGTCAAGAGTGGATACTGACTTCTGGAAGCCACATAATGCTTCCACCAGCTGTATGTCCATACACATGAAAAGAAGTCCATACACTACTCATAGAGTAAAAATAACATGGTCCTTCTGATCTAACACAATGATAATATTTTCTGGTTCCAGTCCTGGCTCTTGGTCTCCTTCACCATGGAATGTTATCTTCTGACCATCTTTCATGCCATTGTCAATTTGAAATTCTAGAAGCTTTTTCTCTCAAACTATTTTCCTTTCATCGCAGCTTTTACATCTATTTTTAGGACTGATCCTTTCCCCATGGCCATGGCACTCCATGCACACAGACTGAATTTGCTGAACCATTGGGGGCTTATCTGATGCGTTCACATTTGCATTCCAGTAACTAGGCAGTTGGGACAGCACTCGACTGCTCCTTTCTTACCACCTTGGCCTTCACATTTGTCACAAATCACATTCTTTTGCAGAATCAGTTTTTTCATTATATAAATCTTTTAACACTACTGAGAGCTGATGCACAACGTTTTTACCTCTCCTTTCTCTCTGCATCCTTCCTCCTCCTCCAAAAAAACATACCAAAGATGTCCATGGGGGGAGATAAAACCACCTGCTCCACCTTCCTTAATTGCCTGTTCTCCTTCTTTGTCATATAATTCCCTTTTCTTGGCATCAAAGAGAACTTCATAAGTTTGAGAAATCTGTTTAAACTTTTCTCCTTCTTTTGGATTCTTATCAGGGTGGTACTTCAAGGCCAGTTTCTATAAGCCTTTTTCAATTCTTCCTGGGTGGCATTGGGTTTGACCCCCAAAACCACATAGTAAGTAGTTTCTTTGACCATTTTCTACTGCTGGTGAGCGGGCCGATGTGGGAAAGTGGAAAGGAGCTCATAACTGTGCAGTTTGGACAGCTGTCGCTCCTCCACCTCTCACTGAGTGTTCTGGAAAGTTCTGCTAATTACTGTGGTTTTTTTAAAATTTTTTATTGTTGGTTATTCAAAACATTACATAGTTCTTGATATATCATATTTCACCCTTTGATTCAAGTGGGTTATGAGCTCCCATTTTTACCCATATACAGATTGCAGAATCACATCAGTTACACATCCATTGATTTACATATTGCCATACTAGTGTCTGTTGTATTCTGCTGCCTTTCCTATCCTCTACTATCCCCCCTCCCCTCCCCTCCCCTCTTCTCTCTCTATCCCCTCTACTGTCATTCATTTGTCCCCCTTGTATTATTTTTCCCTTTCCCCTCACTTCCTCTTGTATGTACTTTTGTATAACCCTGAGGGTCTCCTTCCATTTCCATGCAATTTCCCTTCTCTCTCCCTTTCCCTCCCACCTCTCATCCCTGTTTAATGTTAATCTTCTTCTCATGCTCTTCAACCCTACTCTGTTCTTAGTTACTCTCCTTATATCAAAGAAGACATTTGGCATTTGTTTTTTAGGGATTGGCTAGCTTCACTTAGCATAATCTGCTCTAATGCCATCCATTTCCCTGCAAATTCTATGATTTTGTCATTTTTTAATGCAGAGTAATACTCCATTGTGTATAAATGCCACATTTTTTTTACCCATTCGTCTATTGAAGGGCATCTAGGTTGGTTCCACAGTCTTGCTATTGTGAATTGTGCTGCTATGAACATCAATGTAGCAGTGTCCCTGTAGCATGCTCTTTTTAGGTCTTTAGGGAATAGACCGAGAAGGGGAATAGCTGGGTCAAATGGTGGCTCCATTCCCAGCTTTCCAAGAATTCTCCATACTGCTTTCCAAATTGGCTGCACCAATTTGCAGTCCCACCAGCAATGTACAAGTGTACCCTTTTCCCCACATCCTCGCCAGCACTTGTTGTTGTTTGACTTCCTAATGGCTGCCAATCTTACTGGAGTGAGATGGTATCTTAGGGTGGTTTTGATTTGCATTTCTCTGACTGCTAGAGATGGTGAGCATTTTTTCATGTACTTGTTGATTGATTGTATGTCCTCCTCTAAGAAGTGTCTGTTCAGGTCCTTGGCCCATTTGTTGATTGGGTTGTTTGTTATTTTATTGTCTAATTTTTTGAGTTCTTTGTATACTCTGGATATTAGGGCTCTATCTGAAGTGTGAGGAGTAAAGATTTGTTCCCAGGATGTAGGCTCCCTATTTACCTCTCTTATTGTTTCTTTTGCTGAGAAAAAACTTTTTAGTTTGAGTAAGTCCCATTTGTTGATTCTAGTTATTAACTTTTGTGCTATGGGTGTCCTATTGAGGAATTTGGAGCCCGACCCCACAGTATGTAGATCGTAGCCAACTTTTTCTTCTATCATAATTACTGTTTTAATTACTCTCATTTGCCCAACTGAGATCCACTTGTAAATTGAAAGGGATTATGGGGGGAAAGAGCAATATTACAGACATGTAGCAAATCTTGAAATTTCTTTTCCTTCACACAAATTCTTGATGAGCAGAAAAACAAGTGGTTCCATAGACTTACAACATTTCTTCAACAATGATGATAACCTGTATTTTGTCACAAATTATATAAAATATGTAATATCATAGTTGCTTATTTAATGAGTCATATCTTCATTTTATGGAAGAATTAAAGCCTGGAAATTTAAGTGACTTACTCAAGGATACCTATCTAGCAAGTGACAGGATTTGAACTTAGTCTGACTCCAGATCTCAGATTCTCTCTGCTACACAATAAGTGCCACTATGCAATCATGCAGTGGTAATTCTTTGTTTAGGAGAATGTCCTTTGTTAACAGTTTGCCCTGTTTCTAATGAATTAGAAAACAAGTCCATTGCTGATGGTTTACTTGTGGAAGGCTGACCTGTGTCTTTTCTGACAATATATGCAGAGCAAGGTAATTCAATCACTGTGTGGACCTCCATGGCGATGGATTCAGCTTACTGATGGTTGGTCCTTATTTCTCATCTCAGAAGGCCACAATGCCCACAGGCTTAGTTTGCCAACTTTCTTCTACTCTTTACTACACCTACATCATAAGCTGCAAGCTTAAAAAAAGAATTTTTAAACATAGATACCTGATGAATATAATTATGCAAAAAGCACATGGGTCAAAGACAGAAGAAAAATACAGAAATGAAAATTCTTATATTAATAAAGCAATATTGTGGAAAAGAACTTTAAGAATCTATGTCAGTATGCTTGTCTTTACAATTTAAAAAGTAAGAAAATATCTCTCAATTTATTTAACTTATTAAATATCATGAAAATAGCATCTGGATTTAAAAATAAGCAAAGTTTCTCCAATAAAGTATATTTTGACTTATCATAAGAGTTTCACTTCCCCTTTTGTCTACCCTCTAAGGCCTAAGAATATGCAGAATGACCACAAGGAGAGAACTGAGGAACAAAAGGGGCTGGGCAGATAGAAACTGTGGGTGTACAGATACTATAAAAGTAAACAAAAGAAAGAATCAGAGAAGAGAGTGAAAAGAAAACAAATCTTTTCTGCTTTCAACTGTTCCAAAAGAGAAGGGTCGTAAAATAAGAAGAAAAACTGCTTGAAGTAAATATGAAGACTTAGGAGGGGTAGAAAAGGAGGAGGGAAACATTAGCTAGAGATTTAAAAAATAAATAAGTAAATAACGGGAAATGAAAGTATTAAAAAACAAACAGGAAGTGCATCTAAGAAGCTGAAGAGGAAAGAATAACAACTGAGTTTAAGAAATATGTTGGTTAAACACAAACATGACCAATTTCACATACACCCATCCAGCTGCTGCAAATGTGGAACATGCCCCATTTCTAAATGTCCACCTCAAACCAAAAACCAACATTAAGCTTGTTCAACTCCAAACTCCTGTTTCTTGTCCCTTCCTCATTCCCAAATGTCTTCACAAGTTTGAAACCAAAAGATACTTATGGTGGTATAATTTGGTTACAAAGACTTGAAGGGTGGGAAATTATAGCTTGATCATTGAAACCCAGGTCCCAGAAGACCAAGATCTCAGACTAATCAAACCCTAAAATAGGGGCTGGGGATGTGGCTCAAGCGGTAGCGCGCTCGCCTGACATGCACCGGGTGCTGGGTTCGATCCTCAACACCAATAAAAATAAAATAAAGATATTGTGTCCACCTAAAACTAAAAAAGAAATATTTAAAAAAAAACTAAAATAGTTATCCAAAACCTGGAAACAAGACAAGACCACCAGTAGACCTTTCATTCTCATTATCAGTGCATTTTCTGAACAATCTTGCTGTTAGCCATCTGATTGTCTTGGACTGTGATTTAGTTTGACTTTCTATTTATTATTAATAAGGGCTCAGACTCTATGTAAAGCTATGTTAACTTGAAGAAGATTGACAGGTTATAAGGTATCTTTGTCTAGTGAAGATAAATGTAATTGCCCAAAAAAGTGATAACCTGAGGGGTTATCATTTTATTAGCCTCCTCGGGACATTAACAGTTTTATATGAAACTTAACTTCATTTTAGCATTCTTTCTTTCACAAACTACATACACTTCTTTCTTTCAAAGTCTCCTTTAACATCCAGCTGCTTTCCTCCTTGGTGGTGTAAACAAATCTTTGACATCTGCTCAACATACATTTGTGTATGTTTTCAAATGTTTAAAAGGTATGCTTTGACAATATTTACAATAATATATATTTAGCAATATCTTACTATGTACCAAGAATTGTATTAAATATTTTGTGCATACTATTTTATTTAATACTTAAAACTACCCTGTGAGTTTAGGTAAACTGAGGCCCTAAGTAGATAAATAATATTTCAAGATCATCTATGAGTAGGAAGGATTATAACATTCTGCATATATTTAGTAAGAATCTTGTCAAGCTGTGTTTTTCTGCTTAAGTACAAAAGTAATGACTGCCATGGGCAGGGGTCTAGCAAGAACAGGAGGTCTTGGAAAATCATAGAAGCTAGAAGTTGGGTGCTAATGATGGAAGGCAGTTGGTAGAATGAGTGAAGCTGTCCAATAACTAATTTGTGCCCATCTTGCAAAAGTATGGGGGTGGGAGGGCAGTTCTCATATCTTCATTTACAGATGAGAAGACTAAATTCAGAGAGAACAGGTTACTCTTCCCAGGTCCTCCACTAATAAGACATTGAACAAGGACATGAGAGCCCATCACCAGATCCCAAGCCCAGTGCATTTTCTGAGGCTCCCTCTGCTTCTGAACAGATGGTCAGCAAGTTCAGCCTCATTTGTTCCACTTCTTAGTTCCAAACTATGGTTACAGCTGCCATTATTTTCCCTTTGTCCTGGATCTATTTGGCTTTGAGATTTTTATCTTCCTGCTTTTGTCTTTGACATAATGATCAGGCAACATTTAATTTGGTCTCTGGTTCTCATTTATTTTTCTGGCACTTGTCCCAGGGATCAACTCAAAGGAACAACACACAGTCATAAGATATCAACGGCCTGATTTCTATCAGGCTGTCTGACACAGGCGTTCACCTCTCTTTCCCTAACTGTCATCCGCCTGCCCCAACAGCATGGCATATGGACCCAACCTTTGTAGATATGCTACCACTTGCCTGCAATATGAGTTTTTCACCATGGAATTAGGTACAGCTCGTGATAATAATTAAACAGATGGACTGCTCTAAACAGTAAGCACAGCAAGAATTCTATTAGAAAACAACACCTTCTTGCACACTTTTAGACAAGGGGCCTTAGAGTTTAGAAATGAAGAAAAGGATAGAATTTGTCCAACATCTGTATTTGGTATGTCAACATGTTTGTATTTGCAATTAATTCAAAACCCACCAAGTTTTCCCTAGGATCCTGGCCATGTAACTTTTCTTCTCTGAGGTTCAATGCCTCAGAGTGAAGATTTTGCATTTACAAGTCCCCTCCAGATCCAATTCCCTTTGATTTTGTGTTACATCTAGGTTTATCTAAATTCTTGCCAATGAGAAGGAAGAGAATGAAATACTTTGTTATGTTGCTCCTATTCTTCAGCTGGTATCAATAATTCACTCAAGATTTCTCTTATAAAGAAAGAAGGCTATAATAAAGCAGAAGAGGAACAAAGAAGAAGAGAGTATAGTGGAAAATGGATGAACTGACAAGCTAAAATTTATGGAACACCTACTATATTTTCACCATTGTGTTAAGAACTTTTACAAAGGTAGCCTTATTTAATTTTTCACAAAAACTCTAAGAAGAAGCCATTATTGTCTCAATATTAAAAAAAAAAAAAGTTACCCTGGGAATCAGAAAGCAAGCAACTTTTAGCTTTCCTCAAGTCATTCAGCTAATAAGTGGAAGCCTCATACTTCAAACCCAAATTTGTCTGATGTCAAAGCTCCATATTCTATCTCATGAGAATACTTTGAAGTAAATGATGATAAATATTGCCTTGATAGTTAACTAGCTTCAAAAATCTAAAAGGAATTTTAATCAGTATGGTAGATTCTCACTGGGTTCCCACTATGAGCCACATACTGTTGTAGGCATCAGGTTTACTTCATTATAAAAAAGATTTAATATCCCTTCCCTCATAGAGTTCACTGTCTAGTGGAAAAGACAAACACTAAGTAAGAAATTGAAGGTTTTATAAAAAGAAAGGAGATCCGAGAACACAGAGGAAGAAGCTCAAAACTAGCTCTAGGGACTAAGAAAAGGATTATTAAGGAAGTGATACTTGAACTAATATGTGAAGCCTGAAGACTTAACTAGACAGATATATGAGAGATGCCACTGTGGGGACTGGGAACAGCATATATAAAGACTTGGAGGTAAGAAAGCAGTAAATTAAAATAATTCCCATGTTAAATTTATATGAAGATCATTTGAATTTGAAGAATGTGAATATGTGCCATGTGTGCAAGCCCACTCTCACATATAAACTGAATTTTTTTAAACTGGCCATATGCCATGTGTGGTAATACACACATATAGTCCTAACTACTTGAGAGGGTGAAAAGAAAGGATCACTTGAGCCCCAGGAATTCAATACAAGCCTGGGCAACATAGCAAGACACTCATCTAAAAAATAAAAATAAAAATCTGGCCATAGGGAAAAGAGCAGTCTACTTTAAAGTACAATTATAATATCTGCATCTAAGGCAGGAAAGCATAGCCTATAATGAAGAGATAAATCAATTAAAATCAATTCAAAATGACATAGAGAAAGACATTAAAAATATGATAACTGTATTCTACATTTTCAGAATTTAGGTTGAAACTAATTTTTTAAATACTTGTTAAACTTTTAGAAATGAAAAATTCAATTTCTCAGATTAAAAAAAATATGATGGATTGGACTAAGACCAGATTAGACATTGCAGAAGGAAAGAAGAGTGAACTGGAAGATAACACTAGAAACGATACAGTGAAGCATATAAAATTGAACAGACCATCTCTAAACTGTGGTTCCATTTCAAATGGTCTAATTTGGGTAATTCTAGCTTTTGAAAGAGAAGATGGGTGGAGAGAGAAAAACAATTTAAGAAATAATGACCAGAAATTTTCAAATTTGATGAAAACTACAAATTTTTTTTAAAAAGCTCCAAAAAAACTCCTGGCACAAGAAACATATAAAGAAAAGAAGAAGAAAAAACCCAGGCACACCATAAGCAAACTGCTGAAACTCAATAACAAACATAAAAGTTCAAAGGAAGCCAAAATTTAAAAATATACAAAGGAGGGCTGGGGATGTGGCTCAAGTGGTAGCACGCTCGCCTGGCATGCGTGCATCCCAGGTTTGATCCTCAGCACCACATACAAACAACGATGTTGTGTCCGCCGAAAACTAAAAATAAATAAATAAATATTAAAATTCTCTCTCTCTCTCTCTTTAAAAAAAATTACAAAAAAAAATATATATATACACACACACACACACACACACACACACACACAAAGGAAAAATAAGAACGACATCAGATTTCTCATTGGAAATCATGAATGTGGGAAGACAGTGGAATAATACCTTCAAAATCCCCAAAATAAAAGAAACTATCAACCTTGACTTCTATACCAAGCAAAATTATCATTACAAAATGAAGTTGAAGTAAAGATGTATTCACACATACAGAAGCTGAATATTCATCCTGTCACTCCAAACTCAATTTACAGAAAATCAAATCAGATGGAAATCATAAGAGAAGGAAGAACAGCAAGAATAGTTATTACATGTATAAACACTTTTTGCTAATTCTATAACTTCTTTAAAAGATTTGTCATAAGGCTTTGGCTCAAAAAATTATGGAGATTGGGAAGTGCAAAACTTGCACTGTGGGCCGGCTGGCTTGAGACCCAAAATATAGTGTGTTTCCAGTCCAAAGGCTGGCAGTCAAAGACACGTGCCAGCCAATGGTCCACATGGAGTCTGAAAGCACTCTGCTGGAGAACTTTCTCTCGCACGCAAAGCTGTTCTTTTTGGGTCTTGAACTGATTGAATGAAGAGCACCCACATTCTGAAGAATAATTTATTTTACCCAAAGATTACCAATTTAAATATTAATCTCTTTCAAAAACACCTTTAAAACTGGCACTTAAATTAACCATCAAAAAGAACAAACAAACAAAAACAATAAGGTCAACAAGTGAAATATAAAATAGATTTTGTAGAAATCAATAAGGTGATAAATGTCTGGACAGACTGATTATAAAAAAAAAAAGAAAGACTATAAATATTATCATAATCAGGAATGAAAGAGATGACATCATCACAGATTTTTACAAATATTAAAAGGATGATAAGGGAATATGTGAATAACTTTATACCAATAAATTTTACAGTTTAGATGAAATGGGAAAATTCCTCAAAAGACACAAACCACCAAAAGTAACTCTCAAGAAATATAACCATATTTTTAAAAAGTGAATATGTGATAAAATAAGCAAAAATCGAAAAGCAAAAACTTCTGAGAGAGAGAATTTTGGGCCCAGATGATCTCACCAATGAATTCTATTAATGAGAAAGAAATACTACCAATTCGACATGAATTATCGTAGAAGAAAGTTGCACTTCAACATGTGTTTGTCCTTGTTTTCACTATTCTCACTTCCTCAAGTAGCACTATCTCCTTCTGTAAGACTTGGGTCACGTGCTCTTATTTTTTCCCCTCTCTCTCCTCTTCGTCTTGATTTCCCATGAAAAAAGCCCAAAAGAACTGCCTGGAAACTTGAAGGATTGGGAAGAGAAAGTGATCAGAAAGACAATATTGCCAGGCATGATGGCACACACTGTAATCCCAGTGGCTCAGGATGCTAAGGCATGAGGATAGCGAGTTCAAAGCCAGTCTCGGCAATTTAGTGAGGCACTTAACAACTCAATTAATTAATTAATTAATTGATTAACGTCTCTAATAATACATTAAAAAAAGAAAAAAAAAATGAGGATTTGGGTCAGTGGTTAATCTCCAGTACCAAAAACAAAACAAACAAACAAACAAAATGTTGCAATCTCCTTCAAGTAGTTAGAAAGCAGTACAAGGCTACAAACCCACTAGGAATTTATTTTCTATCATATAAGATTACAACCACTGTCAGGTGACACTTTATGACTTTTTAACTTTGTAAATGCATCATTTGGTTCACAAATGCTGGGTATTATAGTATACCCTCTGAGCACTGTTTCAACTGTAAAGAGGAGATAAATAAAAGCCAGCAAAGCAGAATGGATTTCACAGAGGAAGTGGATTAGAGTTGGATTTGGCATGAAGTGGCATTGAGAATGAGCATTGGGAGTGAGATGAGGGCTCCCAGGAGCACAAACCTACCAACCCGGCAATGAGCGGATTCAGAGGTGGGCACCAACAGGGGCTAGGTTATGTGACAGTGTAGTGTTCTACAAAAAAAAAAAAAAAGGTCCTGGGGTTCATTTTTCACTCTGGCTGGAGCTGAAGGACCTCGTAAGTTTTATCTTAGAAATAAGGCCTCATGTCTTTAATATTTCGGTTTCTTCTAAATTTGTTCTCATTTTAGAAAACTAAAACTAGCTCCAACCCCATTCCCTTTTCACCTAGAAAAATAATAATGGAGTACTTACCTAGACTTCCCGTCACAGCTTAAAAGCCATATGGACAGTATATAGAAATAATAGTTAAAAATAGCTGGAAAAGCTACTTTGGGATATAACAATAATGTTAAGTGGCTTTCCCTACTTTCCTTCTTCTTTTACAGTCATTTCCATGTCAACACTAACACCGTGAATAAACTGCTCTTTGGGATTGTTGAAGAGAACTACAATCAACAGAAATACTCCTGTCTCCCTGACATGTACTTTTGAATATCAGCAGCCTTTTAAAATATTTTTAAAATCTCATTTATTGCTTACAGGTTATCAGTAAGTATGTAAAGTCTTCATTGGCTGACATATTTATAGTTCCTTTTCCAATAAATCAAAAACTATTTTCATAAACCATAACCCAATTTTTCCCAAATGGCCTTGATGTCATTACTTTCCTTCCCTTTCTCTTGCCCTCTGATTTCTTATCCAGTAAATCTCACAACCCACTTCCTACTTGAGACTTCAATATTTATTTCTTAAATATTTATCTTTTTATTTTTTATGACTCAATTGCTTTTTTTTACATAGCTTAATCACTTGTTGTTTCATAACTTTTCTGCTAAATGGGAAAAATTATGTCAACGTTTCGTTTTTGTCATCAGAAAGTTCTTTCTTCTTTCATGTCGCAATGACAGCTTCTGTTGTTTTGTTTTGTTGTCATCCATAGACCAGAAATTGGACCTTCTAGAAAAAATAGCAAAGAAGAAATATCTTAGAATTTTGGAGGAGAGAACTGTAACCAGCAGTTTTAACAACCCGTGCTGCAAGGGAAAGGTTCCAGGATACAGTGACATCATCCTGGGACCTGCACCTAGCACTTACCTGTGGCCTGAGACCACCAACTTTCCTGGATGATGCTGACACAGAAGAAGACAATTTCATGAGCGTAGGCAGTTGAACCAAGGTCAAGAGAATGTAAATAAATTACACCAGACTGAATAAAATCAATGAGGAAAATCTACCTGTGGTGATTTGCTTTAAAATATTGTTGGTAGTGTTTATTTTTTATGATTTCTCTTTTCTTTTTGGTGTATTCCAAATGTTCAGGTTATCAGACTATCTTGTGTGTACTAAAAGGAAATATTCTTTGAATGTTTTCTTATCCACACTGACCCTTAGGAATCAAGTAGAACTATCCTACAGGAAATCTTACTGTAAATTATGAACTAATAATCATCAGGACAACTTAAGGATGACAATGACTCTGCTCCTTGTAATCGAGAAGAATGCTTTTATGTTGGATCAAATTTAGAAAAATCACAACTGACCTCTAACAAAAAAGAAAGATGCATAAGATGAAAAGGTAAAACACTCCTAACTTCAGGTTCTATAGTTTCTAATTATAATTCATCTATAAATAAGCAAACTACATTTACTAAAATTATCTCTAGCATAATCTTTGATGATTCTACAGAAAATACGTAAGATACTATTTGCCTTATTTTTATAAGTATTTAGAACATTGAACATATAGTATTATAACCACCTGAATTGAAACTCTTAACATTTAATGAAAATGTAATTATTTACCCAGAACTTCTAGGAATCAGTCCTATTCCAAGATCTAACTGGACAGATCAACTGTGCAACCAAAGCTATGCTGGTAATACCATGTTGGAAAAAAAAATTCCCTTTAATTGGGTAGGAAGGGCCCCACCATTAAGGGGCAAAGGTTGTGTTTTATGTGGAGTTAATACTTGCACAGCCCTCGCAGGAGGACTTCAGCTGGTCGTAAAGAAAGTCACTTCTTGGCAAGCCAGAAACCTCAATGGATTGGGGAAACTTGCAGAGGGCAGAATTCTTGCAGTTATTGGGCTGCATCTAAAACTTGGAGGAGATTAGGTTCTTAAAGATTAGGTTTCTTATTCACAGAATGGATAAGCTAATAAGAGTAGTAAGAAAGAATTCTCTGAAATGATTAAGGTTATTGAAAATACAGACCTAGATTCTCAGGTTCTTTACATAATCTCCAGATAGAAAGTAATTAAGTGAACTTCTCTTTAGTTTTGCTGACAATACAACAAAAAATGTTCTTGCTGCACTAATGTAAATGAAACAGGACAAATGGAATAGAACCTATAGAATATAATGACAGTTCTGGGACCAAACAGGTTCAGATAACAATCTTAGTGCAAAAACACATAAGATCAGCTCTCTGTGTATAAGGATATGTGCACACATGCTTAATGAAGAATAATACTCAGTTTACTTGTGAAAGTAGAGACAATATTCATTACAATTTATCCAAAACTTGAAAACAGGGGCAAAAAAATGATTTTATGATTTTTACATATCATAGGAAGTCATTTTCTAAAAAGTACTTCTGAGAGCCATCTGGATCTCTCCAGAAATATAATTTTAAGTAAAATTGATCAGGGTCAGATTTTTAATCTAATTTTTGTAATCTTATTTCAAATGGTTTTGGCTAGAAGTCCAATGTGCTATCCACTGCAGAACAGAGCCGGTTTCCTGTAATCTTATTTCAGCACACTTATTTCCACGGACTATATACATATCCTTGCTTCTCATATCCTCATTGAGCTAGCTACGTCATTCTGGAAAATCCTTAGTCACTCACATGAAACTTTGACACATGCAAATTATCTCTAAATACAAAATGTGGTAAGAACACTTAATATGAGATCCTCTTAACAAATTTTTAAGTATACAATAAATACTATATTATTAATTATAGGCTCAGTATTGTTCAGCATATGTCTAGGAATATTCATCTTGCATAGCTAAAATTTTATATCTATTAAACAGTAAATTTCCATTTCCTTCTACTGCCAGCTACTGAGAACTTTCTTCCTCTGAGTTTAACTATTTTAAATATTCCATAAAAGTGTAACTATACAGTATTTGTTCTTCTATAAATGACTGATTTCACTAGCATAATTTTTCTGGCATTTATCCATGTTCTCACTTATAGCAAGATTTCCTTCTTTTTTAAGGCTGAATAATATTCCATTATGTATATTAATATATATATATAAATATATATATATATATATACATACATACATACATATGGAAGAGTTTGAGATGGATGGATTTTTGTTACTCTTCTTTAAATGTTTGGTAGAATTCAGCTATAAAACTTTCAGTTCCTAGATTGCTTTTTGTTGGGAAGGTTTTTGATTATTGATTCAACCTCCTTACCAATTATAGATCTGTTCCAATTTTCTATTTCTTCCTAATTAGTCTTGAAAAGTTGTATGTGTTTACAAATTTATTCATTTCTTCTTGATTGTTCAATTTTTTGGTGCATAATTGTTCATAGTATTCTCCTATGATCCTTTTTATTTCTGTAGTATCAGTGGTATATCTCCTACTTGGGATTTTATTTATTTGAGTCTCCCTTTTTTCTGCAGTGATACTAGCTAAAGTATGTCAATTTTATTGTATTTTTTAAAACATCACCTCTCATTTTTATTGTTTTTTCTATTCTTTTCTATTTGATTTATCTCTGCTTTAATCTTTATTATTATTTTCTTTATGCAATTTTGGGCTTAACTTGTTCTTCCTTTTCTATTCCCTTGAGGTATAAAGTTAGGTTGCTTTTATTAGATTTTTTTTTTCTTTTCTTCTAATGTGGGCTTTTAGGCTATAAACTTCTTTCATAGTATTGCTTTGGTTGCATTCCCTAAGTTTAGCTATGTCATATTTTTATTTATGTTTGTCCTGAGATAGTTTCTAATTTTCTTTGGTTTGTTTTTTATAAGTGTGTGTTTGTGTTTGGACATGGAATGTAGCTTAGTGGTAGAACACTTGTCTAGAATGCATAAGGCCTTGGGTTCATTCCCAATACCTCAAAAACTGTTGCTTAATTTCCAGACATTGGGAATTTTCAGATTTTTTCCATTTCTGCTGTTAATTTATAGCTTCATTTCATTATGGTCTGAAAAGATCACAAAATGATTTTCATCTTCTTAAATTTGTTAGGATTTATCTTGTGATTCAACATATAATATGTCCTGGAGAATGCTCTCTGTGTATCTGTCCACTATTGAGTGGAACGTTCTGTGCATGTCTTTTAGGTCCACTTGCTTTATAGTGTGGTTCACATCGACTATTTCCTTGTTTATTTTCTCTATGAATGTCTATTCACTGTTGAAATTTTGATACTGATCTCATACTATAACTGTATTATTGTTTATTTCTCTGTTCAGTTCTCTTGATGCTTGTTTACATATCTAGGCACTCTGATATTGGGTACCTTTGTATTTACAATTTCTATTGACTCGTTTATCATTAATGATGATAACCTTCCATGTCTCATTTTATAGATTTTGACTTAAAGTCTGTTTGTCTGATGAGTGTAACCATTCCTCCTTTGTTTTGGTTACCATTCGCATGGAGTATCATTTTTTTTCTTTTAATTTCATCCCATGTGTACTCTTGAATCTAGAATCTATTGTGGACAACTTAGATTTGGCCTTTCCTCTTTTATCAATTCAAACACTATATTTCTGATTGGGGTATTTAATTTATTTGTATGTAAAGTAATTCTTAGTAGAAATAAGGTTCTACTGCTATTTGAAAAATTGTTTTCTGCCTCTCTTGCAGCCATTTGGCCTCCATTCCTTCTTCTCTTGCTTTCTTCATTTATATTTCATGGATTTTTTTTTTTGTGTGTGTGTGTTATTTGCTTTAATTCCTTTTCCTTTTTACTTTTCATTGCTTCTACACTGGAGATATAGATGTTTTTATAATGTTCAGATACTAACACAAATGGTCAAGGAAAGTGATAATACAAGGAAACAACCCAAAGAAACAACTCAAAGCCCCAGAAACCCCTCTAAGGGAATGGAGACACATGATTTCCTTGACACACAGTTAAAAGCAATCCTTATAAAGATGTTCAATGGACCAGAAGAAAAA
Source organism: Marmota flaviventris (assembly GCF_047511675.1). Classification (NCBI taxonomy): domain Eukaryota; kingdom Metazoa; phylum Chordata; class Mammalia; order Rodentia; family Sciuridae; genus Marmota; species Marmota flaviventris. The sequence continues at coordinate 82,623,820 of NC_092506.1, forward strand.
TTCATGAACAAATTGAGAATTTCAATAGATAGAAAAATATACAAAAGAATTGCATAGATGTCTTAGAGCTGAAGAACAAAAGGAGTTCTTCAATTTTGAAATGGAATTTCCCTAAAAAGCAAGACAAAAAACATATGAAAATATAAAAGTAAATATAAACACAAATACAGAATAAAGTATTCTATAAGAGTGGAACATAAATCACTTTGAATTCTAGCATAAAGTTGAAGAATATAGTATTCAAAATAAACATGATTATAAAAATGGTAATAGATACACAATACAAAATATATAAATTGTGATATCAGTAATATGAACTGTGGTGAGAGAAAAATAAAAATGTAGAGTTGTGTGCAACTGCAATTAGGCTGCATCATCATAAAATAGACTGCTATAACTATAAGACATTTTAGATAAGCCCTATAGTAACCACACACACACACACACAAAAAAAAATTCTATTTTGAAAAGAAGTTTGTATTTGAAATTATGATTTGTCACCCTGAAATTTATATACCATTTGCTATCTGTCTTTATAACTTACATATAAAACGCAGCATGTTTTATTATTAGTTATTTTTTGCCATCTGGCTGTCTACATCCTGAGATTATTTTGGGTGTGGGGAATAACTGGAGATTGAATTCAGGGGCACTGGACCACTGAGCCATATCCCCAGCATTTTTTAATTTTATTTTATTTAGAGACAGGGTCTCAATGAGTTGCTTAGGGCTTCACTAAGTTGCTGAGGCTAACTTCAAACTTGTGATCCTTTTGCCTCAGTCTCCTGAGCCAGTGGATTACAGGTGTGGCCACCGCTTCTGGCTACATCCTGAGATTCTTGAAAACGAGATTGTTTTATTTGTCTCTATGAACCTAAGCTCTGTGTATACTGTCTGTACTCTTGTAGGCATTTTCTTCTTAGATCCTACAGAACAAAAATTTAGACCCTGAAACAAAAATTTGCTCAGAGCAACTTAAGAGAAAGAAATTAATTATAGATATGCATGTGTCCTGGTTCAGGCAAGCTGCTGATGTCTAACTATCAAGTCTTTTCATGTTTTTTTTTTTTTTTTTTTTTTGTAACAGTTTGAAACACTTTTTCACTATCTCACCCTTTTCACAATAATTACTCCTACTTGTCCATTAGGTTTGAGCCTAACTGGTCAGTTTCTCTGGGAAATCTTCCTAGAACTGCTCAGACTAAGTTAGCTGTATCTGCTATGCACCTCTGCAACACCTCATATATTTGCTATCAGAATACTTAGGGAATCTTTTTAAAAATAATTATCCATTCAGTTGTGGGCTCCATGAAGTTAGAAACCATGTCAGTCTTACTGTTGAATTGCTCGTGACCAGCATTATGTAGAAAGCAATCAATAAATACTTGATGAATAAATGGTATCTCTATGGAGTTTTTACTTCTCTCTGCAACATGCACCATTTTTCTCTTTCTACCAACTGACTTAATGTTTTCATCCTCACCCTACAGCTTTAGTGAACTTGAAATATGGTACTTTATAACATCTCCTTTGCCACTCTTTTTTATTCTTTATTTTACTTACAACCATCCACTGTCCCCCATTGCCCTGATCTTGCTCATGATTACTTTTTACTTACATATTCTTAAATTTATATCCTAATTTCAATTATCTTCCCACACAAATTTCAGGTACCCTATATTATTTATCTCTTCTTCATGTCCCAAATCATATGATGGAATTTGCAGATGCTCTTCTCTAGTCAGTAATGGAGGCGGGGTGGGGGGGTTAGATAGCAGTAAATATGACTATCTAGATCCCTTTTTTAGCAGAAGACACATTTTTCTTAGAAAAGCTTGTGGGTGTGGCAGCTACCACAATTGAGATGTGTTGTACAACTTATTATGAAACATAACTATATTGAAAAATTTTCTAAATTGTTTTAAAATAATCTAGGATTTTAAATGATAAATACTTTATCATCACAATCTGTTCTCTGAAGGTGGCAAAAAAAAAAAAAAAAAAAAAAAGATGTACTTGCTTCCTTTCATCAGTAGAGGAAACTAGCGCAGAAAATTTGACTTGTTCAAGATCATACAGCTGGTCAGTTTCTATTTACTGTGACAAGGGTCTTAATCCTGTGGCCTCATGTGGCGCTTCTTCCACATTCTCAGTAAAGTTGTCTTTCACTTTCCAATAGTCAGAATACTGATTCAAGTAAGGTTTGGAAGAGTTCAGATTTAGGGAGAGGATGAGGAACAAATGGGGAGAACAGAGATTAGTAAGTGAGACTCTTAAAATTTGGCTTGACTCTTTTGTAGCTATTCCCAGTACAATTCAGTTCTCCATCCTCCTTCAATAAAAAATAACCAAGGCTATTAAGGTTGAGCAGCAATTTCTCTGCATTTATTTTTCTTTTGACCATGAGAAGTCTCATTGGGGAGTTGCCATGGAGACCATGGTGTCGTGAACAGCACAATGTACTGCACTGAAGCCCCAGAGAATCAAAGTTCAGGTTTGATGGAAGCATTTTCTGGGCAAGTTTATTGCACTTAACAAGAACTTGACCTGGGAGGAGGAAAACATTTCTAAACATTGCCTGCTGCCGGGGCTCAATTGGTGTGGTCACTGAAACCTTCAAGAGGAAAATTCCTTAGCCACCGTTCAGACTCACCAAGGGGCAGAAGTGAGGGATCAAGGAGAGAATGTGACAAAGCTCGCTGCACTTTGGACGGATCACTTGTGGTAATGCTTGTATTTCTGCTAGGTTGAAAATTCACCTTAAGATTAGACAAACATAAGGAACAGCTAAAATAAATGAGAATGAATAGTGCTTAGCAGAGATTTTTATGTACTCAGGACCACATAAGCCACAATGTTGTGTTGGACAATGTTCCCTGAGGCTTCCAAACCCAATTGTTTTCCTTTACACTCAGCTTTCTTCTCCCCAGTTACTTTGATGGCTCAACTGTCACAGGTCTTTTTTTTTTTTTTTCCCTCACTTTAGTCATACAGACCACAAAGAAGAAGAAAAGAAAAACACAAAGAAAAAGAAAGATGGAGAAACAAAGGGAATTGAGGTCAGACAGTTAGGAGTGACTGAATTGAAAAGCTGCATGCAGGTTACATGGCTGAAATAGGTGTTGCAAATAGCAAAAGTACCAGCTGAGCAGACACATACATATCAAGGAGTCAGCATGTTACTGATCTATCCTGAGATTCTCTCAGATATACAAGGAGTGTGAACTTGCAATTTAAGAGGTTCAACCATAATATTCTATATAGAAGGGATTTTTGAAGCACATGGAATTACATCAAAACAGATTTATTGAAACTAAGAACTACCTGAGTGAATACCTTTTCCTTTCTTTCTTTTTTTTTTCCTTTTTTTTTTTCCTTCTGGTACTAGGAATTTAACCTCGGCGCTTTATCACTGAGACACATCCCCAGTCCTTTTTGTTTTTCATATAAGACAGGGTCTCACTAAATTGCTGAGGCTGGCCTTGAACTTGCAATCCTCCTGCCTCAGCCTCCCAAGTAATTGAGATTACAGGCATGCACACTGTGCCCAGTTTGAATATATGTTTATTTCTCATATTTTTTAAGGTAAAATTCACATAACATAAAATTTAGCAATTTAAAGTGAAAGTTAAGTAACATATAGTACATTTATAATGTGCAAATATTACCCCTATATAGTTCCATTTTTATTACCTCAAAATTAAGACTTGTATTCATTAAGCCATTTTCACTCAATCCTCCCATCCCTGAACTCCTGGCAAACCGATGTGTGTTGTTTCTAAATATCTAACTTTTGTGGATATTTCACATAATCAGCACCATACAACCTTTCATGTAACCTTTCATATCTAGCTTCTTTCATTTAGCAGAATGCTTTGAGGTTTTGTGTCATGTACAGTACTTCATCCTTTTTTGTGGCTGAATAATATCTCATTGTATGTATATCTATTGTGGCTGAATAACATCTCATTGTATGTATATCTATTTACCCATTGATGGAGATTTGGGTAGTTTCCCAACATTTCACTTTTGCTATTACTCCTGCTATGAACATTCATGTACAAGTATACATATTTTTTAGTATCTGGTTTCAATTTTATTGGGTATATGCCTAGAACTGAAATTGCTGGGTCTTGTGATAATTCTATATCTAACTTTCTGAGAAAGTATTAAACTTTTCCTCAATGCTGAACTATTTCACTTTCCTATCAACAGTGTAAGAGAATTCCAATTTCTCCACATCTCACCAACATTTGTTATTTTCCATTTTTTCATAGCCCTCCCAGTGAATGTAAAGTGATAAGTCATTGTTTGATTTGCATTTCCCAATTAATAATAATAATGAGCATTTTTTCCTATTTTTCTTAGTTATTTGTGTTATTTCTTTGAAGAAATTTCTATTCATATCCTTTGTCCATTTTTAAATTGTATTGTCTTTTGGTGATAAGAGTTATTTATCTATCATAGATGCTAAGTCCTTACCAGATATATTATTTGCAAATATTTTCTCTCATTCTGTAGGGTATCTTTTCACTTTCTTGATAATGTCCTTGATGCACAAGTCTTCTATTATGATGAAGTCCAATTTATCTATTTTTTTTCTTTTGATACTTTTAATATAAACTCTAAGAATTTATTGCTAAATCCAATGTCATGATTTACATTTTCACTAGTGAGTTTTATAGTTTTAGGTTTCATATTTAGGTCAATAATTTATTCTTAGTTAATTTTCGTATATGGCATGAAATAGATGTCTATTCTTCATTTTGTATGTGGATATTCAGTTATTCCAGCACCATCTGTTACACAGATCATTCTTTCTCCCTTTAGTCTTGGCATCCTTATTAGAAATTAATTGGCCATAGACATAACCAAAGAGGTGAAATACTCAAATATTGCTATAAAAAATAAAATCAACCTAAATAAATGGAAAGACATCTTGTGTTCATTAACTGGAAATTTTAATGTTACTAACATGACAACAATTTACAAAGAAAATACATGTCTACATATCTACAAATCTGTAATATCCATCAAAATTCCAACAACCACTTTTGCAGAATTGGAAAACTCAATCTTCATATTCATATTAAATTATTAGGGGATCAGAATAGTTAAAATATCTTGGAAAAGAAAAACAAAGTTGGGAGGCTCTTTATTTCAAAACATATTCTAAAACTACAGCAATCAAAACTGGTACTGGCATAAGGTATAATAATTTTAATATATTATAAATATAGAATATACTTGGGAGTTCAGAAATAAACTTTTTGTTCCATTGATTTTCCTCTATTGCTTTTCTGTTTTATATTTTATATATCTTCATTATAATAATTATTATTTTATTCCTTTTTGGTTGGGCTTAGTTCACCTTTGTTTTTCTAGTTCTTTAAGGTGCAAGGTTAGTTTATTGATTTGAGATGTTTCTTTTTTTAATGTTGCCACTTTCAGCTATAAATTTCCCTCAGAGCACTGACTTCAATGCATCCTGTGATAATTTTATGTTGGGGTTTTTATTTCATTTATCTTTAAATATCTTCCACTTTCTTTATGGTTCCTTCTTTGACCCATTGGTTAATTAGGCATGTTTTAATATTTTTTCACACAGAGAAGCAAAAAGAAGAAATAATTTTTAAAGCCTATTATACTTGTGGGACACCATCAATATGCATGTACAAACACACACACTCTCATACATATATAGTGGGAGCCAAAGAAGGTGAAGAAGGTGCAAGAAAGATTCATGAAAATTCTCCAAGTATTTTAAATGTAAATAGATATATACTGAGAAATATTATAATTAATTTATCAAATGTTACAGACGGATAAAATTTTGAAAATAAAAGTAAAAGCAACTTACTACATACAAGGGAAATGTTCCCCATAAGACTATCAGTATAATAAACCTTCCAATCAAGAAGAAAGTAGTGATGTATTAAGAGCCTAAAAGAAAGACACTGACAACCCAAAATAGTATATCCTGCAAAACTGTATTTCAGAAATGAAGTAATGATAAAACTATTTCCAGATAAACAAAGTCTAAGGGAATTTGCCAGATAAAATCTAAAGGATTGTGGTGTCACTACTCCTATATAAGGGGTCAATTCACTAAGCATTTATAAATGTATATGCTTCCAATATTAAAGCTTCTAAATATTTAAGGAAAATATTGAAAAATCAAGGGAAAAATAGACAGCAACACAAAAAAATATTAAAGAAATTTAAATAACTCACTTTCAACAATAGTTACATAATCCAGACAGAAAATAAGTAAGGAAACAGCAGACCTGGTCAAGACTATAGGTCAAATGGACCTAACAAACACAAAACACTGTGCTAACAACAGGGTATACTCTTCTCAAGTGCACATGGAACATCCTCCAGAATAGATCATATTCTAGACCCACAAAATAACAGTTCAAGCCCAAAAATAACAAGATTGAAATCATCACAAGCATCTTTTTTACTATAATTGAATAAAATTAGGCATCAGTAAAAAGAAAAATGAGAAAATTCATAAATATGTAGAAATTAAATAACATGCTCTTGAATAACCATTGGAATAAAGAAGAAATCAAAAGGAAAATTAGAAAACACTTAAAGATTTAATAAAAAACACAATATATCCAAAGTATCAAAACTTATGGAATGCAGTAAAAGCAATACTAAGAGGGAGGTTGATAGCAATGAACATCTACACTTAAAAAAAAAAAATCTCAAACAATCTAACTCTACACCTTGAGAAACTTTTAGAAAAAGAATAGCAAACATTTAGACTTAACAGAAGGAAAGAGCTAATAAAGACTGCAGCAGAAATAAGTGGAACAAAAAATGGAAAAACAGTAGGAAAAAATAATAAAATTAGGGTTCATCTTTTCTTTGAAAAGATAATTAAAATTAACATCTAGACTGACTAAAAAATAAAATAAAAAGAATACTTAAATAAAATTGTAAACAAAAGGAGACATTCAAATTGATGCCATAGAAATTTCAAATTGTGAAATATGATATATAAAGAACTATGTAATGTTTTGAACAGCCAACAATAAAAAATTAAAAAAAAAAAAAAAAAAAAACTACACCCCCAACCCTCCAAACTCAATTTTAAAAATTGCAAAGAGTAATAATTAAATGAAATATATTTAAAGAACTGAAAGCAAAAAAAAAAAAAAGAAATTTTTAAATATATAAGATTTTCATCAACAACCATAATCAATAAATTAGACAACCTAGACATATACAAGCCCCCAACACTAAATCAAGAACAAATTGAAATCTTAAAATTCCCCCAAACAACCCAAGAGATAGAACCAATAGTTAAAAGCCTCCCAAAAAAGAAACTAAAACTGGCTTCATAGGTGAATTCTACCTGTTTTTCCTCTGAGACCTGGAATAAGGCAAGAATGAATAAAAGGACACTTCTATTCACTATAATACTGGAAGTCAACCAGAACAATTAGAGGGACTGTGGGGGTGGGTGAGGGGAGAAAAAGCATCCAAATCAAAAAGAATGAAGTAAAATTATCTCTGTTTGCATATGACATTATTTTATATGTAGAAAATTGTAAAGACTACACACACACACACACACACACACACACATGCATCTGTTAAAACTAATTAAAAAATTATTAAAATTGCAGGATACAAAATCAAGTTACAAAAGTAATTATTGTTTCTATACAATTCCAATGCACTATCTGAAAAGCAAATCAAAAATGTCATTTATGATAGCATCAAAAATAACAAAGTACTTAAGAATAATGTTAACCCAGGAGATGAAAGATTGATCACAGAAATTTTAAAACACAAATGAAAGAAATTGAAGAATTAATACAGAGAAAGGGAAAATTCAATTTATTAAAGGGGAGAAATATTTGTAAATCATGTATTTTATGAAGGGTTAATAATCAAAATATATTTAATATATTATAACGCCTACAAACCAGCAGTAAATAACAATAATGATAACCCAATTAAATATGGGCAAAAGACTTGGATAAACATTTCTGTAAAGGAAATATAGAAATAGCTAATAGCCACACAGTAGCAAAAGCCTGTAATTCCAGCAGTTTGGGGCGCTAAGGCAGGAGGATTGCAAGTTGAAACCAGCCTCAGCAAAAAGCAAGGTGCTAAGCAACTCAGTGAGAATCTTTCTCTAAAAAAAAAATACAAAAAATAGGGCTGGAGATGTGGCTCAGTGCTTGAGTGCCCCTGAATTCAATCCCCGGTACCAAAAAATAAGATAAAATAAAGAAACAGTTAACAGGCATATAAAAAATGTTCAACATCACTAATCACCAGGAAAATGTAAATCAAAACCATAAAGATATATCACTTCACACCTGTTAGGATGACTATTAATAATAGCAATAATTGTTGATGAGAATATGTAGAAAAGAGAACCCTGTACACTGTTAATATAAATTGATATAGCCACTGTGGAAAATGGTATGGAGATTGCTCAATAAAGTAAAAATAGTATTACCATATGATTCAGAACTTCCACTTCTAGTGTACACCCAAAATAATTGAAATCAGGATCTTAAAGAGATATCTGCCCTTTTGTATTTATTGTAAAATTATTTACAAGAGTAAAGATATAAAGATATGAAGCAACTTTAGTATCTGTTAATGAATGAGTAAGTAAAGAAAATATGTACATGCCTATAATGGAATATTATGCAGCCTCTAATAAAAAAAGAAATCATAAATTTGCTACAACATAGATAAACTTAGAGGACATTATGCTTTGTGAAATAAGCTAGTCACAGAAGAACTAATATTACATGATTCTACTTATATGGGATATCTAATATAGTTTAGAAGCACAGAGTAGAATGGTAGTTACCAGGATCTGAGGGGAAGGACTGGTCTGTCAAAGGGTACATTTATGCAAAATGAATAAGTCCTAGATGTCTACCTAGTAGCATAGAGAATGTATTAACAATATTGTATTGTGTGTGTAAAATTTTAGAAGGTGTATCTTACATTAAATGATCTTACCACCAAAAGGAGAAGGAAGGAAACTTTTATAGGTCATTTCTATGTTTACAGTATGATGCCTCACAGTTGTATACTTATCTTCAAACTCATCAACATGTATACATTAAATATGTATAGTTTTTTATATGTCAATCATAACTCAATTTAAAAACCCTCATATAACTACTATTAATCATTGATAGTATACCGTAATAGTTCTTATTCTTTGCATATAGGATAAAACTTTCTCATCTCTCATTTACTCAAGTCTGAACTATCTGAGGGGAAGAATAAAGAAAAAGTTGCCACCTCCCCTGCATTCAGGCACTCACACTGGAGCCCAGAGGCCTTCTTGTTCTTGTCTACCTATGCTGATTATCCTCTGAGTCTATTGTCTCTCTTCTAAAAACTGCGCAATTTATTCCCTCATTTTCATTGAAATGCTCATGTACAAATTCTTATAATTTACTCTTCTACTTGATCACTCCCTTTCTGTGTCTTCATCTTACTACTCCAAAAATTATTTTAATAAAGCCTAAAGATAATAGCCTCCAAAGAGAATGTTTTAATTTCCACATACTTGTGAAGTTTCCAATTTTCTTGCTGTAGCTGATTTTTTTATTCTCTTTATTATGATTGCAATCAGAATTTTTGGAAAAAAATGTATAATGCCAGTCTTATTCAATTTATCAATATTTTATTTTGGGATAATATATGGGTTCATCTCAGGCAAGGTTCCATGAAAATTTAAATATATATATATATGTTTGTGTTTTCTTGTTGGGTGGCTTGTTCTGTATGTGTCTGTTAGGTCTAGTTGGCTTATAGTGTTGTTTAAGCCCTTTGTTTCTTTATTGCTCTTCTGTTTAGACATTTAATCCATTATTAAAAGTGAAATTTTAAGGTCTCCAACCATTAGTACATAACTATTTATCCCTTCAATTCTGTCAGCATTTGCTCCATATAATTTGGATTCCACTGTTTAGTGCATATAGGTTGATAATTGTTATAAATTTGCAGTTAGTTGATCCTTTTAGTAATATATGATGACCTTATTTGCATCATACAAAATTGGCTTAAATTCTATTCAAAATTTCTATCCTACTATAGTCATTTCAGCTCTCTTTTGGTTAATATTTTAAATAATATTCATCCTTTTACCTTCAACATATTTTGTGTCTTTCGATCTAAAGTAAGTCTCTTGCCAAGAACATATAATTGGATCAGGTTTTTAAATACATTCTGCCGGTCTTTGTCTTTTAATGGGTGAGCTTTCCAGTTTTTATTTCAACCTCAAAGCTCATTTCAAATACACAAACTTTATCCATTCATCTGTTCACTTATTATCAACAAGTATTTATTAAGATATTATTAAGTTGTAGCTCTATCTTAGATACTATGAAGAACACTAAATTGAACAAAATTTAGACTTTAACCAGGAAGCATTCACAATATGAAAAGTGAAAAAATTTATAAGTAAATAATAATATCACAATTAATTATATATAATAGACATGTGTACAAAATCCTATGGAGATAATTATATATGGAGGGATCCAGGAAAATCGCACAGAGGAAGTTATACATGAGCATGCCACTAAGAGTTTTTGAGCTAAATTCCAAGCTAAGGAAGAGCATATGCAAAGTGCATAATTTGAGCAGAAGGAAATAATTTGGTACTATTTTAAAGAGTGTGTAACTAGAAATAGAAGTTGGAATCCTCGACTGGAATCAGATAATAATAGACTTTACCTACCTTGTTAAGTCTTGGAATTTTACTTTGCATAGATCAGGAACCAAGAATGTGGGCTATTTAGATTTATATGTAGAATGGGGAGATAAGAAACTCTGAGACATTAGTTGAAATTGCAATAGAACAGGAAAGGAAAATTTCCATGCACCTTTCCTTTAACTTGCTGATAGACATGGGACCCAAATAAGACCAATCAGAATCCCTGGCCTGAATTATTCAAACTGTTGCTCACAGAGAAAAACATCTTTTCCCTCTACAAATAAGTTTACAGTCATTTCCCTGGTTAAAAGACTCAATGAATGTAAGCCTGAAGCTGAGCAGTTAAGTACCTAAAAGAATATAGCCATGAAACATAAAAATAGACAAGAGTGTGAAAGCAAGGAAGCCCTGAAAGCACGTGAGCTCTAGTCAGAGACACCTCCAAAGTCAGTTTACCTCTGGTTTTGTGAGCTCTTATATCTCTGATTCTTGCCAAACACCATTCAAGTTGGGTTATTGTCACTTGCATCCAAAAATATTATTGAAACAGAGGTTCTTGTATTGCAAATGTGCAAAGAAAAAGGGAGAAAGGGTTTGCTGGTTTTAAACTGATAAGCAACCAGATTAGAATCTGTTTAGCATTTTTATACCTATTCCTGTAACAAAGACAAACTACCAAAAGGAAACACTATCATGACTAGAAATTGTGAACCAAAGATGGACTCTATTTCTTTAATTTAGTAGGAATGTTTTCAATTTCTATTAATTGAAAAGAAAGATTTTTTCAAAAAAAATTATAACAATAAAGGAATACCTAATTGAAGTTCAAGTCCTATTTTACCAGTTTTCTTTTTTTTAAATCAGTTTTAAATATCCAGAGTTAAATATTTCCCTATTATCTCTTGGAAGTGCATGCTTTGCTCTTCCATGTCCTTTCTGTCCCACCCTAATAATAAGGTAACTAGACTCAAACCAGTGAGGAACAAGGAATGACCAGAAAAATAATTCTTGGGCATTCCCAAGAAAAGGGAAGAAACAACCCTACTAAACTTACCTGCTTTGGTTTTCTTTATAGGACACAAGTTGGGCTCAAATCCCTGCTCCTTGGACATTTTTCCTATTGAATGGGGTCACCAAAACTTTTTATTCAATTTCTGTACCACTGAATATTGATGGTGCTTCTCCTGAAACAATACACTCATTGGTGAAATAATGGAGGCCAGAGATTCCAAAGTTACCTTCCCCAAATTATGCAGTTATCACCAACAAGCTAGAACTAGAATCCAGATACCCCAACCCTATCACTGTATACATGGTTTTGCCTCCACCTTGGGTTAGAAGGAATCAGAAGGGCAGGAAAATGCTTAACTGGAGAGTGTTGATAAAAATCAAGGAAAACATTAAACTGGACACATCTTCCATGTCATTATTCTTCAAGAGTTACTGCCAAGGAGCAAGTGGTAAGAGTGAGAATTGAATAGAAATTTTTTTTTCTTTTCTTTTTTTTTTTTTTTTTTTGCAAACTCATGAATTTTCCACTGGAATGCCCTGATGGACACCAGCTGTTTCATCTTCTGGGTGTGCTTGAGATTATTATTATTCTCTTCTCAGTGTTTATTTCATATCTGCTACATACAAGGGAATGGTGTATTAATTCTGCTTCACTGCAGTTAAATGATATTTTATAAATAGGGAGTGCACGTGTGTATTATTCTCTGTTGGCAGAAACCTGTAGATTTAAAAAAAAGAAAAGAAAAGAAAAAACCACATGGCAGGTCATAGGGAAGCATCCTAAAACATTCAGAACTCCTCTCTTTTGCGCTGCAGAAGACAGGACTTCTTCCCTACGGGAAGGCATGGCCTATGATACATTTCTGCCAGAGAGGCACTTCCCCCAAGCCTGCTCTCTAAGTGAGGCCAGGGAAAGCATGGCTTATAGTCGAGGGTAATTTGGAATCCCAGCTATTCTAGTGACTAGGCATGTGACCTGAGACAAGTCACTCAAACTCCTCAAGTTTCTCTTTCCTCACCTGTAAAAGAGGAATGATAACAGATACCATATAAAACTTTTGTAAAATTAAGATGACATACTATAAGGAAAAGATACATCAATTACTATGTTTGGAACCTTGTATATGCTCAATAAATGGTCATTTCCCTGTTTTTGTTTCATCCCCTGCTCTCCTGACCAACCTGAGAAGAGAGCACACCTGAGTTCTAAGTATGAGACAGAACTCTTAAGGCCTGTGAAGTTAACTTTCCCACTCTGCTCTGAGTTGTCTGAACAGTTGGCTAAGCAGTGTGGCCTGAGTCCTGAGAGAGCTACTTCCTATTCTCAGCTGCCAGAATTCATCATGGAAACCCTTTCCTAACCAGAACAACCCATTTCCCTGCCCAGGCTGACTTTGTTCAGGGTCCTGCAAACTGCCTTTCACTTCATCAGAGTAGAACAATCATTTGCTTCCTTCAGCTAAATGAAAATTTTCAATAGCAAGGTTGGTAGAGTTTTCCTAATTGCATTGCACAGTTCAGTATTTAACTCTAGATTTTATATTATTCTGTATCTTAGCTTTGGTGTTTTCATCTCATCTCCCTAATCAGACTTCAAACTACTCAGAAGAAAGTGAGATCTTACATTTCATCATCTCCTATGGAGCCTGGCATCATGTGTTTAAAAAATAATTTTTCAATTGAGCCCATTTGGGTAGAGATTAAATATAATTCAAACTAAAGAATTCATTAAATAGTAGCAAAGAATTAGAGATGAAGCTTTAAAGCTAGGCTTAGCCCAAAGCCAAGTAAGGTTAGATAAGGTTGGATGGACTACTAACTTGTAGATAATGGGAACAACATGAAGAAGTTAAATGACAAGAAGCTGGATTCAGCTCTGGCCACAGTCTTGACAGCCCACACAATTCTCCTCTCTAGAATTCTTTAGCACTTCCTGTGCATGGTCCTGGCATGAGGTGGCTCCTTGGACTGGTTGTCATTTTATACAAGTACACCTCAGTTTTAAGCTATCTGAGATCAAGAAGCATATTCTTTTGTACAAGACATACCCTGCATGTCTTTTACAATTCTGGCCACATCTTAAGCATTCATTAAAGGCTGTAGTCATGTATTGTTAAAGTAGAGATGACATCAAGATGCCCATGAAAATAAAAGCTCGCTCTGAAGCTTACACTAGTAAATCAATTCTAAATGGGTTGTCTCTGTTACAGAAAACAATATAAAAAATATTTTGTTCTGCAAACAAAGATCAGGGACAGGAAAACAAATAATTGTATTTATGATTAAAAAAACTAAATCAATGCTATTATTTTAATTTATTTTAAAATAATGTATAGACACAAGAAGATAGGCCCATGGAGCCTAGAAAGAGGAGGGCCTGAGAATGAGAACTTATCAATGTTTTATCAGCACTGTTCTCAGTAGAGGAACTAAACATGGTCTCTAGGACATTCTCTACCATGGTGGTGATACTGTTTATTGAGCGGTCTTAAGCCTGGAATAGGATGTCTCAGTCTTTATCTCAGAGCTTTCAGGTCCATGAAGAAAGAGATTATCTAGTTCTTCACAGTGTCCCCATTATCTAGTATGACACCTAGCATAAATATATATTGATTGAATTGGTGAATATTTGCTCTTTTTTAAATATTTAAACCTTATTCTCCTTTAGGTTAATGTTAAAATATAAATGTTATAATTTATGCTGGTCTTACCCAAAAGCTATAGTGCTGGATCCTATCTAAATGCTCGCATATGATTTCAAGTTGAATGTGATTTTTATACCTCACACTTCCTCTCTGTTTCTTGGAACTTCAGTTTCTCTCCCAGGCAGGCAAGCTTTTCATTTCTTTCCCCAAATGCTTCCCCAGATCCGTTGGGAGCCATCAGTCTGAATGGTTCACCTGTTTTCCTCCAAACCTCTGATCATGAAGGAACCTCTAGATTATTATAGTATTTTATAATTTAAAAGGAACATCTAGATCAATATAGCATTTTGTAATTTATTATTATAGTATATACTGTACATATTTCCACATTTTACACTTATAACATTTTGGAAGCATCTTTCAATGATCACACTTAGTATGGTACTAGTTTTTGTTTTCCAAAAGTGACAATTAATCCATGGTGTAACCTAATTATCATTCTCATTTTGAAATCATAGAAATACAGTAAACAGTCTCCTCTGTAATAGCAAAACAGAGAAGATGGATGATAGTTATATGATATTCATATACTGGAAAGAAGTAGCAACTTTACAAATGAATAATTCAAATTCTGATTTACATTCGCATCTCTTGTGGGCTCTGTTATTTTGATTAAGCCCCAGAGAGCTGAGAACCAAGTCTGAGGCAATGAGCAAATCGAGTTCCTACTGACACATGCGCTCTTCTCCCCACCAATGAATGACACCTGCCTGGGCATCCAGGCTTCCTCCTCTCTCATTTACATCTGAGTATCAGCCTTCTCTAACCAAAGCACAGTGATTTTGAGTTTGGCCTAAACTCTTCTATCATAAGTAGGCAAAGTAACAAGGATTTCCCAGTAGTATATGTTCAAAAAATTGGTAACAATATAATAATTTTTTTGACTCAGAATCTGCTCAGTGAACATCCAAATCATGCCCTCTTGTTGCAAATAAACTATCTGTAGATATCCTTCCAGCTGTCACCTTCTACATTCCCACCTGCCTTGGGATATCAGATTGCCAAGGTTTTACCCGCTGCTCCTATGATGTATGGGTGCAAATGCCACCATGTGTAGTATCTACATACCACCTTCACTTACAAAGTGCTTCTTCTTCTCCATTGTAGAACACAGGAGAATAATGGCTGTTTTCCTTTTAGCTTCATACTAAAATTCCCAATGATGCATCTTTTATTTTTCTCTTTCTTATATTTTTAATCCCTCTTCCAGAGACTGCTGGACTCACCCAAAAGGCACAGTGTTGGATCCTATCTCTAAATGCTCTGGAGTTTTTCTGCTTTAGTTAGGATGTAAGCTGAGCTGCTGTTACAGACAGACAAATTGGTGACCCGAATAAGATAAAACCTTATTTCTGACATGGGATAATCCAGATAAGCAAACAGTTCTGCTATCCTACATACATGGGTTCACATCTGGGTCCCAGGTGGCTGCTCCAGTTTTTACCATCTCTTCACCATTGGGACAGACGAAAGGGGATGGAGAGATGGGAGTGGAAGTGATGACTGCCTGTCCCTCTCCTCCTTCCCATGCAAAGCTTATGCATCCTGATTCTGTATCAAGTGCATCCCTGCCCTAGTATAAGGCCAAGATAATTAAAAAACAGCAATTGTTCTCTAAAGGGAAGGAATATTTCTAATCTTGGCAGCCCTGAAGGATATTTCCAAACTTGGCAGTCTCTGGCTTCCTCCCTGATGTATAGTCATTGCCTTCAATCTCATCAAGTTGTCCTTCTCACGCGAAGTGATGCCTGGAAGCCCATCTACTTGAAAGTTCTCAGACTGATCTGCATTGAACAAATCTCCACAGCATCTCCTTAAAAGTAATGAGAACTGAGGAAGGAATGTGTAATAAAATACATGATAGGAAATGAATTTGTTCTATTTATTATTCATTTATCTGCATCTATGAATATATGCAAATTAATAATAAATAAACTGTGTTCTGTGCTCAGCACTAAGAATAATGATGAATTAGGCAGGTATGGTTTCTATGCTTGACATCTTCCATGTGTACTTTCCATCTTTCTCACCCTCCTCTCTTACTGATGATATATCAGTAGGCATTCTTACCCTCAGGTTCCCAGGAGAAAATGGAATAGAGAAAGGAGAGTGATGTAGGGGTCCCTTTGACTCTGACTCCTGTGGAGTCGGGTTGTTTGGATGTATTCCAATCAAAGGGGACTGCTCCACTCAATTTGATTCTCTGCAAATGGTTCTCTCCCTCCAGGTCTAGTGATTGCTCCTTTCTGTTATCCCTGCAGGTCTAGGGTATAAATAGTTCTCTTCTTACTAGCTCTGGAGTATTGACTTATGCCTGTGGTGTTTCTTGTATCCTGCTCCCACCAATGTAACTGTCCGATATATCAAGAACTATGTAATGTTTTGAACAACCAACAATAAAAAAAAATAATTAAATTAAAAAAAAAAAAAAAAGACTTGCTCAATGTGTCCTCTGACAGGGTGCCTCTATTCCCTGGCAAATTGAGTCCCTATTCTCAGAAAGCTTACTTCTAATGGAAAAGGACAGATAGCAAACAAACATATAGTTACATACTGTGATAATATGTGTGAAGGAAACATAATGGAGGGTGTGAGGATAACAATCTGATTTAGATAAGATGAGAAAAGCATTTAATCCATGTCATGGGAATTAGAAGGAGCCAAAAGAGATTGATTCTGGTCAGTAAAAGAGCCATGTGTAAGAGGCCCTGAGATGGGAGAGAGTTTACTGTGTGCAAGAAAAGATTTTCAGCAAACATGTCAGAAACATAAAATGGAGAACAAACAGTCTCTTCAATAAACGGTGTTGACAAGCACTGGATATCTAGATGAATAAAAATGAAACTAGGCCCTTAGCTCACACCATATATAAAAAGCAACTCAAATAGAGTAAAGATTTACACACAAGACCTGGAATTTTAAAACTACTAGAAGAAAATAGCAGGAAACCAGAGACCTTGGTCTAGGCAATGATCTTTTGGATAGAATCCCCCGATCACAACAAAAACAAAAAAAAGGCAAATGGGATAACATCAAACTAAAAAGTTTCTACACAGAAAAAAAATTAACAGAATAAGGAGATAATATACAGAAGGCAAGAAAACTAGTTGTAAACCATATTTCAAATAAGGGATTAATGTATAAGGAAAATATGCTACAACTAAATAGCAAGAAAACAACTAAATTTTTAAAAATGTATGAAGGGCACTTTTTTAAAAAACCTAGAAGAAGGGATTTTGAAAGTTTTACCATAAATAAATGCTAATTATTTGAGGAGATAGATATGTTTAGCCTGATTAAACATTATACAATGTTTGCATGTATCAAAACTCATGTTACCTATTAATATGTATGATTTTATTTTTTATGTACCCACTAAAATAAATTTAATGAAAAGTACAAATGACTTGACTACACAGTTCTCCAAAGAAGATATCAAAATGGCCAAATGTATATGAGAAATACTCAACATCACTCATCATCGGGGAAATGCAAATGAAAACCACAAAGACATATCAGCTCACACTTAATATAATGGTAATTTCCAAAAGGCAAAAGATAAAAAATGCTTGCCAGGATGTGGAGAAAAATGAACCCTTGTACACTCTTGGTGGGAGTGTAAATTAAGATAGTCATTCTTAAAAAATTAAAAATAGAACTACTATATAATCCAGCAATTTTCTTCTGGATATATATATACAAAGAATACAAAATCAATGTGTCAAAGTGCTATCTGTACTACCATATCCATTTTAGCATTGTTAAAAAACAACGTAAGTTTCCATCAACAAATAAATGGCTAAAGAAAATGTGGTACATATACACAATGGAGTACTATTCTGCCCTAAAAAGAAGGAAATCCCATCACTTGTGACAACATGGATTCACCTGGAGATTATTATGTTAAGTGAAATCAGTTAGATAAAGAAAGATAAGCAATGTATGATTTAATTTATATGTAGAATCTAAGAAATGTGAATCCTTAGAAGCAACAAATAGAATGGTAGTTGCCAGGGACTGGCAGGTGATGATAATTGGGAGAACATCAAAAGACACAAAATTTCAACCAGGAGAAATCAGTTCAAAATATCTATTGCACATCACTGTTGATGATATTTGTTAAAAATGTATTGTATACTTGGAAATTTCTAGGAGAATAGATTTTAAATGTTCTGTCATACACACACATACACACACACACACAAATGATTAGTAAGGTAATACATAAGACAAATAACTTGATTTAATCACTCCACAATGTATAGATATATCAAAACACCATGCTGTATACATATAAACATGTACAGCTTTCACTTGTCTATTGTTTTCTTTAAAAGCAAAAGAAAAATATAATCAATAAGAAAAAATAGTCAATAAATATTTAAAAGATAAAAAGAAAATGCCAGCTTTACTAAATAGGATATCGAATTAAAGAATTCATCAGTCTTAGAGAAACAAAAATATTTGTTTAAAGTAATTTTAATTTAAATTTATTTTAATGTATCTAAAACAATAAAAATTGTGCATATTTATGGTGTTGCAAGTGATACCTATGGTAACACCATTCTTCTCTCAATTTCTATGAGATTAAAGATTTTTTAGATTCTGCATATGAATGACACTATGTGGCTTATTTAATTTAATATAATGGTCTCTAGTTACAATAATGTTGTTGTAAATGACAGGTTTTAATCCTTTCTGTGGCTGAATAGTATTCCCCTGTGTTTATATGCCATGTTTTCTTTATCCATTCATTACTTGATATTGATAGATACTCACTTGATTCCATATCTTGGGTTATTGAAATGAGAGTGCAAATATCTCTTTGTCATACTAATTTCATTTTCTTTGAATATAAACCCAGTATTAGGATTACTGGATTATAAGAAAGATCTATTTTAAATTTTTCTTACAACTGTGAGGGTTTTTTTTTTTTAATTTTTTCAGGCTTAGAAATCACATATATACTTTTCTCATTCCTTTTCCTAATTCCTCAACTATTCACATCTCATTTAGCTAATATTTAGGGACACTTTAAATTGCCATGTGAGAAAATGGGTTCCAACCAAGAATTGTGTTTCCAGCGAAATTAAGCTTCAGGATGGAAGATGAAATTAAAACCTTCCACGATAAACAAAAGTTAAAAGAATTTGCAGCTAGAAAACCATCTCTTCAAAACATCCTTGGCAAAACATTACAGGAAGAGGAAATGGAAAATAACAATGAAAACCAACAGTGGGAGGTAGGACACTAAAGGGGGGAAAATAATCAAAGTGGAAAACAAACCATGTTTAGTAACATAAATAAACAAATATGGCTGGAAGAACAACCCATATCTCAATAATAACCCTAAATGTTAATGGCTTAAACTCACCAATCAAGAGACACAGGCTAGTAGAATGGATCACAAAACAAGACCCAACAATATGCTGCCTACAGGAGACGCATTTGATAGGAAAAGACATACATAGGCTGAAGGTGAAAGGTTGGGAAAAATCATATCACTCATATGGACTTTGGAAACAAGCAGGAGTATCCATACTCATATCAAATAAAATAGATTTTAAGCCAAAGTTAATCAAAAGGGATAAAGAGGGACACTATATACTGCTCAAGGGAACCATACACCAACAAGACATAACAATCATAAATATATATGCCCCAAACAATGGTGCAGCTATGTTCATCAAACAAACTCTTCTCAAGTTCAAGAGTCTAATAGACCACCATACAATAATCATGGGAGACTTCAACACACCTCTCTCACCACTGGACAGATCTTCCAAACAAAAGTTGAATAAGGAAACTATAGAACTCAATAACACAATTAATAACCTAGACTTAATTGACATATATAGAATATACCACCCAACATCAAACAGTTACACTTTTTTCTCAGCAGCACATGGATCCTTCTCAAAAATAGATCATATATTATGTCACAGGGAAACTCTTAGACAATACAAAGGAGTAGAGATAATACCATGCATCCTATCTGATCATAATGGAATGGAACTGAAAATCAACGATAAAAGAAGGAAGGAAAAAGAATATATCACTTGGAGAATGAACAATAGGTTACTGAATGATCAATGGGTTATAGAAGACATCAAGGAGGAAATTAAAAAATTCTTAGAGATTAATGAAAACACAGACACAACATATCGGAATCTATGGGACACATTGAAAGCAGTTCTAAGAGGAAAATTCATTGCTTGGAGTTCATTCCTTAAAAAAAGAAAAAACCAACAAATAAATGATCTCATACTTCATCTCAAAATCCTAGAAAAAGAAGAGCAAAACAACAGCAAAAGAAGTAGAAGGCAAGAAATAATTAAAATCAGAGCTGAAATCAATGAAATCGAAACAAAAGAAACAATTGAAAAAATTGACAAAACTAAAAGTTGGTTCTTTGAAAAAATAAACAAAATCGACAGACCCTTAGCCATGCTAGCGAAGAGAAGAAGAGAGAGAACTCAAATCACTAACATACGGGATGAAAGAGGCAATATCACAACAGACACTTCAGAAATACAGAAGATAATCAAAAATTATTTTGAATCCTTATACTCCAATAAATTAGAAGATAGTGAAGGCATAGATAAATTTCTTAAGTCATATGATCTGCCCAGATTGAGTCAGGAGGATATAGACAACCTAAACAGACCAATATCAATTGAGGAAATAGAAGAAACCATCAAAAGACTACCAACTAAGAAAAGCCCAGGACCGGATGGGTATACAGCAGAGTTTTACAAAACCTTTAAAGAGGAACTAATACCAATACTTTTCAAGCTACTTCGGGAAATAGAAAAAGAGGGAGAACTTCCAAATTCATTCTACGAGGCCAACATCACCCTGATACCTAAACCAGACAAAGACACTTCAAAGAAAGAAAACTACAGACCAATATCTCTAATGAACCTAGATGCAAAAATCCTCAATAAAATTCTGGCCACTCGGATACAAAGGAACATCAAAAAAATTGTGCACCATGATCAAGTAGGATTCATCCCTGGGATGCAAGGCTGGTTCAATATACGGAAATCAATAAATGTTATTCACCACATCAATAGACTTAAAAATAAGAACCATATGATCATCTCGATAGATGCGGAAAAAGCATTCGACAAAGTACAGCATCCCTTTATGTTCAAAACTCTAGAAAAACTAGGGATAACAGGAACATACCTCAATATTGTAAAAGCAATCTATGCTAAGCCTCAGGCTAGCATCATTCTGAATGGAGAAAAATTGAAGGCATTCCCTCTAAAATCTGGAACAAGACAGGGATGCCCTCTCTCACCACTTCTGTTCAACATAGTTCTCAAAACACTCGCCAGAGCAATTAGACAGACGAAAGAAATTAAAGGCATAAAAATAGGAAAAGAAGAACTTAAATTATCACTATTTGCAGATGACATGATTCTATACCTAGCAGACCCAAAAGGGTCTACAAAGAAACTATTAGAGCTAATAAATGAATTCAGCAAAGTGGCAGGATATAAAATCAACACGCATAAATCAAAGGCATTCCTGTATATCAGCGACAAATCCTCTGAAATGGAAATGAGGACAACCACTCCATTCACAATATCTTCAAAAAAAATAAAATACTTGGGAATCAACCTAACAAAAGGGGTGAAAGACTTATACAATGAAAACTACAGAACCCTAAAGAGACAAATAGAAGAAGATCTTAGAAGATGGAAAAATATACCCTGTTCATGGATAGGCAGAACTAACATCATCAAAATGGCGATATTACCAAAAGTTCTCTATAGGTTTAATGCAATGCCAATCAAAATCCCAACGGCATTTCTTGTAGAAATAGAGAAAGCAATCATGAAATTCATATGGAAAAATAAAAGACCCAGAATAGCAAAAACAATGCTAAGCAGGAAGTGTGAATCAGGCGGTATAGCGATACCAGACTTCAAACTATATTACAGAGCAATAGTAACAAAAACAGCATGGTACTGGTACCAAAACAGGCGGGTGGACCAATGGTACAGAATAGAGGACACAGAAACCAATCCACAAAACTACAACTATCTTATATTTGATAAAGGGTCTAAAAGCATGCAATGGAGGAAGGATAGCATCTTCAACAAATGGTGCTGGGAAAACTGGAAATCCATATGCAACAAAATGAAACTGAATCCCTTTCTCTCGCCATGCACAAAAGTTAATTCAAAATGGATCAAGGAGCTTGATATCAAATCAGAGACGCGCCGTCTGATAGAAGAAAAAGTTGGCTACAATCTACATACTGTGGGGTCGGGCTCCAAATTCCTCAATAGGACACCCATAGCACAAAAGTTAATAACTAGAATCAACAAATGGGACTTACTCAAACTAAAAAGTTTTTTCTCAGCAAAAGAAACAATAAGAGAGGTAAATAGAGAGCCTACATCCTGGGAACAAATCTTTACTCCTCACACTTCAGATAGAGCCCTAATATCCAGAGTATACAAAGAACTCAAAAAATTAGACAATAAGAGAACAAACAACCCAATCAACAAATGGGCCAAGGACCTGAACAGACACTTCTTAGAGGAGGACATACAATCAATCAACAAGTACATGAAAAAATGCTCACCATCTCTAGCAGTCAGAGAAATGCAAATCAAAACCACCCTAAGATACCATCTCACTCCAGTTAGACTGGAAGCCATTATGAAGTCAAACAACAACAAGTGCTGGCGAGGATGTGGGGAAAAGGTACACTTGTACATTGCTGGTGGGACTGCAAATTGGTGCAGCCAATTTGGAAAGCAGTATGGAGATTTCTTGGAAAGCTGGGAATGGAGCCACCATTTGACCCAGCTATTCCCCTTCTCAGTCTATTCCCTAAAGACCTAAAAAGAGCATGCTACAGGGACACTGCCACATCCATGTTCATAGCAGCACAATTCACAATAGCAAGACTGTGGAACCAACCTAGATGCCCTTCAATAGATGAATGGATAAAAAAAATGTGGCATTTATACACAATGGAGTATTACTCTGCATTAAAAAATGACAAAATCATAGAATTTACAGGGAAATGGATGGCATTAGAGCAGATTATGCTAAGTGAAGCTAGCCAATCCCTAAAAAACAAATGCCAAATGTCTTCTTTGATATAAGGAGAGTAACTAAGAACAGAGTAGGGTCGAAGAGCATGAGAAGAAGATTAACATTAAACAGGGATGAGAGGTGGGAGGGAAAGGGAGAGAGAAGGGAAATTGCATGGAAATGGAAGGAGACCCTCAGAGTTATACAAAAGTACATACAAGAGGAAGTGAGGGGAAAGGGAAAAATAATACAAGGGGGACAAATGAATGTCAGTAGAGGGGGCAGAGAGAGAAGAGGGGAGGGGAGGG
Source organism: Marmota flaviventris (assembly GCF_047511675.1). Taxonomy (NCBI): domain Eukaryota; kingdom Metazoa; phylum Chordata; class Mammalia; order Rodentia; family Sciuridae; genus Marmota; species Marmota flaviventris. The sequence goes on from NC_092506.1 coordinate 82,647,621, forward strand.
GAGGGGAGGGGGGATAGTAGAGGATAGGAAAGGCAGCAGAACACAACAGACACTAGTATGGCAATATGTAAATCAATGGATGTGTAACTGATGTGATTCTGCAATCTGTATATGGGGTAAAAATGGGAGCTCATAACCCACTTGAATCAAAGTGTGAAATATGATATATCAAGAACTATGTAATGTTTTGAACAGCCAACAATAAAAAATTTAAAAAAAAAAGAAAAGATGACCTACTTTTTAAATTAAGTTAAAGCACTCCAATTTCTGGCTGGAGTAAATGTTTCTCCAGCTAACTGATAGACACAGAGAAAGGCAGATAATAAACACTGAATTTTAAAAATAAAATGAGAGCTCGAGTTCACATTAACCAAACAAGATTAGTAAAACAATGTAAATAAATGTCTATCCCTTTCATATAGGTTAGGAACAAATTATACAGCTACCTTGGCCCCCCTTGGTAATTATGTGGACAAAGAGAAGGAAGAAAAAAGGGAGAAAATGAAGAAGAGAGGCAGGATGGGCTTCCCCACAAGGGACTCATGCAGCACTGTCAGGCCTACGTGAAAACCAAAAGGAGGGGGCAGGTCAATGGGAAAATAAGTCTGCAAAATAGTGAGCTGGCAATGTTAATTTTTTTTTAACATGGGATTTCTTAGGCACTTTAAAACGTTAATATGCACCATGAAGTGAAAGATGCAACATTATGAGTTTTCTGATTTTTATCATTCTCCTTTCCCATTTTCTCAGAATTCTTTAACAATGGAATGTCCCTCCACCCCATCATAATCACATAGAATGAGTGGAACAGCTTGGGAAGTCGAGGTGTGCTGGGAAATTCCCGAACTAGATGTCAGGAGTTCCAAGTTCCAGTCTGTGTCCTGTCACTGATGCTTTTTTATTCTGCTGTCAGTTCACTTTAAATCCTTCCAGGCTCCAAGTTCTAATATGTAAATAAGATGATCACATCATTTAAGATTTCTAAGACTCTTTCCAGCTCAAATATTTCCCAGTTCCAACATTCCACAATTCTATACAAGAAAATAAACACAAATATATGGTATTTCCTGAGAAATAACAAAGAACGTTTTGGTAAAACAGAAGAACCCATATGTATAGTTCTGTAGAGCCTTTGAAGGCATTTCTTGCTGGTTTTATTCACTTCCTACAACTCTTGGAGACAGAATATCTATGCCCCTTTTACTGGTGCTTCTAACAATCTTCCCTGACTTAAAGAGTGTTCCCTTCACTTTCCTTTACCCAAAAGCCTTCCATAGCTCCCCATTGCTTTACAGAATAAAACCAAACAGCTTATCACAGCACGCCAGGCCCTACTGCCTCCCCAACCTCCTTACCTACTGCTTCTTCCCTGCCCATTATGTCCGCAGTAGGAATCCACTTATAATTCACACACACGTGCACACACACACACTCATGCTCTCTCTCTCTGTTTTAGGAGAGAACTCAGTGGAACTGTAAGTGAAGTGGAAGCTAGAATGCAGTCCATAAGGAAAAGGAAAGGTAGGACTGGTGACAGCCCCACAGGCAACTCTGACAAAGAGCTTGATTTTTGGAGAAGGTCCAGAGGGAGCTAAAGGCAGTCAAGGTAGAGACAGAGGCATAGAAAGAAGGGGCATATAGTGAGAACTGGAATGCCAGGTTGATAGGAAAAGACCACAGAGGGAGACACTGAAGACAGGCCTGAGAAACGAATGGCATCTTCATAACCGAGCTCTTCTGCATCCTAAACCTCTTCTGAGCAAGTCTACTGCACACCCAACTGCACCCGCCCGTCATGGCCTGCCACACTGAAATGAAATGCTCCGTTATTGGATATCTTCATTCCATACATTATAAGTCATGTGTGTGAGCATCCCATTGCTGCTATTACAAATTACCATAAACTTAGTGGATCATCAAAACAATCAAAATGCATTATCCTAGCATTCTGGGCCAACATCCAGAATGGGTGTTGGCTAAAATCGAGGTGTTGGCAGGATTGCAGTTGTGCTCCTTCTGGAGGCTCTAGGCTCTAGAGCTGGGCCTTGCCTTGCCCAGCTTCCACGTTCCTTGGCCCATGGCCCCGTCCTCACATCACTCTGACTTTTGCTTCTATTTGCATATCTTCTTCTCTGACTCGGACCTTCCTGACTCTCTCTTTCCCTTGTATTGGACCTTGCAATTACATTGAGCCCACCCAGAGAATCTGAAATAATCTTCCCCTCTCAAAAAACAAATCTAACTATGTCTGCAAAGTCCCTTTTGCCATAAAAGGTGGTGTACTCACAGGACATGGACATTTTGGGGAGACCATCAGTCTTTCTAGTACATCACTCAAGGGCAGGTCATGTGGATATGCTTGTGGGGGGTTTTTTGTAATTTTGTAATTTCTTGTAATGTTATTCTACTCTTCATCTACTTTTTATTTTTTCCAAAATTGGGAAGAACAACATCTTCCTCACCCTTCTATCACAAATGCCTGGATCACAGTAGATGCTCAATAAATGTCAGTCTCTTTCTATCTACATTTTATACAGTATTTTCATATATTCTTCACTCAGCTCAGCTCGCATAACTACCATGTTGAGAAGGAAAGATTGTTATTTAGGGGAAAGGAAACTAGACCAAAAAAAAAAAAAAAGTCAAGGTTCTTAGTCCCAGGTTTCTCTATTTTCCAAATGGGGAAGGTGAGACTCAAAAAGGTAAATGATTATGTCATACCCAAGTGGTGAAGTTAAGATTTGAGACCAACTTCACTTTCCATTTACATAAATGCATCAGCATAGAAATGGGTTGTTTTGTTATGTTATATAGATAGGTCAAAATCTTGATTGCCATCTTAAATCAGAGAAGAGGGTAGAACAGAATGAATAGTTGTCTTCTCCAGGGATTAAGGATATGGATTTATTTAACAAGAGACCCTAAAGAAGTTAAGCTTCATTCTCGCTGAGTAACTTTCCTTTCACTGCTTTGGAGTTCTGACTGTTTATTTCCTAAGGAAAGAATAATCCATGAACTTTTGGACCTTATAGTGCCAAACATAGGCCACACTTCCCCGTATTGTGCTGTTTGTGTAATTCCTGACATTGGCACAAGCCTCAGTCCAGATGAGGTGGCTGTTTTATGTCCTCTCTGGAAATTTCCTCTGGTGCTCAGGCTGCCTGTGGTTGGCTGTGCTGGGTCACCGAGTCATTCTGGCTGAGGTCACCATTGCATTCTCCAGCTCTTTAAAGTTTTGATGGCATATCTTCCCAGAACAGACCCTCACCTCTGTTCCTTTTTTGTTCCTCATGGATTACGCTTTAACTCACAGCAAATCTACTTTGGAGACTGAATCTTTCAGGAAATCCACCTAATGCTATTTCAGCCTACGGGGAGATGAAATTTAAATCAGATACTTGAGATTTTTCTCTATATCTTTCTGGAGTCCTTAAATCATTTCCACTTTAGTCCATTCTACTTTTAATAGTACATCCTACTGTTAGGTATATTCTAGATGCCTCAAGACTTTAATTATTCTGGATAATTGTCAAATGTTTATTACTATGATTATCATTTTTATTTTATATTTTCACCATAAATTTGTCCTTTTTCCTCCTGTATTTCTTGTAATGTTATTCTACTCTCCATCTACCTTTTTTTCCCAAAATTGGAAAGAAAAAATCAATTCCTTTCTTCACCTCTGTAGTGAATACCCGATGTTTTGTCTGTGTAATATCCTTTTGCTTTTCCAGGTAACGGCTTCTACCCCTCCTAAAAAATACTACAATTCTGGAAAACTGAGAATTACAGCCCCCCCCAAAAAAAAATCACAAGCATATCTACATGACCTGCCACAGCTCTGGGCAAGTGATCAGAGTCAGGCCAAAAAATAGTCTGATTAGAGAAATATTATAGGCTCGTGGCATCAACTGAGCCAATCAGAATCTTTAACTGGAATTTAAATGCATTAAAGAGGGAAAGAAAGATCCATTCATTCCTCAGTAGGCACTGAGATAGAAAAAAATTTCAATAAGCCCAAAGTCTGGAACAATGAATAAATCATATGTGCTACCTTGGCCACATTGCCTGGTGAAGATCCGTCCATCAGAGAAAAGCACCATTAGATAAAAGGAGGCCAAAGAAAGGAGAGATGGAGATACAGAGAGAGTGTGTATCCAGTTTACCCTGAGGCCAGCCCTACCCTGCTCTTTCTAGTTGCACAAACTAAAGAATCCTGTTTCCTTAAGTCAATTTCAGTTGGATTTTTGTTACTTACAATCAAAGAATTCTCAACTAATTTCATCCTTTCCTCCCAGTCTTTCTTGTCTTCTCCTATTATATCCAGAATGTTTTATACAAACTTTACTTTTTCTTTACAGCTAACTTTAAACACTAAATTATTTTTAACAGGCTTAGGATGGCCTGAAATCTATAATGGATAGAACAGATCTGCATCTTTCTGAAGCATTTACAACCCATAGACATATTTTTCCCCCCAAGATTGAGCTAAGCCTTCCTGGAAAATGCGTCCTCTAATTCGGTTCTGTAGATGCTGGTGTGTGACACACGTGGAATACTAAGCACCATTACAATAATTGATGTACAGAAAAACCCCTGGCTGTCCTAACAGGAGCCCTCCAGAGCCATTAGACTTCTGGAACACTTCCAGGTTAAAAGATGGCTGAGAAACTTGGACAAAACAGAGCAAAAGCCTTGCAGCAGGGAACAAAAAATTTCTGAGAAACCCAAAATCAAACAAAGGATCCACCAATGCCAAGGGCCTAAATTCATCCCATGGCCATGAAATGGAAGAAAAGCTCTCACTGGATAGCAATATTTATGCATCTAATTATCCAAGAAACTTAAGTACAATGGTAAAACATGTAAAAAGTTAGAAAGACAGAAAGTAGGAAAAGAAGCAGAGAGACAAATGTGAGTAACCTTGGTGGCAGCTCTGAAGATGGAGTTCTGTGGGCAGCAGATAACCTGGCACTGTGTGAGAGGCCACCATGGGAAGAGTAGTAAGAGACATTCCAAGGTGGAGTAAGTCCAGGGAGGCTGCTGACATGAACTGGGAAAAGAGATGAAGCCAAGGGTCGCCTGCCCTATTCCCTATACTCCTTGAAAGACCCACAGATCTCATCAAAGGCATAATGTTTGGTAAATAGTTTAGCAATTTGTAGGGATGTTTCCTGTTCACTCAAGGCAAAACTAAATGGTAAAACTAAAACTGAACAGGAACTTTGCCAGCACCAAATTGTAAACAGAAGTGTAGCATCTTGGTGAAGCCATTACTTGATTTAAATTGTATTATATTTTTAATGAAAAACTAAGCGCACAAATCAAAATGCCTTTGATAATCTAAACATGGAAGATAAATTCTGTGTACAAATTTGTTTGTCCTTACTAGAACTGGATGGCTGTGAGAGTGCTTGTTTGGTTGTCTGCACAGCTGTTGGAGATCATGAAGAGGCAGGGGTCCATGGGCAAAGGCATTGATATGGGAAAGAAGTAAAACCCAGAGGCATTTTGAAAGTCAATCAAGAGAGAATTTCCCCTCTCTCGTGGGCAGTAAGTGGGCTCTAGAAGTAGCCATATATAATGAAAAGGCTTACATTTTTTCCCCTCTCACTTCCTTTGTATTTTCTAAGCCATTGGTCACTTCTGATAATGATTGCAATCCAGTCCCACTGATGCTTTAAGGAATTACAGAAGATGCCTGTGTTTAAGTAAAGCAGTGTCCGTGATGAGAAGTTGGTTGTGAGACAGCAAGATTTGAGCTCAGGCACAGAGAAACCACCTGGAACAAAATGACCAGCTGAGGGAAGAAGCCAAAGCCAGGATAGATGTATGGAGCATGTAAGATTCCGTGGGGATTCTAAGGAATGTCTACGGAGGTGTTATGATAAGTGACTGCACTTTCTGTACACGTGGAAAGGATGTGTACACTATTATCACAACTACTAATATCCTTATTAATCAAAGTAAGTGTGGCCTTGAAGAATGGAAAACTTGAGGTTACAAAGCTTACATTGAAAGGCAAAAGAAGCAACTGAAAACTGCAAGTAGATCACGATAACATATTTATCCAGCCTCTGTGATACTGATGATCAGAAGAGACAACTACAACTTATCTAAGCATGCAAACACTGAAGATGCATCTTCCATTAATTGAAGAGTCTGCACTGCTTTCTCTATGTCTTCAACCATAAAACATCATAATGATCCTATTTCTGGTTCAGTGCTCAATAAAAAATCATAATGTCTCATGCGTAATTGAAGCTGACTGAAATGTACAGTTTCAAAGGGACAAATTTCAATGTTTCTAACCAAGGTATGACATCAGAAGATTAAATCTAGTTAGAGAAAACAATTACTCAATCACACCTCCTTAGAAAAACTTTAAGTGAAAGAAGAATATTGTGAAGATATTTTCACTCTCAACGATGCAGAAATCAGAGGAAAAAAAATGAACTATATTCATGAGAAAATATCACATGTGCCATGATAGTGCATTAAAATTTTCTATCATATGAATTCTATTATTGTATTAAGATATGTTGTTACATGACTATTAGATCTGTAAAAAAGACTGGTCACACTCAAAGTGCATGAAGTCACTCCTAACGTCACTGTATAAATGAGTCAAGTCTGGAAATATAAAAATCCCAAGCAAATCTACAGGGTCTTTTGGAACACGGGGATGGCAGAGACTTGCCCTTTTTTCAACTATTCTAGAACCCACTGATTTCAGCAGGACTTGTGGATTCCTGAAATTACAATTATATTTCCTGGTCATCTTTGCAGTTAGGTTCAACCACATGACCAAGTTCTAGTCAATGCATGTAAGCAACAGTGGTACACACAACTTTGAGAAAATGTCCTAAAAGGGTATAATTTTCTCCTTTCATTTTTCTTTCCTTTGACTGATATGTGCAATGAATGGAGCTTGAGAAAACATTCTGGACCACATATAATACCTTTAAGGGACAGCAGAGAAGAAAAATGAAGGAAGCCTGGGTTCCAGACAAATAATGTGGATCCTGCAACCCCTGGATGCTGACCTCCAGATAGTCTATGAGATAATGAAGTGTTTTGGGGTAAGTCACCATATTTCCCACAAGACACTGAATATAATGCTAACAAATACAAGGGAATAGTGGACAACTATCTCTTTCCTGACTTGAACTTTGGAAAATGTAGATTTTTTTTCTAATAAAATGTTGTTAGGTGACACTTTAAAAACAGATAATCAACCCATAGGGATAAGCTGGGTATTACAAAATTAGAGATTTGAGTCAGTCATTTCTTTATCTCTCAGACATAGGACTCTGCTTCAAGTTAGATCGTGTTTAGATTCTTCTTCCTTAGGGTTTTCCCAATTTTCTATGTTTATTTTCCTCCTTTTATCCTTAAACAGTTAGCAAAATTTTGTTTGGCTTTATTTTGCTGAAATGAAATTGGAAGAAGAACAAAGATATCCCAACATTTGCACACCTATGTGGACATGACAGTGTAATAAGTAAGAAAACCCTTAATGAGTGACTTCCAACCCTACTAAAGCAACAATTTTCTATAATAAATATTTTGTAATCTCCTCTTTGCTATCCTAAAATAAAATTCAGAAACTGTAACCTATCTGCATATACAAAGAGATCAGAATAATTCCCAAATAGTACTTTAAAAGAAAAAGAGAGAGAAAGTAGTTGAAAATAATTGTAGTTCTTTTCCTACATGTAGGCTCAAGCATGACTACTCTAGACACTCTCATGTTTTCAAACTGTTCCCAGGAACGGCTCCTGGGAAGGTAATAAAATCCAGGGTTAGAATGATGCCACTTCCTTCCCTACAGGCACGTCCCCTTCCAGGAAGAACTCCGGGCCTCAGTTTTATTTTTATTTCTAATTTTTTAAGGAAATGTAGCATTTTCTTTTAGCAGCATTACTTCAGAAGTGTTTTTCAGTAAGCAAATTTCCTGCCCATAGGTGTTCTATTTATTATAGAAAAATCATAATTGCTTAAGAAATATTAGTGCAAACAAAATTGAATGTTTTTTCCTGCTGTAGGATATTTCAGAGATGTCACTGTATACTGAATCTAATTCCCAAGGATATCCCATCACAAAATCCTTTTGGGGATTACAGCCTGTCAGAGAGTATGTGGACATAGAGAAGACTTTTTAGAGAATAAGAAATCTGTTTGTGGAAGGGCAGGCTTTAATTGTCTGATTTCTTTGCAAAAACTGACCATGTTAGGCTTCCCTAGAAGTCATGAATTTAGCTGTGTTCTACTTGACTTTCTTGAATGATCAAAAACAAAGATGTTTTGGGGAAAAGACAATTCTAATGCTGCAAGTGATATTGACACATATCTGAGCTCATATTTCACACCTTATGCATCTATAGCTATTTTAACAAGTTGTCACAGAAATGATCTGTTTATAATGGTGACAATGAAAAGATATATGCTGTTCAAAGTAAGATATCCTTTATTAGTAGTGTTTATAATATTTATCATTTCTGAAGTTACTCTTTTGTATAATGACATTTTTATAACTACTGTTTCATTTCATTCATGAAACACATCTATGAGATATCATTAGTCCCATCTTACAGATAAAGAACTTTCAGTTCAGCACAGTTTAATGCCAGGGTCACAGAATTTTTTAGCTGCAGAACTTGGACACAGCCCAGGTCTATCCTACTCATGTATTTTTCCACTGCCTCCCTTAATTGAGGGAAAAATTTTAGAACATTTTCCACTTTAAAAAAAAAAATCGGTTATAGCAATTACAAGTTAACCATCAGTTTTCAGGAAAGCAGGCATCCACATGTACCCAGCATCACTCATTCCTTGAGGGTGCTATAGACCATGGCTTAGCACACTTATTTCAAATGGAAAACCTACTCTAAACTGCTAAAAGATTGATAAGTTCTAAAAGACTATCGTGTTTTTCTTCCTCCTTCATTATCACCTGGTTTAAACTTCAAGGTGTGTTCTTTGAAAACCACTTGTTTCCAGTGACTCATTTTGAAATTACTGATTTCATCTTCCTGGTTCTTTGCAGAGCCAGGAAGGGAGATCAACACCACATTGTTTTCACCTTCAAACACACTTACCCTGTAACCGGAAGAGTCCAGAACTGTTATTGTTAATTTTTAAAATAATGTGTTCTTGTTTCATCTTTTCACAAGAGCAGAAATCCATTCTGAGAACAGAGCTCCCCTGCTCACCATTTGCTTCACCCACCAGCAATTTTCAACCAACCCATTTGAAACAAGATTCACCTATTTAGTGAACACACGATCACTTAGCATCTACTCTGAAGCAAACACTGTTGAACTTTCTGGGAATTCATTAGTAAGATGGAAGAGATCTTCTCTCCTAGGAGTTTGTTCTCTATAGGGAAAAGTAAGGTGATAAGCATATAAATAAAAATGATCAGTCCAGATATTGGAAATGTTTATGAAGGAATGTAGAAAAGGAGGGCACTGCACAGAGGGCATAGAGTAAATTCCTTCGGATTAGGTGGCCAGCAACAGTCTTTCTAAGGAAGAAACATTTGAGATGAGATCAGAATTGTCATAAGGCATCAATGATAGTATATAGAGGAAGTAGGTTCCAGGTAGAAACAATAACCTCAAGATGCCAACAAGATTGGGGTGCTCAGGAAATAGAAAGCAGATGGGGCAGCTAAACCATGAAAAGTGGAGAGAGAAATAGTAGATGAGGCCAGAGAGGTCATGAGGATCCAGAGTCCATGGTAGAAAATTTGGACTTTTATCCCAAGAACAGTGAAAAGACTTTGAGGGAATTCAAGGTTGCATGTTTGGATGGTTGACATAGGCTGTAAAAAAAATGGAGCAGAGCCAGGCGCAGTGGCACATGTCTGTAATCCCAGTGGCTCTGGAGGCTGAAAGAAGGGGATCACGAGTTCAAAGCCAGCCTCAGCAATAGCGAGGCACCAAGCAACTCAGTGAGATCCTGTCTCTAAATAAAATACAAAATGGGACTGGGGTTGTGGCTCAGTGGTTGAGTGCCCCTGAGTTCAATCCCTGATATTAAAAAAATAAATAAAAAAGGAGCAGAAAGACCAGTTAGGAGAGATTACAGAAGTTCAGATAAGAAATAATAGACATTGGACTGTCATCCAGTGAAGATGACATGTCTTTCAGGATAGAACTGCCAAAATTTGACAATATATTCCAAAAAATAAATGTGAAGGACTTCTGGGTTTTTGCCCAAACAACTGGATTGATACTGGTAACATTTTCTGGATTTTGGAAGACTAGGAAATGCATAGATTTGGTGGTGAAATGGGAAATTGGGATAAGTATTGGATATGTTAACTTTGAGGTTAGATTCTTTTTAGTCATCTAAATAATGATGTCAAGTAGGAAACTCTGTATTCAAGAGGCTAAAGGAGCGGGCACAACTGGAAATATATAGAATATCCTATAATACTGCTGAGGGCTGGGCCCCTTCCTTGCAAAGTGCTACACCAGCTTCCAAACAGTTATGTACTCTTTCCCACACATGAGGAATTTGCTTTTAGAATCAATTCTCTATGAAAGTATCTAGGTATCATCTCATTTCTCTCCAACTGGAGCCTTTCTAAGTTCTCTTTCCGTATCATCAGTATCTTCTTGAAATGCAAACAGAATTAATATCCACATAAACCAAACCAAATAAAATTCCAAATGCAAGTAAAGTCATAACTTGCATTCTAAGACAACCCAGATGATATTGGTATGATTGGTAAGAAGGATGACTTCTGACTACCATCTGACCTATGGACCCTTTTACTACCTTTCACCTCCTCTTCATCACCTCCTGCCTTCATTTTGCTTTTATAGGTATCCACCTGCCTTCCCTTCCTCTGTAGCAACTTGTTTCAATAATCAGCTAACTAATCAATTTTTTGATGCCTCTCCAGATGTATTAGCTTTTCACTTGGGAGACTGAAAGAACAAAAATCTTCAGAATCAAATAAATGATTTTCAGATGGTAGAACCTCTTCAGTCTCAACATGTGGAATGGTTCCTCTCCTGTGGCCTGCTTTGTACATTATTTTTTCATCTTAAAACTTCCTTTTACAAGCTAGGCATAGTGGTGTACACTTGTAATCCCAGTGACTCAGGCAGTTGAGGTAGGAGAATCACAAGTTTAAGGCTAGCCTCAGTAACTTAGTGAGACCCTGTCACAAGACAAAAAGTAAAAAGGGCTGGGGATATCATTGAAGCACCTCTGGGTTCAATCCCCAGTTAAAAAAAAAAAAAGAAAAAGAAAGAAAAGAAAAGAAACTGTGACACATGAAACAATATGGATGAAGTTGGAGGGCATTATACTACGTGAAATAAGCCAGTCATGGAATGACAGAATCTATGTGATGCTTCTTACATGAGATATACAGAGGAATCAAATATTAGAAACTGAAAGTAGAGTGGTGGTTTCCAGGGAGTAGGAGGAGAAGGGAACAAAAAGTTGTTGTTTAATGGGTATAGAATTTTAGTTTTTGCAAGATCAGAAAGTTCTAGCGATAGATTGCCCAACAATGTAAATAAACTTAACACTACTAATATACACTAAAAATGATTAAAATGGTAAGTTTTATGTCAAGCTAAACTATAATTAAAACATCAAAAATTTTAAAACAGAAAAAGCAAATCAGAGAGATCTAGAACACAAAAAGAACTCAATGCACTATGGCCTGAAAGATACAGAGGGCACATGGTAAGGAATTGAGGAGTCCTCTGGAGAATGGGCTCACCCAGAAACCAGAAACCTAAACCCAATAAACATATGGAAATATAAGAAACTTAATCCTGCCAACAACCTGAAAGAACTTGGATACCTATTCATCCCCAGCATCCTTCATGTGAAAGCCAGCATCACATCTTGATTTCAGCCTAGAGAGACCCCAAGCAGAGAATCTAGTAAGTCATAAAAAAAAAAAAAAAAAATCTGTGAAATAATGAATGGGTATGTAAGTTACTGAAACACAATTCCCTTCCTCTACATCAGGCCTCTTCTTTTTTTTTTTAAGAGAGAGAGAGAGAGAGAGAATTTTTTTAATATTTATTTTTTAGTTTTCGGTGGACACAACATCTTTATTTTATTTTTTATGTGGTGCTGAGGATCTAACCCAGCACCCGCGAATGCCAGGCGAGCACGTTACCACTTGAGCCATATCCCCAGCCCCATCAGGCCTCTTCTTTCCATGAGCTATCTATCATCTCATCTTTTCTTTCCTTACAGTCATACCAGTCGTTATTCAGTATTTTAGCTCTCCCATCAACTCTACTTTCCTCCCAAATATCAGTGACTTCTTTTAGCTCTCTGTTCTCATAGGCATCCTAAAAGTTTTATGTCACTTGACCTCTGTGGCATTTGATGCTCCTCACTACTATATCCTATGTGAAACTGTTTCCTTCTGTGGTTTCCAGAACCCAGTCATCTCTTGGTTTTCCTCTTGCCTCATCTTCCCACACTCCTTTGTAGATCCTATTCTTTCTAATTAACATTCAAATTTGTTGTCCTCCAGGGCTCCATTACTTATCCTAGTTTTTCTGTTTTATGTATTCCCCTTAGAGAATTTCAACCACATTTACAGTGTAACTCTTACCTATATACATATTATTGACAAACACACTACTCTGACTTGTACCTCTGGGCTAAACTCAGATGTACAACATTCAACTGTGCGTAAACATTTTCACTTAGTAACCCCAAAGACCTTCAAATTTACTGTCCAAATCATGCTTTTCTTACCAAACCTGTATTTTTTTTCTTGCAATTGCCATCATAATGAGCATCATCTTCCAAACTTAGTCACCCAAACAGGAAGAAAATAGATGTTATCCATGCTTCTCTTTGTCTCTCACCATCCCTGCCCAAATTCAATACCTCCCAATTCTAATTGATTTGACCTCCTAAATATCTTTTGAATCTAACCCCGACCCTTATATATCTATTGATGCTTTCCTAGTTGTGCACTTATAACTTCCCACTTTATTACAGCAATAACTTCCTGTCGTCCTAGCTCTAAATGGCCTCCCTTTTTTAGTCTGTTCTGCAATTCATTCTGCATTCCTGAATGGTCTTTCTAAAGTGTCAACCTAGTAATATCACTTTCCTTGACTCAACTTCTTTAATACTTCTGCATTAATTTATGACAAAATTCAAATTCTTTTTCTCAGTAGGCAGTATCCCACATAATATGGCACTTATCTAAATCCCCAGCTCCTCCCCCATGTACCTTTTTCTTAGAATATACTAACTAACTTACTCTAAATTCAGTAACATGTCAAGTGTTTCTTATCTTTATTCCTTTGGACATGCTATCCTTTTGGCCCATAATTCACTAAGTCATTCTTCAAATTTTAGCCCAAGTATTACCTTTTTAAAATCTCTTCTATTTATACCATTACATTTTATGGTCTCCTTTTTTCTGTTAACCTTGTATATTATACAAACTGAGAACACTACCTTCTCAGAGTTCCCATTGATAGTAATTATTGGTCTTCTCTGACTCCACCATTATAGTGAATATTCTTTGAGAATAAAGAATGGGCTTCATTGATTTGATGCCTAATATCTAGGGGTCTCTTGCACATTTCAGTGTAATAAATATACTTTAATGTATGCATGCTGTATGAGTTGTGCTTCTTCACTGATGATTAAACACTAATCATATTTGGAAAATGATGCCAACACAAAGATATTTTGCCAGCCTGGAAATAGTAATAATAATGATACTAGCTAATATTTACTATAAGCCAGGGACTATGCCTGGCTTAGTCCCGGAGGACAACAAGTTTGAAGTTTGGATAAGTTTGGATTATGCCTGGCTTATAAACGAACTCACATTTTGCTTTTGTGAGTTCATTTATACTTAGAACATCCCTAGAACATTTACAAAGAGATAAATACTATAAGTATCCCCAAATTTTAGATGAGCAAAGTGAAACATAAAGAAGTCAACTATTTTGCCCAAAATCAACAGAAATGAAATCAGGATTTGAAACCAGATCTCTCTGACTTAATTACACCAAACTGCCAACCATATATAATGAGCTATATAGATAGTTTAGATTTTTTATTACATGATGTATCACACCAAAATTTTAGTTTAGAAAATTCGATCACCATAGTAAATCAAATCAATATTCTTTCTTTTTTTCCTCAACAAAAATGAACATGTATACTCACTCAAGTAAGTGAACATTTGTCCTCCCAGCTATTCCAACATTTGTGCATGTGTGTTCAAAGAAAAGATCATAAAGCAAGTTTCAGACAACATTTTGAAAAGTAGTTCTTTCTTTTAATCATGCTTAAAGTTTTTAAGTTTTAAAAAATCAAAAAAGGCATACAATGAATTTGCCAAATGCTTCATGGGACTAGGTGAGGATGCAGAGGAGCAGATTAAGCAATGAAGACTCTGAGCCCTCATTGCATTTCCCAGCTTTGCAGCAACACATTGATCTGTCTTATTTGTCTTACTCTCTTGTAAGATTTTAATGGAGAAAAAATTATAGGTATTGCTTTAAATAAAGTTTGAGAGTCATTTGAATTATAAAAGAAATTTTCTAGGACTTTGCATATTAGTGGAGTAGCCCAGGAAATTTTCCTTCTTGGGAATTTCCTTTTGTACCCTCTTTGCACATCTGTTCCTTGAAACAAACCCTCTTTCTTCTGGTCAACAGATTCTCCCCTAGATATGTTGAAGGCTATATGAGCCTGAAGTATAAAATAGGCTTATTCGGTTTGATTGTAATGCAACAGTTTGAATTTATATACAAATATTATGTTTGAATTATCTGAATAGGATTTTCAGGTGGATTACGTACGTACACATAATCATGGCTGTAGAGTTACAGTCCCTATGTTTACCTCCTAGCTTTGCTATTCTATAGTTATGTGACCGTAGGCAAATCACTTAACCTCTTTGTATCTCCATTTCCTTATTTGTGAAATGAATTTTAAAATAGCAACTACTTTATCATGGAAGGATTAAATGTGTGAACATAAAGCTCTCTGAAGAGCCTCTGACATATAGTGTCAGTTCAACAGTTGATAATTGTCATACTATTAGTACAGAGGTATCCAAAAATTGGGATACTTGGACATTTTCTATAATAGCACTATTCCTAGGCAGCTCCATGAAAATAAGAGTTTTATAGTTTTCTCTCTTTAGCAGCCTAAAGCAACACAGCTTATATCTAGTTCTTTCCTATATGGAGATTCACCGGCAGGATTGCAAATGCTTACCTGACAAATCATTATAACACCCAGTTGCACAATAGTCACAATAGAGAATGCAACAAAAACCCCAAACACATTGAGGCAGAACCCATTAGCAGCCAGGCTGCCCAGCTAGTCTTGGAATAGCAGAGCAACAAAGGGTGGAAGAGGTATCTGCTATTAGGGGCCTGGGATGATGCACCTGACTCTCCTTTGGCATTTATGTAATGTGGAAGGAATCCAGAAACTCCTGGATGATTCATGGAATGTAGACCATAAGTACTGGCTGATGAACTTGCTAGAGGCAGATATGGGCTAAGCCGGGGATGGAATGGAATCACTAACAGTCTAAAGCACCAGAAAGAGACAATATGTGGTGGGACTTGATCAACAGGAGGTGATGGCCAAGCTCTTTGGCAGCCATAAGCATGCATAACCTATCCTGGAAGAGCAGAACCCGAATTACAATATTAAATATTGTACCCGAATTACAATATTAAATATTAGTTAAAAATATTAGTAATAGATTTAATGTGAATAGAAGGTGACTCCCAAATACCAGTTGAGATGCACTTAACCAGAGCACCAGAGCAAGCAGAAGACAACATGCAACTCATTCACCTCCTTAGCACTTTCTGAACATGCAGATCTTCCCCTGGTTCCATGTTCCATCAACTCCTTTGAGGAGGGAGTTTGAATATTTGAAGTGACTATTTATTTAAAAGACACAGAGTTACCTTGAAAGCAGAAAGTTTATATTTTTCTCAACATTGCCAGAAATTCCAGAGCAAGATGAAATTAGTCACCAAAAAGTTTTGAAGCACATAGTTTGGCCCATATGTACAGTCAATTATCAAATTGACCCTTCTGTAGTATAATTGAATATGTATAGTGGTAAGGGGACAGTAACAATTAATTTTTCACACTGCAGAGTTAGAAAAAGGCTTCCCAGAGGAATAGCATTTGAGGTGAATTTTGAAGAGTAAGCAGAAATTATACAGCTATGATGAAACAGAACTATATTTCAAGAAATGCAAATAATAATGATGACAACAATAACCAGTCAAGGGACACTTACAAAATCAAGTATATAGTATGCTCAAGGAGAGTGAAGTTGTCTAAGAAAAGGACTGATTTCAGGTGCAAGGAGAAATCAGGTTGTACAGGTAGGCTGCAGGGCACTGCCTGTGGCTGTGTAGAAATATTTCCTACAAGGGCCTCTAAATGTATGGAGGCCAATAAACAGCCTGTGCCCTGTTCTCCAAGAGCCCTGTGTACTCTGCAGCAGTGAGGGGTACACCCTGAGGATGCAACCACCCTTATAATTCACACAAAAATACAGTTTCACTTACTAACCTTTAAATCTCCAGGCTTCCTATGCCCAAAGTGTGTGTGCTTTCCCAGTTTTACACAAAGGAACCATGTAAATTAGAAGGGATCCTTTAAATATGGTCATATTATGGAAGGTCATGCAAGTTATTTTAAAGAATTTGGACTTTAAATAAGAACAGTGAGAAGCTACTGAAGGTTTCTGGGCAGAGTTGTGACATGATGAAAGAAATTATTCTAGCAGCAGCTGTATTCAGGGTAGATTGGAGCCAAGAGACTCAGAAGTTACTGCAGTTGTCCAGGCATGAAGCAAAAAGAGAGATTCGATGGTATCCATGGTAACCAAAAGGGAAAGATATAAAAATTATTTTGAAGGCAGAAACAACAGGACTTGATTACTGATTGGATATGAGTGTATGGAAGAGGCGGCAGTAATAAATGACTCCTGGGTTTTGTGCTTAGGTGGCTATGAGAATAAATCTGAAAAAAAAAAAAAAAAGGACCCTAATCAGGAAGGCTGCTTTGAGAGGGAAAATAGAGAATTTGGTTTAAGGTATGTTGAATTTCATATGATGATAGAATTCATAAGTAGAAAAGCTATCTATAAACTTAAGAGGGTAAGAGTAGGACATTGTTCCTTTTTATCACTATTTTTCTCTCTCTGTGATTTTGAATATATCTCAAGTTCTTTTTCTTAGGGATATTTGGGAAGAAAATCATCAGGGCTGGGATTGTGACTTAGTGGCAAACCCCTTGCTTCACAAGTATGAGGCACTGGGTTCGATCCTCAGCACCACATGAAAATAAATAAATAAAGTAATTGTGTCCATCTACAACTAAAAAATATTTTTTTTAAAAAAGAAATTAATCACCAGCCTTACTCTTCATAAGATGTGAGGAAGGTTATTATCATCACCCTCAACTTTGTCTTCAAGTTAACACAAAGTATTATTCAGCATCTATTTGTGTTTGTCACTTTTGTAGACACAGTTCACTGGAACAGCTTCTGTGTCCTTGAGAAATTTCCAGAGACAGCTAACATTTACAAGATCAATATGTTGAGAAAACAAAGGTAGAGTACTAATCATTGAACAATACCTACATAAGATCAAAAGTAGTATCCATCCTCTACAGCAGGAAACAAGGGAAGAGGAAGGATACTTTTAGATAAGACCAATGGCAGGATGTTGGTGGTTAGAGATAAAAAGGAAATTATCTAGAATTTCTGTTTTGGCAGAGTTGATTTAAGTCATCATCTCCTTAGCAAAGGAAAATGGTTTGGGTATGTTGTTCATATGATAATTATTATTTTCATTTATCTAGGACTTAACACCTTATGCTCATTTTATCGCATCCTCTCCATGGATTTCAGAACTTGTGCAAGATCATGTGGCTGTTCTGCAGGAAGGTGGCACCTCAAACTCAAACTTCCAGCACACCAGGTTGAATCACCTGAATGAAGATAAGAAAGATCACAATGTTTCATTAGAAAATCCAGCTGCTTCTTTAAAACTCAGAGTACAAGAACCCCAAATGAATATAGACGAGGACAGCTTCTTTGAAGCTTTCCTTCCCTGCCTTTTATAAACATAGGCCCTTCTGCATAAAACATCCCAAGAGTGATCAGTTTGTTTCTCCCAATTTGAGCAGCATGTCCCTTTGCAGTCATTTCTGTTTGCCTAGGCCTTTGTTTCTGCATGTCACAGAGAGGGTGTTGTTAATTGCATACAGCAGTGAGTCAGTGTGAAAACAGATGCCATATTGTCTCTCACTATATTAAAGAAGAGGGTCAACTTTGAGCAAAGAGAGGGAGAGAAATGGCATGTTTCTTCTCTTGCTTTTCCAAATTATTGGCTTCTATTACAGTTTGACATTATGGGTCAAAATCTGGGCTCAGATACCAATTTAAAAAGCAATAAATAAACAGAAGGAAGAATAGTGGAAGAGACAAAAGGAAACAATGGGAGGGAGGGAGGGGGAGAAAGAGGAAGTACTGGGAACTGAAATAGAGCAAATCATATTTCACGAATGTATGATTATGTCAAAATGAACCCCACTATTATGTATAACTATAATGCACTAATGAAACATTTTTAAAAATCTGGACTTGGAATCAGTTAGTCTTGTTCATGATTTTGGCCCATTGAGGACAAGTTGTTTGAACTTCGTACCAGAGTCTGCTCTACTGTTAAAGAGATTTAGTAAAGCCTGTGTGGATGTTGAGGAGATTAAAAAGCTTCATCAGGTTGTTGCCTATGGACACAGGTACCCCTCAAAGTCTGGTGGTACTAGTAGAGTTCCCTTCTCACCTTTAGAATAGTCTGAATTTAAGTTTCTCTGTAAATGGTAGACATCAAACCTTCACTTCTTACTTACATAACATGTTTTCTTCAAGTTTCCTTTAAATTGTTCACTATACTAAATAGAAAGACTCCTTTTTTTAAAGGATCTTTATCTTTTTCAACTAGCTCAATGTATGAAAGCTTGATTTCTTTGCTACCCACACAGTTTCCTCTGGGGCCTTAGCCTTACCAGCATGCTATGACTCACTGCTTTACTTTTCATAAATAGATGCTAAATACTGTCCTTGATTCTATTGGAAATGGCAGATAAAAATATTCAAGGAAAAAATTAACTAATGTAGTTAGATTTGAACTATGCAATAGATTTCCCACCTCCCCTTTTTTCTCTCCTTTTTCTCTTTTGTTTTCTACTCACCAGCCTACTTTTCATAAACAGTAGTTCTCTAACTCTGTCAGCTAATGCTGTTCTCTTTAGTTCTCATTTTCCACAACATACAGGCTTTTTTGGTGAGGAAGAGGAGGACACATCTTTGGTTCTCCTCTCCCTTTCTCTCTTACCCTTTCTGTGCTCATTCTCCCCCAGACTGCATTGTTTCCTTTCCTATTTATTCTGTTCTCCCCATGGCTTAGTCAATCTGTTGTCACCTTTGGCCCCAGAGAAAGTTACTTTATTTCACCAGAGACTTTTTTTTTTTCTTTTGTGGTGCTGGGGATTGAACCCAGGGCCTTGTGCATGCAAGGCAAGCACTCTAATAACTAAGCTGTATCCCCAGCCCCACCAGAGACTTTCACTTTCTATGTTATCATTTTCTTGGTTGCAAAGATCCTGGGACTTCTCAAGGATCAGATACAAGGAAAATAAAGATACCCAGGGAAATTTCAAGCCAGGTTTGAGCAGAGAAACTGGACCCAGTGAGAACCATTACATTCCAGTTGAGATGGTG
Source organism: Marmota flaviventris (assembly GCF_047511675.1). Taxonomy (NCBI): domain Eukaryota; kingdom Metazoa; phylum Chordata; class Mammalia; order Rodentia; family Sciuridae; genus Marmota; species Marmota flaviventris. The sequence continues at coordinate 82,667,422 of NC_092506.1, forward strand.
GCCTTGAGATAGCAGTGGAAAAGAGACAGGGAGCATGCAGTGGGCGTAGATGCCATGTATGTTCAAGAGCTCTCTGTTAGAAGACTGTGTCCCTTCAGTGTTAGCAGACTCACACTTTCTGCACATCTTGCCAGCAGAGGCACTGACGTCCTTTGTCCTAGACTATCTTTTCAAGGATGTATGTATAGAAAGCAGTCTTTGAAGATAGGATAACTGCTTCTAGAGCAAAGGGAAGGCAAGCCTGCTGCCCATTGTAATGGATTTGAGTTCTCTCTAATTTCCAAGTTCCTCTCTTGACCTACAACCACTACCTGTACAAATGTCACCTGGCCCTCTTCACATCACCTGTAGAAACTGGGGCTGAGGAAACTGTCACCCACACACAAATTCTATTACACTGCCTATTGCTATTACTCTGAATAATAAAGTCCTTTCTTTCTGGCCCAGAACTCTTGTGTCTTCTGCCAGCATCTATGAAACTAGAAGGCTAATGTACTAGCTTACAAATAGGAAAAAATCTCAACCTTTTACTGTTCCTTACAATTTCCAGACATTATGATTTTTAGCCTGTCGGTAAGAATATTACACAGATGGAGACTTAGAGGCTAAAATTTCTCCTCTATCAACATCTTGAAATAGTTAACTACACCTCTCCCTCCCCCTCAGCTCCCACCTCCATCTAGTCTAATGTACCTTCTTAACCTCAGTAATGATGGGCTCTAATGGCCCATTTATCCAGTAGAGTGGATTTCTAAAACCCATTTCCAGATTACAGTTTGTGTGCCAGGATTACATTTGTTTTTATTAACAGAGAAAGGAGTCAAGCAGCATATTAGAGCCGACTTTTCAATCATTTAATCAACAAATGCATTCCAAGTACCTTAGTACTACTTTGTTAAGTGCAGCATAAAGCAGCCTAAGTTCTTCAAGCATTTTAACTTCCTTCACTCCAATAAAGAAAAGCATCACTATAAAAAGTACCTAAATGCTCAAGCCACTCATTCAGGCAGTAACCAGTAGAAACATTTTTTTTATAAAAAGTCTGTAGAAAGTATTCTCTCATCTATGCCTCTCCCAAACAGAAAAGTAATCTCAAGACCCATACTCAGTACCCCTCTGATTTTTGCAAAGCTGTGGCTTTCAGAGAACACAAAGACTGAAGAGTTCGAACCTACCAAGCCAATATCCTTTTGATACTACTGATTTATAGTAATAATAAAACATTGCTATCTGTCATTTCCAGTTAATTCAAAACATAATGATGGTTATTTGTTAGGAGAAAGAAAGCAGTGAGTCATGGGGAGGCTTTAAGAGCTGGGAAAGGAGCCATGTGAAAACACACACACACTCACACACACACACACACACACACACACACACGCTTTCACAGCAACTTGAATCATGGCATTTTCAAAACAATGGTGCTTAGATGATAAATGCTTTTTACAGCTCAACAAAATCTTGCTCTGTCACCTCTCTTCAATCCTTCTGAGTATGTGATCCACAGTTCAGCCCAGAATTAAACCTTAGTCCCAACAAAGGACTGACTACTTCAATTTTAATCAGTCTTCAGAGATAGAAATTAGAAAATCTGATGCAGCTTGGTGCTGCTTGCTAGGTGTCAAGGGCATGAGTGTGAAAAACTCACCGGGTTCTACTACCAGGGTATCCAGCAACAAGACTTTAAGTAATATACCAATTGCAGTATGGTAATTCCTTTGTAAGATAAGATAATCCCAATTTTTATTCTCTGCCACAGAAATAGAAGAGCCTCCAACAGTTCTTTCTCCAGTAATTTACCCCTCCCTTCCTGGCTTGTTCTTTTCAGCAACACTGCCTGTCTTCTTTGTGTCAGTTTCCTCTTAGAGAAAAGCTACAGATATTTAGCAGATAGAGCAAGCCCCTGCTGCACTGCTTGCTGACTGAGCACCACTCCACCCTTGGATGAGAAAAGACCTCCAGTTTTGCATAACTAGGTGGGCAAAAACACGGTAAAGACCACTGTGCACACAAACAAGATGGAGGAACGAGCCCAAAGCAAATGAACTTTCATAATAGAGACTTTTAGGTAGTTATTGCTCAGAAGTTGTTTTCTTCTCAATTAAAAGCCAGAGTTATTTCTATATATTTGCTCACACTGACCTCACTGACCTCTCTCAAGAGCTGAAAAAAGAAAGAAGAAGGAAGGAAGGAAGGAAGGAAGGAAGGAAGGAAGGAAGGAAGGAAGGAAGGAAGGAAGGAAGGAAGGAAAAGAAAGCAGGCAGCCACAGGAGAGTTAAGTCATCTCCAGGTAACCAGAGCTGTTAGCAGACTGGAAAAAAGAAAATCTCAAGAAGTTCCAGCATTATACAGATTCAGGGACAAGTACACAAAAAAAGGAGTCATTGGAGCTGGATAAATAATAACTGATAGAAATTCACCTTAAAGGGTGAATGCTAAGCAACTGCATATATACAGCCTATGAATTCTCAAGTAGTTTAAGAGCTATAGCTAGACAAGTGACCATTTCAAAGTAGATCTACAGAGAACATGAAATTGTATGTCATATAAAAGACACTCTAAACCCAAATGCTGGAATCAGATGAAATAGTGAAAAGAAGGTGAAAATAACTAAAAACTAGTACATTTCCAGTTATAGGTTTAATTATTCTCAATTAATCTTTTTTGTGTTCCTTTTAACACCTGATATGCTATCCCCAGCATATATCATGATGAATGATTATCTGGACAGGATATTCCCAATGGCCAATCATAACCAAGACTCTGATGAACAGTGTAGGAAAATATTATCAATAGCCCTTCCAGAATGTTGCATCAGAAAGACTATCCCTACTTGAAAATGTCACACTACATGCCAGCAGCCGCAGAGCTACAGAAGAAGGGTCCCAAAAGATTTTGTTGGAGTACATACCTCTCCTCACAGAGGGTGTGACTTGACCCATTTACCCCCAAATCATCTCCTTCATCAGCCTGCCTTCTGTCTGAAATTCTTCACTCCTTTTGTTAAAGCAAGCATTGTGTCAAAATCCAATTCAAAGGAAAGGGTTGATTAACACTGTCAGCCTTTTGCTTCAACTTAAAAATGGCAATTGACAAAGCCATTTCTCAGGTTAGGTAGCAAAGAATCTTCTAAATAGTGGATATATTTTACAAGTCTCAAATTGGGTCAAGTGATTGGACATGTAAAAATGTAATTATAAATTTTCAACCTTTTAAAAATCACAACAGACCAGAGGAACTGAGATCTTAAGTTCTCATAGGCATGAAATAGGGTTGTGTTCGTGGAGAAGGTGGTGGGTATGCTACAGATCCCATGGAATGAAACAAACAGCATGTAGCCATCATTGCCAGGGAGCATCACAGAATTCACAGAGGATGGCAAGATAGGAAAAGAAAATCAGCTGGATCTGAATATAAAAATGTCACAGGACTGCTGGTGACCCTAATGTTTCTATTAGCCCTCAAAATTTTCGCTGCAGTCTTCTGAGGAAAAAAAAAAACAGTAAAGGAAAAGTGAACAAAGACAAAATATCCTACTTTCTTGAACATAGATTAGAGTGACAGTCAGTGTTCAATTCATCATTCCTGAGTCCCTACTCTGGACTAAGCCCTGATCCAGGTGTTGCCCCTCCATGGAGCCAAGGACCAGCTGTAAAGTGCATGTTACCATAGCAACTCTCCAGAGACAACACCTCCTGCCCCACTTACACTGAGCCTTCTATTCTAAATATTCCCAAGTTCCCTCTCAAACAGAAATAGACTTTTCTTCACACTTACAAAAAAGGTCTGTAGTTGTTGATTATTTGTTTATGTATTGCCATAAAGTTTAGCAATATTGTGCAAAAACTGAGCACATGGAAAGAAAAGAGGTCTCCAATTGACATACAAGTCTTTTCTCTTAGACTACCATCTACCTGATATCTGGGCAGAATATCAATCCAACTCTGAATTCTATCAGCCTAAATGAGATTTAATAAAGTCTCTAGAAAATAAGTATCTCAGTCCCCACATCAAAACATTATGAAAAAGCTAAATAGTTAAAATAAAAGTAGTAAGTAATATACCAATTGCAGTATGGTAATTCCTTTAATGAGCTGGGAAGCTCCTCACTGCAGATTTAAGGAAGGTTAGAGCTGCACTCTGACCTTGCCTCCTCAATCACTGCTGACCTCAGGGCGCCACCTACCGTACCTCCCTTGCTACTTCTCACATAACAGTCCCTTTGTGAGCTCCAAACATCCCAACTACCCAGGGCCAACCCTAATATTTATAAGTACCAATTGGACAAGTGTGTCTTGGACTGTGGGATAAAGAAAGGGGAAGGAGGGGCAACTTTGGAGCTGGGAAAAGAAAAACATATTTGGAAGGAGGATTTCAGATTTCCCTTCACTTCCCAGATACTCATCCTGAGGATAGCTTAAAGGAAAATCCAACATGATTTAAGGGAAAAACTGGCCCCAGATTTTTTTACCCCTGACCATACATAGAAAAAAGAATAAGAGATAATCATCAGGAAGGAAATAACAATCTAGAGAGACAGAGCCAAGGAGACATTTAAGGAACAAAAAAGCAGAGAAAAGAATAGACAGAACCAGAAAGAAAGCAAAAGAACAGACTTCCTTGTCTTTGCATTCTTTCCTCCTTTTAAAACACTGGTTCCTAATTAACACCTAGTTTTATTGCATCACCCAGGCAAGAATTCACCTTTGGAAATGTCTGACCTAATTGTCCACCAGTTCTACAATTTTCAGTGCTTAGCATTTTCATGAGATATGTGTCTTGGGAGCTGTGTTTCCCTGTCAGCATTCGTTTCTGCCAGTGATTTTGCATAGATATTCATATGTCATCATTTTTTTTGTTGTTCTTGCTGTTCTTTGTTTGCTGCATTGGCTGGTGTTTCATTGAGGCCAGCTCTGCTTCTGTCTGTCCTCTACTTCCTGACACTTCTCTGCTCACACTGCCTCATTGATATATCTTTCAGAGTTGGCATCTCAGGATTCAGGCCCAAACAGGCTCCTTTCCACTTGAAGAAGCTGCTTGAGACAGTGGAGTCTGGTTCCCCATGTAGTTCTTGAAAGGGTGGGTAACTAAAACTTATCAAGGATATTGAAGAATGGGGTCTTAATAGGTTATCTCATCCAATATTCCTAATAAACTATGAAGTTGAGAGAAGTAAAGCATTATCCAAGGTCATACAGTGAGTAACAGGATGTGAACCTGTGGATCCCAAAGCCTATTCTCTATTCCTGTGTTTCACTGCACCGGGGCTTACTCCAAGAGAAATGCTCCCCAACTTTCACAAGTCTACAAAACATCCTGCTGATGCTGTTACCTCTCTGGGTTTCCTTTTTAATATGTGTGTACCCTTGAATTTGTACAAAGTAAATGTAGCAATGCTGTAACTACCATGTAAATGCCAAGTAAATGTTATAGAAGAGTTATGAGAGACCCTTCAGAAAGCACTCTACAAAAATCCTGAGATCATCTATAAACACTTTTTTTTTTCTCGTAGGAAGCAGATGACATCATTTTCTTTCTTACATAAAGGCAGCAGGGAACTCGTTAGTGCTTAACAACCAGCTCTCTGGAGGGGGAAAGCCCTGACTTATAGTATTTGATGATTTCTGTAGTGTAAATACTCCCACCATGGCCAGCTTTAAGCTATCACTGAATGCAAAATTGAGAAAGGTTGTGCATAATCAGCTCTTAGGAGCCCACACATGCTGGCTCCAGAGCACCACAGCACTAAGGCCTGTGCAGCCATCACTGGAAGGAGACTGAACATGCACATCAAGGAAGAGGGCCTGCAGTAAGTAATATGACTGGTAGGATAAGGGTTAAGAATGTCAGTTCTAACGGCAGATTGTACGTAGGTTTCAAAAGCGCAGCTTTGATGTTACTAACTGGGAACTGGAGCAAATGATTTAAATATTGTGTGCCTTGATGCATTCTTCTATAAAAGGGGGACTGTAACAGTACTTACCTCATAATGCAAATGCAAGAATTAAATGAACTAAGACATTGTCAGTGCATATAGCCATGGTTATCACAGAGTATTTAATAAATGTTATCTGTTATATATTATGTGATTAGTAGTATCATACCCTAACAAAGGTCATCTTTGCTATGTCACGAATAAAGCACAGGAAAAGTAAGGATTAGTATTATGGTGAGTTCACAGAGCTGAGCAAAGCAGTGATAGTGATGGAAATACTCTCACCCCTGAGAACAGTCACCTGTTCAGGTTCAGAGACTCAGCAACTCTACAGGCAACCCCACTGTCACCTCCAACTGGTGCAGAGAAAGCCATAGCAGCTCTGCAATCAGGATTGTTTGGATAGGAGAAAAGTTCCATAGAGAATAGGGAACTACATAAGAGCCGGATACCTTTGGCACTAAATTTCATTTGGAATAAAGAGGGAATAAACAATTTTATGACTTTACGTCCTTCAGTGTCCTGTAATTTCTGTTCTTGTTGTCCAAAGAATCTATACAGTCTTACCCAGGAAATTGATGCGAGGTCTTCCTCATTTTGGCAGTTACTAAGACATAAAGTCCAAGTCAAAGAGAAAAAAGCAGTGAATTAACTAGACATATGACAGAATTAATCTTTCTTTCACTTTCCATCTCTACTTTTTTGAAAATGCACATAATTATCATTTCAATTCTGGCTCTATTCCCAATAAATTACTTCTAAGCTTTTACTACTTCATGCTTGGAATATTATATTAGCCATCAAAAATAATGTCCAGATTCTAGTTTGGTTCACAACTTCTCTTTATCAGTTTTTTTGGTCTAACACAGGTCAGGCACTACTCAAGAGACATAGTCGGAGGATATAGGAGTCCTGTAGGAAATAACTGCATATGATCTCTACCTCAGGGAGCTAACATTAAGGGAGAAAGCAATAAACAAGTCAACAATAAATAAACATGATGATTTTGGATGGTAGACATTTCTATGAAGGAAATCGAGAGGGTGATATGGTAGAAAGGAGAGATCGAAGAGAGGCTTTTGAGAGAGGTCTTGTCTGAGCTGTGAAAAGGAGGTAGACAGTTGAAGACCTGGTGAAAGCAAAATCCATGCAGAGAATTGAAAGATGAAAGAGCTCAGCATGTGGCTAGAACATGCTCCTTCTCTTCTGAATCCTCTCTCAATAACCATTAACCACCACCACCACCACCACCCCCCCCATGTATGTTCCTAAAACGCCCTTTAAGAATATCTTTTCTTCCTTTAAAAGGTGACATTTTCTTACAATACAAATGCCTTGGCATGATTTTTGAAACCCTATACACTCTCTACCCAGTCCACTTTCCTGTTATATCTGCCACCAGCCCTCTATGCCAAGTCCGTACCAAGTTGGATTCCTCAATTTTTCCTATACTGTTTCTCATAAACTTTTACTCCATTCCCATTGGTTTGGCTTCACCACAAAGTCAAAACCTTTGTATTATTTAAGGAGTAGTTATGAATATTTTTATCTATTCATGGATGTCTTTAAAATTCTTCATGCCACACATGATCAACATCAATTACTTATTGATTGAACTTCTTACTGGTAGCTCTGTACATACTATTAAACCATTCATGTCTGGTTCTCTGAGTAGTTATGTGCATTGGGGTAATATCCCCAGCAGATTTCTAAACTCCGGGAGAGGAGCAGTGAATTTATTCATATCATGCAACCCCAGTAGTGCCTTGGACCTACCTAACAAACACTTTTTCTTGATCTGGTCATTTCCTCTTTGTGACCTTTAACTGCATTTCACACCATTCCTCACAGGAGCTCATTTGTGTGTGAGAGAGCTCTGAATTCACTTCATACCCTGCACTCTCTTCCTCACAACATGGTGCACAGGAGCACAGGATGAGTGCTAGCAACAGTAGGAAGCAATAGCAAGGCTGAAGCACAAGATATTTTTTCTTTGTCTCTAAAGATTCCCCACCACAAATATGCCTGAGCTTAATTTCAACTACCCAGTCATATAACAGAAATTCTTGAATTCCTTGTTTTCATGAATGTGCAATAATAGGTTAACAGATATAGGTAGCTATAAAGCCTATATAAAATTTTAGGATCATAAATTTTAAAGGAAGAAAGAACTGAGTTCAATTCTCAACTCCACCATTTATATCCCATGTAAACTTGGGCACGTTTCTGACACAACTGAACCTGTTCCTTCATCTGCACAGTAAAGATCACATTTACCTGAAAGAATATTACCATGGTGCCTGAAGTAAGAGTTATTGGTGGTTGTATTTATATTTACATGGTCTAGCAGACAGCTAGCTCACAGGAAGTACTCAGCATCTGCATACATGTCAAAATAGAATAGACAGGTCCTGTCCCATATCCTATAGACAGATCAGGCCTGATGAAGCCAAGAGCTTTAGGAATACGTAAATGTCCATCTTTAACACCAAAGGCCTAATGTCTAATCTTTTTCCAGACTGTTCACTTAACCATAACTCTTCCTATTTTAATCCTCTCTGTCTTTCTGAACTCTCCTAGTTTCCACTTCTGGATCCTCAGCCTTAATAACCCAGAAAAGACATGCCCCTCTGGTCTGTCTTTGTGCTCTTAGACCCAGATGAACCATCAGTCATATTCTGGGTCCACCCCTGTCTGCTTTAATATTATTTCCACTTTGCATCCTATCCAGGAAAGCCCTGCTGATCTCACAGAGGGAAGGAGGGGTTTACAATCATCCAAATGAAAAACTGGCTAACAAAAGCAAAAAGATCCATTATTTACCTAAGAGAGGAAAACACATTCAACTTTGTGATTATATTTTTACTAGTTGCTGTAAAATAAAGTATTCCACATTTTAACATTATATGTTAGCTTAGCCACTGTTAAAGACTAATGTTCATATTGTTAATTCTCAAACACAATCCATGATATGCATCCTACAAATGCAATGTGCCAAAACCCTTTGCGATGGAATTATTATTACACACATATGGAGGACCAGAAAGGTGTGAACTTGTCAAAGTTTGTCCTTGGTTTCTTTTAACACCATTCCCTGACAGACTGTTTCTGAGTCATTGCTTTCCCTATAATTTAGCTTTCAACTCATTGTCAATGGATGCCCCTCAGGTGTGGACTGACATTGCCTTAAGGTGTTTTAAGTGCAAAAAAAAAAAAAAGCATAAGGCTTAAAATATAATACCTCCCAATGGTATTTACACTTTTGTATGAAACTCTTGAATAAAGCCTCAAAGGAATGAATCTCTCAGGGTTAGATTCCAGATATCTTGACAAAGGTTGAGAATTACATCTGTTCCTGAAATTACATCATTTGTGGGCTCACTTACTCCATCTTCCATGAATGTCAGAGTCCAGGCAGAGCAGACAGAAAGCAATAGAAAGATAGAGGTGAGAATGTAGAATACATAGCTCTCTTCTTTCACATAACCTCTGAGGTTAGAAGCAAAGTCACTGGCTCCCAGCTGTTCCATGATGAGTTAGAACAATCAAGGCCAGCTGTGAAAAATCCTCTCCTGGTTTGGCTTCTGTCAGACAGCAGACTTTCTGTGAAAAATGACAGCTCCTTTCTCTCAGATAAAACCTGAAAGGATTGTGCTGTCTGTAAAATCCAAACTGGTCAATGATTTTGAGAGAACATTACTTTAATACTGAAACCACCAACACAGAGAGAAAAGAGAAATGTCCCTTTGAGCAGCAGCATGACACACAGACTGGACATAAAGCATATAATCTGACCTACTTGATTTTGTTTCCACAGAGCTAAAGGCACTTAAAATTCAGTGGGCCCCATGGCCCTGACAACCTAATATTGTGTTTTTCCTATGTCCAATTCAATACCATAAAACCTCATTTCATTAATGAGAAAAATGAGTTATGGTTTAGAGGAGACTGAAGGAAAACCAAAGTAACCAGCAAAAACCACAACTGAATATTAAGTATGAACAGAACTTGGCTGAGATGCTGAGCATGATTGGGGGACTAGAGATGACCACAGCAAGAAAACAAAGGCACCTACAGGTAATGGGTAGAGAAAGGAATTAAATCCTCTTTCTGAGGCATATTAGGGAGCAACTGAGCCATGGTCTGAATCAACTAAAGAGGATGATTCCTATTACAGAGTCTGTTGTACAGAATGTCAAGACTCTCACAAGATGAGAAACAAGGAGACATAACACAAATATTTCCAACTCCTTCTCATAACCCCTGAATTAATGTTTTATCCTAACTAAATTTTAATATAACTCTCTGGTAAGAGTCTCTTGCCCTGCATATTATAAGATTTAATTTTAAGAGAAGGAAATGTGCCAACCCAGGAATATACCATGAAACAAATTTACCCAGTAAATTTGTGCTAAAAAAAATAAATAAATACAACTCAGAGATACTAAACAAGAAAACTGGGAGAAGTTCTATAATAAAGTCGCTTGATTAGAATCAAACCAAAATGATACAGAGTGTGGGATAGATAATACAGAAAATGTGAATCCAGGTGGGTGGTGGGGAAGTGAAATTATCTCTGGCATCTTCTCTAAACTACTCATATCCACCCACACATAGACTCTGATGAGCCCCCAAGGGAAAACTTCTACCTTCTCACCCCACAGAGCCCACAGAGACACCCGACCACCACCACCACCTTGCTACTGAGGGATACAAATGATCAGGGACACTGAGTGAGAAAAAAAATTGAGGAATCATCAGATGCACTGAGTGAAAAAATGGTTTCCCAAGTGCAAAGTAGCGGGAGGGTGGGGGGAGACCATTGCCCCACAATTAGATGGAGCTAGAACTGAATTGGGGTTTCCATCCATACTGGCTATTTGTTTGAGGCAGTTAATTAACTTCTCTCTGCCTGCATTTTTTTTTTTTGTCTTTGAAAAAAGAGTGATAGTAAAAGCTACTTGACAAATTTGATCCAAATATTACATGAGATGGTGTATGTGATAATGACATTAAGTAAATATTAAGTGGAATCTGAACCATATTGTACCATTCATAACTATGGTATTTTAATAAATAAACATGTCAAACTCTATCCACTGCTTTCATTTCACCTTATTTTCATTTAAATCAACTTCTCCTAGCTTGTACTAAAATAATTTCCTGAACCATATACTCTTAGTTTGCAGAAAGAAAGTTCTCAAAGGAAAGACTCTTTACCTTGTATCCAATAGATCATTTAGGAAGTTAAGAAGAAATTACTTTGCTACAATGATTTAACACAAAAAGTTCCTTTAGGATTGAACTTCTCATTGACTCAAAGCAAAACTGCTAAATATAAAAACATGATTTCCATATTAACAGTGAAACTATGAAATTTCACTGATCTACCTGAATTTTATTCTCATTGGTAAAATCAATTAACCTGAAATTAGACAAATTTTCCCACATTACAGCTTAGTCCTACCAAAAAGCCTAAGGAATGCCACCTGCCTATCAAAAAAATAAGTAAATATGGCAAAATTCCATTGTAGAATACCCTCTACGATTAGGCTTCTGTGAGTCTTTATATATACCAAAGGATATAGTTTCATTTACTTCTTTCAAATTGTCTTCTTGCCAATATGTATAATAATGAACATAGACTGCAGAAGATTTGTTGCCTGGTGAATCAGATGAGAAGATTATGCTAATGCTGACACACTTCTTTCTCCACCTAATGTTTTGTTCACCTAACTGAAGTTTACTGTGATTTTTGAGAATCCAAAGTGGTCACTGGTGAAACTGACAGAATGATTCATTGTTTAGAATTTTGTGATGTGATTAATATTCATTTTGGAAACTTCAGAACTCCTGAGAAGAGTTAGATGTAAAAAGAAACTCCTAAGAGCATTTAAGACCCCCCCCCCCAGGGCTTTCCACTGCCTCCTAATCATGTACTTCTTTGCCTTGACCCACTTAAATTAAAGGAAAGAAATCAATAGAGCTAAAACAATATAAGGGTAGGTTGATCAGTCTCTTTATGTAAAATTGGGCCCAGGCTTTACAGGCTGCATTTCTTCAGCATCTATGTAGACAGAAACAGCTGTTTCCTTTAGCTGTGGCTGAGAATATGGGCAGAGTCCAGGTGAACAGGAGCAAAGTTTCGGAAACACTCCAAGGAGAATGCTGAAGACATTAGTCACCCAATCAAAAACTGAAACGAAATTGTTCTGGAGCTTGGCGCCTTCATCTCCTTCCCCATCTCTGCTTTTACTTTGGCAAACAGTATTCAATATTGGTCCCATGCTGTCCATGAAGTAATACCAAGGGAGCCAGAACTTAACATTTCCTTCTTTTTATATTGAATCTAATCAAATGTAATAAATGACACAATTTCTAATGTCTCTCCTTAAAGATGTTTTAAAATGTAGCTAAATGCCACACTGAACTCCATTAATATGTGCAATCATACATGTTAATTAAAAATAAAATTAAGAAATGGACAGAACCTGGATCCTGAATGACCATATGGAGCAGAGTACCCCATGGAATATATATATATTCTTAAAAATGAGCTGGATTAATAAGAAATAATTTTCAGGCCCAGAAATTTTTTCAGAAGAACTTCCTTCTCTGGAGTTCTTATAGGACAGAATAAACACCATAAATATTTAAGAGAAAATGGCCATTTTTGACACTATTTTACAGTATAGTAATTAAAATTCAGGAAGCACAAATGATTTTTCCTGGCATTAAGCTAGTTAGTAGAAGAGCAAATTGTTTCCTACTCTTATTGTTTTAATTATTTGTTAATCATCTATAGATATACACATCGATCATTAACATAGATAATTTCTAGAGTGCCTATCATGTTCACAGAACTACCTAAGGGCTATGAATGACACAAACCCATATAAATTATGCTTTCTGCTCCCATAGATATTATGATTAGATATTTTCTACTAAACAATAATTGTAATCATTGTCTATTAAATATGCATTATGTGGGAGAAACTGGGACAATTCAGGATCACTTATCCTTTTGATATGAGAACTGTTTTCCTCAGTTTACAAATGAAGAAACTGGGATTTAAAAATGGTCATGTAATTGTCTCTAATTATATGATCCATCAGAAGAGAGGCCAGATTTGAACTCAAATCTGCCTCACTCATAACTAGTCATAGGCTGTGTTGTAACTGAAACTACATGCACGAACAGAGGCAAAGAAAGATACATTAGCTATATGTAAAAGGGATTTCTGGAAACAAGATTTATTAACTGGAATAATTTACCATGAAAACCTAAATAATTTCATCCTTGTAGGTGACTTAACAATGAGAAGGTACTGAATTTGAGGTTTCATTTAAAAATGGGCCTACCTAACGCCTAGTAGGAAGTGAAACCAAATGATATCTCAGGGTTTCTTCCAATTCTAAGGGACAGTAGTAACAGCAGAAAGAAAGACCTACAACCACAGTTCATTCTCCTATTTTTCTTGCCTCCAACTGACCTAAAAACTGATAAATTCATTGCAAATAAGATAAGTAAGTAGTACCTTGGGGAATAATATGCATGGCTATGAAGCGTTAAGATGGTTGCAGCACTTTTCAGCCTGAAATTGAAGTTTGGGCAAGGGTATGTGTTTGTGTGCAGTGACTAAGCTTGTGTAGGTGGGAGGCAACCACTGCAGATGGCTGAAAAATATGCTAATGTTGGAAGACACATGTGACAGCATCCTGAAAGAGAGACAGATGTTTCCTCAAACGAAGCATTTTAGAGCAAGTTGCTTGCTGACCTCTTCAGGCTCAATGTTTTAGCTGCAGCTCAGGGTCATGCACACATGGAAACCATTGAGACACCAAGCTGCTTACCCTGTGTCCCAAGAAAGAGACTGAGCACCAGGAAAGAGGCAGGTAGTTAATCAGAAGGCCTTTGCTAACAATACCTTTCATTTGCAATACTGGTTTTAGTTTTCTGGATACCTTCCTGCTCTCTACACTTGCTTTAGGCACATGCTGGGGACCCTGCAGAGCTCTTTCCACACTTTCTACCTTCTTTTTCATAAAATCATCCCTGTTGCGTTCACTTTTTTAATGTTACTCTTTCCCATTAAACTATAGACTCATTTCATAGCAGGGAACATGACTGATTAACCACAAAATCCCCAGGGTACAACACAATGCCAGATACATAGTCAGATCTCAAAACATTTTTTTTTTCAAAACTCCTGAGAATATTTGGCAGATATTCTGTTATTCCAGAGGCAGAGCCTGGACTGATTCTTTCCCCCAGGCAGTTTGAATAAGCTTATTCATTCATTCAGCAAAGAAGTTTTTAGTTCCTACTATGTATCAGGCACCAAAATGACTGGGGTGCCACGATGAGAAAAGGACAAACTCCCCATCCTTGTGAGCTTGCATGGTAGCATAATTGCACCCGAAAAAGAAATTTTAACAATCCAGGAATTGGAACATAAAAAGTCACTAAGGATCTCACAAATTGTCTATTCTAATCAAATAGGAATTATCTCCATAAAACCAGAAGAATTTTAACCTGAGAATGTAATTTAAAGGTATAGAAACCTATTAGAATAGATATCAAAGATAACTGACTACTTGAGACTCACTTCTCCCTGTGTGAAGCTAGAAGTTCCCCAATTGCTTTAACATAAATGCATATGTCTTACTACTTATTATCACATCAGTGTTCTGAGTAGTGGGCACTGGGTTCTGGTAGAAGTAGAAACATCTGGAGTGTGGGAGTGTTCATCTAGAGAAAGGAAGTGAAACTAACAGGTACTGAATGTTCGCATGAACTAAGTAATGCTTATCACATTTATCTTTACAATACATAAACAACACACTAAATCACATTCTGCCCCCTTCCTTTTTGTTTCTTCCAAATGAGGAAATAGGGTAAGAGGTAGAGATATACCTTTCTGTACCAATAGATGATGATAGTTTTTTCTGATGGTCAAAGCTACTAAATCACCAATTAACTTCCTAACAAATATAATGAATGGTCTCACTAGATACCAAGAAAGTTTGTTGTTCATAACCCTGTGCCAAAAAAGAAATGTGACACCATAGAGAATGACTATCTACCTTCTATTCAATAGCCAGAGAAGAATTTGTTGAAAAGATGGGAACTGGCTACAGTTGGGGCTATTTAAAGAAATCCTGACTTTTAAAATTCTTCACTAACTTTTTTTTTTAATGCTTTATTTTTCCTTCTGTTCTTAAGGTCACAAATTTCTTCAGCTGAAAATACAGCTGTCGCATAGAAACACTGCATAAGAAAATAACAATAAACCCCAGAGGAACCAAGAAGCTGTGATAAGGCTGCTTTATGCTTTCCCTCTGTCCAACTGGGAACTTCCTGTGGGCCTCACTTGCTGAGTGCCAAGAGTCCAAGGGAGAACACTGGGGCAAATAGAGGAGACAGAAGGGTGGGAAGAAGCAAAGAGAAGAAGGAGAAAAGGGTGTTTTTAAAAGGAAAAATGCCTCCAATTGAAACTGACCCAACAAAGAAATGAGGGTCAGTAGAAGAAGGACATTTCCACAGTCCTCTCTGCCTCTCTCAGAGAGAGGCTCTCTCTCTCTCTCTCTCTCTCTCTCTCTCTCTCTCTCTCTCTCTCTCTCTCCAGCATTATCTTCACTTCAGTTCCTACCTTCTTTCCAGTTGTTCCATTTCCCAGCCTCCCAACCACCTGAAACAATAAGTAGTTCAAAGCAGAAGTCAGTTTTGTGTATATAGTGGAGACTCATTTTGCACAAATGAAATTTGTATTCTGACTTTATAACCTAGCCTTGCCACTAATTTTTTAAAAATTCTTAAATACAAGTAAATTCATTAGCAGGTATTAATGTTATACGGGCTTAAGTAAAAACCAGACTTGAATACACCCTACAGGCAGGCTTTAGAATTTATGTCTATCTCCCATTCTCCTTCAAAGATTTGATAGTTACTTTAAAGGTAAAGTGCTTTGAAAGGACAAATATCAACTTATATGCATTCTTTTTATTCCCTCTGTGGTCTAGACCAACAGTAATCAAATTTTAATATGCTTGTTAACTACTAAAAAGCCAAATGCCTCAAAATTCTGAAAAGAATGCTTCATGAGTGATTTAAGGGTGTGTAAGCAACTAGTTTTGACTTTTGCAAATGCCCCGCTGCAAAGTCACCTCCCTTGTATATGCGTTTTTCTGGGGAGAAGTTTGATAGATTTTGATATATTCTCTAAGGAGTCCACAACGACTGAAGGTAAGAACCGCTGTTCTTTCCACATCAAATCTCATGTCTCATATCTATTCCCTCAGGAATATCCTATTTCTCTGATAAATTACTGCAGCTTAACTGATAAACTTGAGTTATTTTTTTTCATGGCTCCTGCATCTAAACAGCACAATTAGACTTCAGTGCCTAAGCCCACGGGATAAATAACTTTGGAAAATTCCACGCACTTTGACAGAATCAGAAAGGGAAACATTTGGGTAAAGAAGTCAAAAAGCTTTCTAGCCTCTCAAGCCATGCTTTACAGGTAACTCCTTTCTCCTCCTCCAGTTTTCTTCCTGGAACTCTCTATCAGCTCTGCTTGGAGCTCTCACACCCTTGCTGGGGAGTGGCAATGTCAGTGGGCTATGCCCCAGATGCAGGATCTTTGTGGAAATAATGTAGAAAAGGAAGCTGAAGAGAAGGGACCTGAGAACCCTGAAGTAGAGAGAAGTCTTTAAAATAAACCTGCCCTTGAGACTGCTACCCCTTGCCCCTCATTAGTTGAAAACGAATACAATAAAATCAGAAAATCCTGTGGCTGAATCACTGAACTCTTTCTTCTGTATACAGACAAGTTCATAGAATTCACCAATCCTGAAATGATTCAGCAGGATTAGCATACTTTGCCATTAGAAAAATTTGACTTTAAGAGGAATCTGGGAACCAGGGCCACCACTAGTCCATTCTGGGCATGAAGAAATGACTTTGGGAGCACCCACTGCAACTACTGCAGCAGGAAATCACAAATGTCTACTTCATCGATCTGAAGAATCCACAGATTCTATGCTTTGGGGGAATGTTTCCAGGTCAGACCTAGTTGAGCAATAGCTCTCTTCCCCTCATACCCTGCCCATCACTGCAGCATAGATAAGAGCTGCAGAAAGCTGCATCCAGTGTTTTGAAGAGCTTTGGTTGTAAGTAAATGAATTTTATATGAAGAAGATGGCTGGAGATAATAAACATCTTCACACTCAAATACCATCTGAACTTGGGGTGATTGCAAAAAAAATACAGAAAATTATATGCAACAAGATACAAAACTCATGAAGAAAGTAATGAATCTGTTCAGAGTCTGGAACTTAAATAGTATAAAGTACCAAAGTAAACAAAACAGGCCCTGAATAAAGAATAAAAATAGAGATGCTCTCCTTGGTCATATCTGGCTTAGGTCTTTAACAGTTCTTTGGGATGAAGAAATCAAAATTATTTCCAAAGTAAGAGGATGTTTAGATGATTATTACCATTATTGTTTTTCTCATGCTAACAATAAAATAAAGTTCACATGATTTTCAATCTAAAATATATATTTACTAACCATACATTAATTCTTTTATTTTCTTAATAAAATCCAAGTTAAAGAAGTTCTCCAGGTATTGTTTGTTATAAAAAGATTTTTAGATTTTGATGAAACTTGATTGAATTTTGCAGTGAAGATTCTGGGTATCTAGACATAAAGTTTAGGTAATCAGCAGATGTGCTTATCATCTCTGTGTTTTACTAATGGTAAATGTAATAGATTTTTTTAAAAGTATATTTCTTCTTATAATGTTTCATGCATTAATTTAACTCTTTAATTTAATTTAACTCTTAGTATTTAAAAATATATGATCTCATGGTCATGGGTAGAGGTGTCCTTAGCATAAAGCTACCAGGGCCAGACCAAATGATTCCACAGCACCTGAGCTCCACAATTCTAGGCATCCCCAGGATCTGCTCATGACCAGAGTTCCTGCCTCTCATTCTAAAGTCTCTTAACTTAATGAAAAACACCCTTTCTAGATTGAGTTTTTTAAATTTTATGCAATAAAACTAACTGTAGTATTATAAAATTGCAGAGGTGGGGGGTGGAGGACAATCTTCACACTACAATCTCAGTGCAATTTTTTTATTCTGCTGAACTCCATTGAACTTTGTCAAGTTACTACTCTTCCTGATCTGTGAAACAAGGGTTTGGTCCAGAAGATCATCTATAAATTGTACATTTCCAAGGAACAGGAGTGAATGGTACCCTTTCCTATTGGGTTGGGCGAATCCATCCATTTAGCAACAGAGAGATACCACTATATACCTATTAGGATGGCTAACATCCCAAACACTGTCAATGCTAAGTGCTGACAAATACACAGAGCTAGAACTCTCCATTCATTGCAGACGAAAATACAAAATGACCCTGTCACTTTAAAAGACATTTTAGCAGTTTCTTACAAAACTAATAAAGCCTTGTAAGCAATCATGCTTATAGCTATTTACCTAAATGATTTGAAAACATATTTCCACACAAATGCTTCCACACGAATGTATATATCAGATTATTCATAACTGCCCAAAACTAGAAGCAATCAAAATGTCTTGAAATAAATGAGTGGATAAACAAATGTTGCTACATCCATACAATGAAATGATAAATAAAAAGAAAGAAACTATCAAACCACAAAATTATATAAATGATTCTTGAATGTATATTGCTAAATGAAAACAGCCTGTCTAAAAAGCTACAATAATGTAAAATTCCAATAATATGACATTCTGGAAAAGGCGAAACTATGGAGATGGTAAACCACTAGCAGATCAGAGGTTGCTTCGTGGTCAGGCAGAGAGTATGATAAAAGAGATGAGTATTATTGAATTTTAAAAGTATGTGAGATTTTTGAAGGTACATGCGATTTTTTTTTAAGCTGTGCATGCCTGTAATCTCAGTGACTTGGGAGGCTGAGGCAGTAGAATCGCAAGTTTGAAGCCAGCCTTATCAATTTAGCAAGGCCTTAGGCAACTTAGAGAGACTCTCAAAATAAAAAATAAAAAGGGTGAGGAATGTAGCTCAGTGTTCAAGCTCCTCCGGTTCAATCCCTGGTACCAAAAAAAAAAAAAATTGCATGAGATTTTTAAGGTAGTAAAACTATTTTGTATGATACTATAATGGTATATACATGATATAATGCATTTTTCAGTCTATAGAACATGAAGTACAAAGTGTGGCTATCATGTTTTCAAATGTTTAAGAGTCATTTAGCGTCTGGGGACATAGCTTAGTACAGTGCCTGCCTCACATGCACAAGGCCCTGGGTTCAATCCCCAGCACCAAAAAAAAAAAAAAAAGAAATCATTTAAGAGGTCAGGAAATTCCAAGATTGGATGCAGATGTGACAAAAAAATTTACATATAAATATATAAAGCAACCTCACTGAATGGGTTGGGGGATTAAAATGCTGACCTAAATAACATTGGAAATGGGTACAGTCTATAACTCTAAAAACAAAAGATACTCTATACAAACTCTAGACGATAAACTTGTTTCCCTCAAGAGTATCACTTAACAATTTAGCAATCACAAGCCTGATAGTGAAATTGAACAATTAAGTAATGATAGTAGATACTAGATTACAGGTCTCTCAGTGTTTGAGTTAAAGGTTACAGATACACAATGGAAGGAGCCTAGAATGATCCATATATAATTGGCTAGAGTTAGGAACATCAGTATAAATTCATGCTCAATATAGATACATATGGCTACATATAGAAATATTTGTATGTATTTATATTTACACCAAAGAATATACACACATATATATCTTCTTGCTCTGTTATCTGTCAAAACCTAGAAGCAATCAAAGCATACCTAGTACCCAGATCTTGATTTCTAATTCCATCCTCCAGTAGAAGGAACTGGGACCAGGCACAGTAGCCCATGCCTGTAATCCCAGCAGCTTGAGAGGCTGAGACAGGAGGACCATGGGTTCAAAGCCAGCTTCAGCAACTGAGTGAGACCCTATGTAACTCAGTGAAATCCTGTCTCTAAACAGAATACAAAAAAAGGACTGAGGATGTGGTTCAGTGGTTCAGCAACCCTGGATTCACTCCCAGTACTAAAAATAAAGGAACTTGGGTTTCTTGGGGGAAAAGATTGGCTCTAGGACTTGAGCAGTAGATATACAAAATGAAGTATCTTGTAGGTCCAGAAAACAAGAAGGGCTCACATTGTTAGGGGTCAGAGGGATAAAAGAGCTACTGAGAGGGCTCCCAATGGTCAAAGTTGGAATAATTTGAGCAAGAAAACAAAATACCATTGGATTCTAACTCAAAGTACAAAATAAATGTCCATAAGTACAAACCAATACAAATGATTGAATAAATAAATTGCCAAGAAGACACAAAGCCTAGGTTGGAAAAAACTCCGAGTAATTTACATACATTAACCAGCCTAGAGGAGAAGTAGTCTAATGAACCACTACTTACTTATGTATAAGCTGTGCACAATGACTTTCTTCTAAGAGTACAGAAGGGAAAAGTAGGAGCATGGTGGGGAATGTATATAAGTCTATACTGGAGAAACCTGAAAAGCACTACCACAACCAGGTGGTAAAGGTTAACATCAATATTAATAAGTCATCTTGATGGTATGAACCCTTAACATGATGTAATGAGAATGGTTTTTTATCTCTGTGGTTCAAAACACACAACCCAGTCTAACCATAAGAACAACACTGGGCAAACCCTAATTAGAGACATTTTATAAAACATCTGTCTCAGTTTATTTTTGCTACTCTAACAGAATACTTGTCACTGGAGATATATATATATATATATATATATATATATATATATATATATATATATATATTAAATAAAAATGCATTGACTCATGTGTCGGGAGGCTGGAAAATCCAAGCTGGCATCTGGCAAATGTAGAAGGAGAAACAAGCAACAGAGGGCAAGACTGGCCAAACTCACCCTTTTACAACGCAATGATCTCACCCAGAGGGCTGGAGCCCTCATGGCTAATCACCTCTTACAGGTCCTATCTCTTAATACTGTTACAATGACAATGAAATTTAAAAATGAGCTTTGAAAAGCACAAATATTCAAACCATGGAAATATCTGACTAGAATTCCTCAAAACTCTTGAGGTCCTTAAAACAGGGAAACTCTAAGTAAAGTTCTCACAGCCAAAAGAAGACATGACTATAAAATCTATCATACAAAAAAGGACATCAGGTTAGAAACTAGAGAGATCTAAATAAAGTATGGAGTTTAGTTAAGAGTAACATATCAATATTGATTCATTAATTGTGGAAAAAATGCCATCTTAATCTAGGATATTAATCATAGGGGAAACAGTCTGCAGTATACAATTCTACCTTTACAATAATTCTGTAAATCTAAAACTGTCCTAAAATAAAAAGGGTATTTAAAAATTTTTCTCTTTTACATTGGACACATTTGCTTTTGCATTGTAGTGGGCTCCATTTCAGATAAAACACTGAGGAAAACAAATTTGGTCCTTTCACTCAAGGAGCTTATGGTCTAATTTGAAGCAGTAACATTCAGCAAGTAAATGCACAAATATAGGGAAAGAACACATATTGAGGACTTTATAAAACCTAATGGCTACAGAGGCTACTGCAGTGTCCTGAGGCTGATCCCAAAGAGAGAAGCGTACTCCTTGACTCGGGGCCTCGCAGCCATAGTCCCAGAACAAGCAGTTTCCATTAATAATAAGGGGGACTCTCAGGAAGGTGATGATAAATAGGATATGAATGAGTCCATTAGAATCAAAAGAGCCAGGATCAAATTCTATGTTCTGTCTCCTATTACTCATAGTAATTTTCTGAGCTACAATTCCTTTGTCAATAAAATTCTGGTAATAATACCTGCCTTGAAGAGTTGGTTGAAAGATTAATTGTGATTGTAAACATTTCCAAATACACTGAATGTCCACCTTTAGTGACTTAGCTGGAACATAAGTCAGTTTGTTTACACCAGATCATGTCCCATTTAGCTCACATAAGTCTGTGTATTTACACCAGACCATATCCTACTCCAGCATGCTATATCCCCTTTCCAGATAGATTATAGACTGCAAGTTTGCCAGATAGTTTCATCTTCCACCAATACACCCCTTTCTCCTTAATAACTCTTATTTCTCCACTCCTAACTTGCTTATCTGTAAAGGCTTGGTGTGCAATGATGCCATAACTCAACAGAGTTGTCCAAGACAGAAAAAAAAAAAAAAAATATATATATATATATATATATATATATATATATATATATATATATATATATATTCCTAGTTCCTTTGCTTCCACACAAGAAAATTCAATTTATCTTGCAGAGGGTGAAAGAAACTTCATCCAATTTATTTCCAGAAGCAAAGAATATGCTATATAAAAAGAGGAAAAGCTAGAATACATTCAAACTTAAAATCTAAGAGATGCTATGCATTTATTTGTATGCTATTATTTCATAATTTTTGACAATGCAGACAGAATTGATGTGGTTTTATTGAATAAAAATAAAAGTTCCAGTGCAATATATTTATTGGTATATTCTATTTATATTAGTTGGCTTGCTAGAAACAAATCCATGTGAAATTATATGTATGAGAACACACTTTTTTTAGTTTTTTTTTTAATTTATTGACTAATTTAGTTGCAATCATTCTGGATATATGCTGCTATATTATCTTAGTATTACCAAGCCTGCTATAATTGAATTCAAGCAGACAAACAAACAAATAAACAATGTTGTTAGGACAGGAATGAAAAGAGAAAAAATAACTTAGAACTTCAAGGAGAACACCCATGTGTTAACAGTTAACAGCAACTTATGAAAATGTATTTTATTCCAAGTCTAAGCACTATTCAGTATTTAAGACATTAACAATGACTGTTTAGTCTTAATTTTCACCTAGTTCAGGTGATGAATTCTAGTACCTGTTGAAGGTGTATCATCTTCACCAGTCCTTTAGAAGAAACAAGGTTAAACATTAAGCCTGCCTTTCTTCTCCTCATCCTAAAATCTGGATGAGTTAATCACTACTTAGCTAGCTTCAACATTGATAAATTTGGATTTTTAACCTTAACATAAGCCTAAAAATCAGCTTTCTCTGAGGGTGTTATATCCAAAGAAGATCATACCATCTGTATCAAACACTAAAAACACTACAAAATATTCTAATGAAAATATGTATCTTCATCTCATTTATAAAGGCATAAGTATATTTTTAATTCTACCAAAAATCTTTATTTGTTCAATTACATTTTTATTATTTCTCTAACAATTTTCCCTTAAATGCTATCTATTTGAAAAATTTCTTATATCACTTCCAAAATTATTTTGAAAATGATTCAAATGTGAAAATTTTGAAAACCTATCTTCTATAAAGAGATGAATCTCTCAATGACCTTTAGCTTATTATTTTTATTAAACACTCTACATTTTATAGATTCCATATATTTTCACAACTTTTTCATAACATTATCTCATTTTCCTCTTTGGTAGGTAATGGAATAATTTCAGAGATACTGAAGGCCTAAATAAAAGCCATACAGAAAAAGTGATGGATCCTGGACCAAGTTGCTGGTCTCCTGGCTAAAAGGTCTACAATACTTTTAATTTGAAATGTCCCCAAATGCCCAGCTTAGCACTACTGAGAGGTGTTGGAACTTTTAAAAAGTGGGGCCCCATGGGAAGCATTTAGGTCGCACAGAGGTGTGCCCTTGAAGGGAATGTGGGACACTGGTCTCTTCCTCCCTCTTGGATTCCCAACCACCATAAAGTGAGTAGCTTCCTCTGCCACGTGCTCCCACCAGCTAACCAAAACTGTGAACCAAAATAAACTTTTCCTCTTTTGAAGCTGATCATCTAAAGTTTTTGTTACAGTAACAGAACTATCACTAACACATGTTTCTACTATCTGCAGCATAGAAGTACAGCTGCAATGAGAGTAGCTTATCAAAAGAACAATTAATTTTTCAACTTAAGTGTGTATAAAATATAAATTCATGAGATAGAGAATGTTAGACTATGCAATCTCAAAGAAAAATGAAATTACCAAATAGATAGGAAGATTAAGTTCTGTCTTCTATAGCACTGTAAGGTGACAATCATTTACAAGGATATTGTATATATCATATGACAAACTAGAAGACAGGAGTACAAAGTTTCCCCCTACAAGGAAATGATAAATGTTTAAGGAGATGGCAATGATAATTACCCTGATTTGACCACTACACATTGTATACATGTATCAAATGTCAAACAGTACCCCATAAATGGGTATGGTTATGTGCTAATAAAAATCATTTTAAATAAGTAAAAACTGTCCAATTCACGCTTATAGCAAATCACATCAGAGAAATGATTTGTGTCCTCTATATTAATAAATCTGAGAGTTTCACTGTGTAGAATATAACTAGTAATGGAATGTTTGGGGACAATCTTGGGAATTCTGAAGAAATAAATGATTCAGAACATAAAAAGCAACTGTGTCCAGAGACAAACGGCACTCCTTTCTGCCACATTTATTATCAGTTGATTCTTCTTTTTGGAAGTGACAGGCACTAATGGCTGCCAATCTTACTGGAGTGAGATGGTATCTTAGGGTGGTTAACAACAAGTGCTGGCGAGGATGTGGGGAAAAGGGTACACTTGTACATTGCTGGTGGGACTGCAAATTGGTGCAGCCAATTTGGAAAGCAGTATGGAGATTTCTTGGAAAGCTGGGAATGGAACCACCATTTGACCCAGCTATTCCCCTTTTCGGTCTATTCCCTAAAGACCTAAAAAGAGCATGCTACAGGGACACTGCTATTTCGATATTCATAGCAGCACAATTCACAATAGCAAGACTGTGGAACCCACCTAGATGCTCTTCAATAGACGAATGGATAAAAAAAATGTGGCATTTATACACAATAGAGTATTACTCTGCATTAAAAAATGACAAAATCATAGAATTTGCAGGGAAATGGATGGCATTAGAGCAGATTATGCTAAGTGAAGCTAGCCAATCCCTAAAAAACAAATGCCAAATGTCTTCTTTGATATAAGGAGAGTAACTAAGAACAGAGTAGGGACGAAGAGCATGAGAAGAAGATTAACATTAAACAGGGATGAGAGGTGGGAGGGAAAGGGAGAGAGAAGGGAAATTGCATGGAAATGGAAGGAGACCCTCAGGGTTATACAAAAGTACATACAAGAGGAAGTGAGGGGAAAGGGAAAAATAATGCAAGGGGGACAAATGAATGACAGTAGAGGGGATAGAGAGAGAAGAGGGGAGGGGAGGGGAGGGGGGATAGTAGAGGATAGGAAAGGCAGCAGAATACAACAGACACTAGTATGGCAATATGTAAATCAATGGATGTGTAACTGATGTGATTCTGCAATCTGTGTACGGGGTGAAAATGGGAGTTCATAACCCACTTGAATCAAAGTGTGAAATATGATATATCAAGAACTATGTAATGTTTTGAACAACCAACAATAAAAAAAAGAAAAATAAGTAGATGAAGGGAAAAAAAGGATAAAGGAGGGGAAAAATTCAAAAAAAAAAAAAAAAAAGAAATGACAGGCACTAAGTTAAAGCCCACTTAAGCAACTCAGAAATGTATTACAAAGATCCACACTGCCTCCAAATGCGGGATCATGTATCTGGAGCTCATGACTGCTTTTAAACATTGGAAGCTTTCTAAACAAAAGAGACTGGAATAAAGGAGAGAACAGCTCGAAGAAGGACTCAGTGTGTAGAAAAATATGAACAGATCTGTTTTTGAGGGAATAGAGCTGCTGCTCTGTAAGGACCAAAGTGGGGAGACTCAGGCAGGGATGACGACTGGAAAATCACTGCAGTTTTATAAATGAGGGCAAAGGAGCCAGCAAATCCTGGGCATTATGTCAATGTGACTTCCTTTCTTCTAACAGACTGATGGGGCCCGAGGACATGAGTTACACATATTCTAAGAGTGTGATACAAAAGAGAGAGGGGGGGATTCTCCACACACCAGTGGAGAGCACAACATGAGATCTCTGCACCAGAGCTGCTCGCATCAATGGCTTTGGCACAGTGAAAATAGCTTCAGTATTGGGAAAAGCAGGGGGCCGGAGGGAGGAGGGAGCCAAGGCAGGAGCCCTGGGCAGCAGCATCTGCCTCTTTGGCATTGGAAAATTTGGCAGGAGACTTTACCCTAGGCAGCAAAGCCGGGGCTGGAAGTAAATTGATGGAGCTTGGGCGGCGGGGTGGGGTGGGGTTCCGGTGAAACACAGTTTTAAAGGTGTCTTAGGTAGAGGAGACAGAGCCAAAGGAAATATGTATTTGTCCTGATGTTCTAACCCTGTTATTTTCACTTCTTAACTAGTGTGGGTTAGAAAATGTGTTGCATATATTACTAGAAATATGTGAACATCTCTCTCCCTCTCTGCATCTGAGGCATTCTCTGTTGTGTCTTTGCCATGCTACTTTTCACAGTACTTAATGGTAAGGAAGTTGTACATTTGTGTGCCCTTCCCTGACACGTTCTGACACACTAGGAATTTGATAAACCTTGGCTGCTTATCACAGTCCTGGTGCCTCATGTGCATATGATCTTCTCAATGTCATTTCTATTCTCTGTAAAGGATTCTACCCATGATATCAGTGAACATGTCAGAAACTAATACATATGGAATGAAGCAGCAAATGCTTTTTGAAGCCCAGAATACATCTATGGCTAACTGGCTGGTTATTTTTCTTGTTTTTCCCCCCTTCTTTCTTTTTCTTTCCTGCTTTCTTTTTGTGGTATTAGTGATTTAACCAAAGGGTATTCTACTGCAGAGATACATCCTCAGCCCTTTTTATTCTTTATTTTGAAATGGGGTCTAACTAAGTTGCCCAGGCTGGCCTTAAACTTGTGATCCTTCTGCCTCAGCATCCTGAATTATGAGGATTATAGGCAGGTACTACCACACTCAGTTCATGGCATTCATTTTTAAAAACATGTTTTATATTATATAATACTTCCATTTGTAAAAAAACAGATACATTATGATGGATTATATATAAGAGCAGATGGTATTTAAACATTGCTCATTTTAAAAATTTTTATGATGAATTCATTTGTAAAGGACATAATATCTCATTAATTTTTTTTGGTAGATTTGTATTGCCTTCTTAGTAGGTTAACAGAAAGAGAAAGCAGAGCAGAGTGAGAGTATGATTTCAAGTCAAATAGACTCACAATCAATACTGTCTGCAATTAACTAGCCATGTGACCTTGAACACATTTCTTAGATTTACGGAGCCTGTCACTAATCTTACAACTTACTGAGAGAAACTGCGTAAAAGACTTGTACATAGTAGTTATATATGATAGGAAATAATCTTGTGGACCACTGGACTGTACACCTTAATTATTTTAAGGTAAGCAAATTAAAGACAAGAGCTGTCTCTCTCCTCTCATATATATGTACACACACACACACACACACACACACACACACACCATGTTTTATTTCTGTATAAACACACACATCTACATCTACATATATATTTATACATATATTAGTACCCATATTTCTTTGTTTCCAAAGAACATGGCATTTCCCAAATTCGTTATACTACATATACAGAAATAAAAGTAAAACTATGCAACACAGTCAAGAAAATCATCACAAACTCTAGTATTCTGAATAAGAACTTTTAAACTTATAATTTAATCCATTTAAAATTTTTTTCTGGTATTAGTAATTTAGCCTACTTGTACTGCTTAGATAAAATTGATCGCTTCTGTTTTAGTCAGCTTTTTCACTGCTGTGACTAAAAACTCAACAAGAACAATTTTAAGGAAAAAAAGTTTATTTGGGGGCCCATGGTCTCAGAGGTCTCATTCCCAGCCAACGGGTGCCATTTCTCAGGGCCTGAGGTGAGGTTGAGTATCATGGCAGAAGAATGGCAGAAGGAAGTGGCTTACATGATGATCAGAAAGCAGAGACTCCACTCGCCTGATACAAAATATATACCCCCAAGGCATATTCCCAATGACCCACCTCCTCTAGACACACCCTACCTACTTTTAGTTACAGCCCCATTAATCCCCAGGGGATTAACCTGCTGATTGGTTAAGGCTCTCATAACCCAATCATTTCTTCTCTAAACCTTCTTGTATTATCTCACAGATGTGTTTTTTAGGGAACACCTCACATCCAAATCATAATAGCTTCATTTCTGTTCTAAATGCACCTTCACTACATTTGATCCCTCTATCTCTGTGAAAACCCAGTCAACTGACCAGCCAGTACCTTCCAGGGCATAGAACTGTATTGTATATATCAGGTAAGATCTCACTGAATGCTTTTCCTCTCATTGGAATAACACACCCAGGTTCCAAACAATCAGATTTTAAATAATTGTATTAATCCTGTTAAATTAAAAAACAATTGCTCAAACCAGTAGTGAATTCCCAGAGTCAATTTCAGATGGTTTTTCTTCTTTTGTAACATACAGTTGCACAGATGCTGCAACCATTGGTTGCTGTTTGAGGTTCAATATTTGTATATTTGCAGTTGCAAAATGGGCCTCAAATCTGCTCAGAACCAATGTGTTTCAACTGCAAGGTTTTTCCCAAGAGGAAAATTAGAATAAATTTTGTATGGTAAAATCAACTGATTTGCATTCTGCGACCTTAGCTGATTTCTACACTAATGTGGAAGAATTATGGGAAATCATTTCTGGAACACATTCGTCATTAAGTTTGCTAAAAGATAGCTGTTTAAAGGGCTTAAAGAAGCCAAAACATGAGTTGGAAGAATATGTTCTTCAATGTTGGGAACTCTATGTCAAACAAATCTGTCAGATGTTTATTTCCACATAGGACATTAGTTCTTATTTTTAGATTCTCATTAAACCTTGTAAAGCAGGTGTCTGCATAAACTGAAATTACATTGACATGCATGCTCTGCATATAGATAGGAATTATATTGCTCTTTATTATTGGTAATTGTTGCCTTAAAAGCGGAATCTTTAAAGCATTGTAATAACTGGGTTTTAGAAGGTTCTTTAGTTTCACTGCAACTCAGATAGACAAATCCTATTCTTCCAGATGTACTTTAAAAGAAAAATAATGACTCTTGAGCAAAATGTTGATTTAGCACCAGCCAATGTGTAACCACTCATCTTAAAGTGCCTCAAATCAAAAGACAGAAATGATCTTGTAGATTATCATGCTTTCCAACCTACTTTTTTTAAGGTAAACAAATTGAAGCCAAGAGCTCTCTTTCATAGACTTTATTGCATCAGAAGCATGCTGAGTTTTGTGAGCAGTCTCAACTCACAGGGGTATAAACAGAAAAAGTTTTGGCTTCTTTCCAATAACTGATACCACCTGTGCTCTGTTTAACATTACCCATACTGTTTTCTAGCCCACACAGTTTTCCAGGCGGGGTTGCAGACTTTCAAAAGGTATTATTCCAGTTCTATAACTCTGTAGGCAGCTTTACATTTTGGATCTTTAAAACTGAATGCTATTCATTTTGCTTCAGTCTAAAAGTTTACCCAAAGCCCTCCTTTTCTTCATCCTAACAAAAGCTAAACTCATGACTCTAGGAATTGGGAGTATGAGGAGACACACTCTGCTTTCCCCACCCATCCTGCTTTCCATCCTCCTCTGATACTGAGGCAGAAAGGGGGCTTGGCAGAAGAGATAATGGTTTCTCTTCTGTAACTGCCCTTCGCTTCTGGTGGCCTTTCCTCTCCTGCCTTACATGGGCAGGCCAGTAATATCTTCAGAGTGACTGACACTCAAGTATCTGTGGCCCTTTTGTTTTTTCTATTCACATTCAATTCCTTGGTGATTTCAGATAGGTAACTTTTAATAATATCTGTACACTAAAAACTCCCAGTATCCAACTGCCTGACCATTCTCTCTACTTAGATGTTACCTGGCCATCTCAAGCTTAACATGTCCACAAAGCCTTCTCCATCCACAGTCTTCTCCATCTCAGCAACTGCAAACTACATGTTCCTAGTTACTAGAGCCAAAATTTGGAGTCACTTTTTTAAAAAGTTTTTATTATTTTTTCAGTTGTCAATGGACCTTTATTGTATTTTCTTTATATACAGTGCTGAGAATTGAACCAAGTGCCTCACACATGCTAGGCAAGTGCTCTACCACTGAGCTACTACCCCAGCCACATGGAGTCACTTTTGATTCCTCAGATTCTGTTGCCCCACATCCAATCATTCCACAAATCCCAACATCTCTACCTTCAAACTCAAATTCAGAATCCAGATTCTTCTTAACATCTTCACACTGCCGCCCTCCTCATCCCCACCATCATTAGCTCTAGCTCAGATTGCTATAATGGTCTTCTGATAGATCTGCCTCTTTTAATCCTACTTCCCACAGTCTTTCTCAACATAGCAGCCAATGATCTGTTTAAAACATTTAGATCATTTCATGCCTCTGCTCAAAATCCTGTGAAGTCTCCTCATTTCATCCTGAATGAAAGCCAGAGGCTGCTATGCAGTAGAGGACTCAATCCATTGCTTCTTCTATCTTTGGCCTCACCTCCTGCAACATTCCTCTATCTCACGTCACACCAAATATCCTGATTTCCTGCTTGAGCTCAACAAACACTACATATACTTTTTTTTAAAATTTTTTTAAATTTAAATAATTTACATAACATAAAATGTTCAAATGTTCAGTTCATAGAATCTTGATAATTACATATATGCATGTAATCACCACTCAAAACCAATTTAGAATATTTCTGCCTCCTCAGGTACTTTTCCAGTCAATTTCCTCCCAACCTATAGGGAACCACTGATCAATTTCTGTCACCATAGTTTTGCCTCTTCTTATATTTACTATAAAGGCAATCAAATAGTATACATATATTCTTTTATGTCTGGTTATTTTGACATAGAATAATTTGCTTGAGAATCATTCATATTCTGGCATGGATTTATATACCATTTTAAGACTATACCATGCATGTTGGTATACACACACACACACACACACACACATATTATACCATGCATATTCTTGGTAGATTAGGGGTGTTTTCCATTTGGGGGTAATATGAATAAAGCTTCTATAAACATTAGTGTACAAGTCTATATGTGAACATATATGTTCATTTCTGTCAAACAAATGTTCCGGAATGGGGTTCCTGTGTCATGGGCTCAATGTATATTGAGCTTTATATGGAGATTCTTGCCTTCTGGTCTCTGTTCTTGCTGTTCCTTTTACCTGGAATGCTGTCCCTCTACATATCTCATGGCACCTCCCTTTGCTTCCTTACATCTTTGCCAAAAGACATTCTTGGTGAGCTCACCCTAACCAATCCTCCAAACCAATCCTTGTTCTCTCTCTAGATTGTCCCATACTACTCTCCATCCTTTAGCAAACTATACAATAACAACTTGTTTATTAG
The DNA here is from genome assembly GCF_047511675.1 of Marmota flaviventris. Classification (NCBI taxonomy): domain Eukaryota; kingdom Metazoa; phylum Chordata; class Mammalia; order Rodentia; family Sciuridae; genus Marmota; species Marmota flaviventris. Next base: position 82,698,810 of record NC_092506.1, read on the forward strand.
AATTACTGATGCTTTGCTCCCACCAGAATGAAGACAAGAATATTTTGTTCTATCATCAATTAATGTGATACCATTGCCTAGAACAGTCCCTAACATTTAAGTAGGCACTCAAATAACTATTAAATGGAAAAGAAGGAAGGAAAGAAGGGGGAAGCAAGAAGGCAAAGTCTGAAGTGTTTCTCCAACTTCCAGGCCATCTCTACTCTATGTGACTTCTCAGGCCTTCTGAGCTGTGAGGCAGTAGCCAGTTGTTCCCAGTGAAATTTAGTGCTCATTCTGGTTCCATCTGCACTGTTCCCAGCCTGTCTCTTCAGCATTTATATGGAGAGTCTTCTATCATACAGAAAGCCTCCATGTTTTAAGATGGAGTTACTAATCTGCTTAATCTGTTAATCTGCTTGTTTTCTGCTTTGGTGTGTTTAGATCTGTTTTTAATTATCTTTTCCCTCCTCCTTCCCAACATGCACTAGCTAATTGTGAGGGTAGTTTCAATTTTCCTCTCCCTCTCCCATGAGCAACACCCAAACCCCACGTCCTGCCCACTTCCATTTTCTCAGAACCTAAAAAGAATCATATGCTCCATTGCCAAAATTCCTCCAGCTGAACAGATCTTTCACTATGTTTTATTCATCTTTTTCACTGCTGTGACTAAAAGATCCAACAAGAACAATTTTTAGAGGAGGAAAAGTTTATTTGGGGGATCACGGTTTCAGAGGTCTCAATCCATAGACAGCAAGCCCCATTCCTCGGTACTCGAGGTGAGGCAGGACAACATGTTGGAACTTTGTGGCTTGGGGAAGCAGCTCACATCATGACCAGGAAGCAGAGAGAGAGAGAGAGAGTCCACTGGCCAGTTAAAAAATATATACACCAAAGCCATGCCCCCAATGCCTCCTCTTCCAGTCACACCATATTCATCCCCAGTTACCACTCAGTTAATCCCTATCAGAGGATTAATTAACTGGTTGGGTTTTAGGCTCTCACAACCCAATCGTTTCCCCTCTGAACCCTCTTGCATTGTCTCGCATCCAAATCTTAATACACTGAATAGAAGTAGATATTATACACTATATTACCTGCAGAAAATTCTAGAAAGTTGTATTTCTTTTGCCCTCTTGATACATGCTTTCACAGAGTAACAGAACTAGGATTGATTTTTGCTATTTATTGATTAAATTCTATTGTTCTAAAACATTTTTTTTTTAAATGATGGATATATGGTGGTCAGGGGATATACGAGATCTCTGCCTTCTAAATAATTTTCCTATGAACCTAAAATTATGATAAAAATAGAGTTTATTAATTTTTAAAGTAGTGCAAATAACAATGAATTCATATAAAAATAACTGATCACTCATTTCTCTACTTGTTCACTCAAGTGACTGTGAATTCATTCACAATTTAAGCTGATTCTCTCATCAAGCAAGTCAATGTTTATTACTACATGGTTTAGCAAAACTGCTTGTGTCGGCAATCTTTAGGGGGATTATCAGTGTCTCTTTTAGTCAGGGTGTAACCAGGAAAATACAATTCACTTGAAGTGTTTCCAACAGAGGAATACATATGAGGGCTATTGTTTCCACAGGTAATAATGAATCTGAGAAGCCAACTGGAACACTGAGAGGACTCCTCACAACATCAAGGAAACAACTGCAACCTAGGCCAGAACAAGGCTAAGTTGCCAGGGTCCAGGCACCAGGCTACTGGGCAGAAGCCAGTTTCATAGCAGATCTGTCAAACAGGAGCTAGTGCCATGGGAATACATTGCCTAGTCAGGGAGAACCGAATAAGTACTCAAGGGAAGAGAAACACCTCAGTATCTCCATTTATCTCACCCCAAGTCTCCTTCAAGGCTTATAAACCATATCCAGCCACAAGCCTGCTGACACAAGAACCTGGAAAACAGACTCCAGGGATCAGCCCTGCAAGCAGGGGAAGGGCAAGGGATGGATCTAAAGACAGCAATCAGCTAGAATAAACTCATAGAGAAGAACGGGGAAAGCATTTGAAAACTTCTATCACAGTAGATGGTCTTCTGTATGGTGCTATTTTGGAATACTTCAAAATATGCATATGAGCATGAGGGAGGATAAAAGGCTTATGCTCTCTTAGTTTCCAAATGGAGGAAAAAAGAAGAAAGGAAGGAAGGAGGAAGGAAGGCCCATTAAGAAAGGCTATGTAATGGTAAAACATGATTAGAATAGATCAATACTGAAGCAGAGATAGAAAAAGGAAGTCTTGTTCAATTCTATCCCACAGTAATTCTATTTTCTCAGCCTCGTATGGCACTGAGATTGGTGGTAGTAAGGTAAACAAAGGTGGCTAGACGTCTCCATGTTATTTCTGGCTATTCCAGCTGCAGCATAAGTTAAAAAAAAAAAAAAAAAAGGACTCCTACAGGTCATATCTTAATGATAATCTTGATGATTTGTTTATTTTTAGAGAAATGAACCTGGCAGGTAAAATTGAGAGGTAGTTTATTTTTCTTCTATTTGACATAGTAAAGCAATTTTAACAACAATAAAAAAAATCAGTCTGAAGAATGAGTGTGCCCTTGAAGTTCAAGGGTCTGTAAGCTTGTTATATCTCCAAATTACTAGGCAGAATGTTATGATAAAACTAATGTTTAGGCCACGGTTGCACAAAGACTATGATAACTTATGGGCAGTAACCTGCCCAGGATTTTGGTCCTAAGACATGGATCTGAATACTATTTGGTGTACCTTCCTAGCTGGGTGTTTTTGGATAAGCATGTTGACCCTAAGCGTTAAGTCATTTGAAATAAAAGATACAGCCATGGTACCATTCCACAGGCTTGCAGTTGTAATTTCATGAAGTAAAATTCAATGGTCACTACAAAACAAATGCCGTCTACTGTTGTTTTCCTTTTGATTTCAGGTACTCAGGAATACGATTTACTTTTATCCAAGGAAAAAATACCAAAAATGAGCATTATGTAGCCAGAAGCAACCCTAAAATAGCCACTGTATAATTAACCCAGTCTTCAGAAGTACAAACAATTATAGAATTAAAAGAAGAACAAGACACTTTTCAATGCCTCCTCACGTCCAGCAGCAGCTGAGTGAAGACAAGTCAAATTCACTGAGGGCACCCCATGCATAACAGAATATTTACAGCCCTAAAGATTCCAGATGCATAGTATTCACCTGGGTCTGGTAAGTTAACCAATAATTTTCTACAGAACAATGGACTCAATAATCAGAGAAAGAAATGAAGAACACCTGGACATTTTTGTCTTAGCTCACAGAAGGGTGGGAAAGGATTAATTCTGTGAGTTCAAGTTTCTTGCTGTTGTTTCAAATTTATTTCTTATTGATACATAAAAATTGTATGTACTCATGGGAGGGGGACTTGTAATGTTTCAATACATGCGTATATTTGCATAATGTTTAAATCAAGTTAAACATATCTGTCCTTTCAACCATTTATCATTTCTTTGTGGTGAAAACTTCCAAAACCCTTTCTTCTAGCTTTTTGACATGTGCAGTACATAGTAGTTATCTGTGGTCATCTTACCCTGCAATGGAACAGCAGACCTTCTTGCTCCCAACTGTAACTCAGTTGCCATTTATCAATATTTCCTCACTATCTGTCTCTGCTACACCTACACTTCCCAGCCTCTGATAATCACTGTTCTCTCAACTTCTAAGAGATTCACTTTTTTAGATTCCACATATTAATGAGATTGTGCACCACTTGTCTTTCTGTTCCTGGCTTATTTCTCTTTCACATAATGACCACCAATTCCACCTATGTTGCCACAAATTGTAGAATTCCATTTTTTGTGGATAAAGAGTATTCCATTATATTTATTATTATTTGGATCCTAAATGTCCCCTCAAAGTTCCTTTGCTGAAAACTTGGTCCCCAGCTGATGGATCTATTGGAGATGGTGAAAACTCTATGGGGTATGACCTAGTTTGAGGAAGTAGGTCACTAAAGGGCATGACATGCAAGGGCATATTTTAACCCTGGTCCTAGCCTTGCTCTCTGCTTCCTGACCACCATAAAGTGGGCAACTTTGCTCTGCCACTTGCTCCCTGATGAGATATTCTGCTTCAGCACAGGCCCAGGATCAACAGAGCCGATTGACCATGAACCAACACCTCTAAAACCATGAACCAAAATGAACCTTTCCTCCTCTAAGTTGATTTTCTTAGGTGTTTTGTCCAAAGATAGAAAGTTTACCCATATATGTACCACATTTGCTTTATTCATTCAATGGTTGTTGGGTATTTGATTTGTTTCCAGGTCTTGGATATTGTATAGATATACCCAGAATTGGGGTTGCTAGATCATATGGTAATTCTGGTTTAATTACTTGAGGAACTTCCATACTGTTTCCATACTGGCTATACTAATTCACATTCCCACTAACAATGTGCAAGTGTTCCCCTTTCCTCTACACTCTTCCAGTAAGTGTTTTGTTTTGTTAGTCCTTTTAAACCATTCTTACTAAGGTAAGGTGATGAGGTGATAGCTCATTGTGGGTTTGTTGGTTTGTTTGTTTTGGGTACTAGGGATTGAACCCAGGGGCACTCAACTTCTGAGCCACACTCCAGCCCTTTTTTTTACTTTGAGACAGAGTCTCGCTAAGTTGCTTAGAGCCTTGCTACTTTGCTGAGGCTGGCCTCAAACTTGTAATCCTTCTATCTAAACCTCCCAAGCTGCTGGTCCAGCTCATTGTGGTTTTGATTTGCATTGCCCTGATGGTAAGTGATGTGGAGCATTTTTTCATGTACCTGTGTTTTCTGAGAATTATCCATTTAGATCTATTGTCTATTCCTTAATCAAGGTATTTATTTATTTTTTATTTTTGTAGAGATCCTTCTCTTATTTTGTTAAATGTATTCCTACATTTTTTTTGTGGCTAGTATAAATGGGATTGCAGTCTTGATTTTTATTTCAGATATTTTGCTATTGGCATATACCAATGCCACTGATTTTTATATGTTGGTTTTGTATTCTGAAACTGCTGAATTCATTTATTGAGTACTAAAACTTTTTTTGACGGAGGCTGTTGTTGTTTGTTTGATTTTTGTTTTTGTTTTTACTATTGAGTTTTTGGAGTTCCTTATATATTCTAGATATCAACTCCCTGTGAGATATACAGTTTGCAGATGTTTTTCCATTCTGTGGGTTGTTTCTTCACTCTGCTAATTGTTTTCTTTGCTGTGCCAAAGCTTCTTAGTTTGATGCAATGCCATTTGTCTATTGTCTATTTTTGCCTTTGTTTCCTGTGCTTCTTGGGTCTTGTCCAAAAGAGTACTTGCTCATTCCCATATCCTGAAGTGTCTCCCCTATGTTTTTTTTTCTTTCTATAGTTTCATGTTATCAGGTCTTACATTTAGGTCTTTAAGTCATGATTAGTTCATCTTTATAACTGGTAAGAGACAGGGGTCTATTTTCATTCTTCTCCGTGTTGATATCCAGTTTTTCCAGGACCAATTATTTTAAAACCCTGTCCTTTCTCCAATACATGTGCCCACCACTTTTGTTGAAAATCAGTTGGCTGTAGATGTATAGGTTTACTTCTAGGCTCTCTATTCTGCTCCCTTGGTCTATCTGCCTGACTTTATGCTAATGCCATGCTATTTTAATGACTATAGATTTGTGGAATATTTTGTTGTTTTTGTATTTTTGCAGTTATGGATATTGAACCTAGGGCCTTGCAAATGCTAGAGAAGCACTCTACCAATGAGCCATATATCCCCAGCCTTTTATTTTGAGACAGAGTCTCACCAAGTTACCCCCACTGGCCTCAAACTTGTGATTCCCCCTGCCTTGGTGTGCCTAGCAGCTGGGATTACATGGGTGCACCACTGCATCTATCCTGTAGTATGTTTTGGAGTTGGTTGGTTGGTGTAGCACTTCCTGATTTCTTCTTTGGATTCAAGCTGGCTTCAGTAGTCAGGGTTTTTGTAGTTTCATATGACGTTTAAAATTGTTTTTCTAGTTCCGCAAATATCATTAGTACTTTGATAGAAATAGTTCTGTACTGAATCTGTAAATCATCTTGGGTAGTAGGGACATTTTACCAATATTGATTACTCCAATCTGTGACTACAGGTATCTTTCCACTTTTTCGTGTCCTCCTCAATTTCTTTCTTCAATATTCTATAATTTTAAATGTAGAGATCCTTCACTTCTTTTGTTAAGTTTATTCTTAGATTTTTTTATGTCTAGTATAAATGGGATTGCAGTCTTGATTTCTATTTCAGATAATTTGCTATTGGCATATAGCAGTGCCACTGATTTTTATATTTTGGTTTTGTATCCTGAAACTTTGCTGAATTCATTTATTGAGTACTGAGAGTTTTTTGATGGCTGTTTGAGGATTTTCTATATATAAGATCAAATCATCTGCAAACAGTGATTTCTTTACAATTTGGATGTCCTTTTCTTTCTCTTGCTTTGATAACTATAGCTAGGACTTATAGCACTCTTTTGAATAAAAGTGATGTCAGTGGACATCCTTGTTTTGTTCCAGATTTCAGAAAGAAAGTTTTTAGCTTGTCCCTATTCAGTATAATGTTAGCTGTTGGCTTGTTGTGAATGGCCTTTATTATGTTGAGGTACATTTCTTCTATACCTAATTTGTTGCCGAGTGTTTTTATCATGAAGTGATACTGAATTTTATCAAATGCCTTCTCTTCATCTATTGAGATGACCTATGACTTTTGTCCTTTATTCTGATGATGTGGTGTACCATGTTTATTTATTTGCATATGTTGAACCATCCTTGAATCCCTGGGATAAATCCCATTTGATCATAGTGAATTTTTTAAAAGTACTGTTGGTTTGTTTGTTAATGTTTTGTTGAAGACTTTTGTGTCTATGTTCATCAGAGATATTCGCCTGTGGTTTTCTTTTTTCATTGTGTCCTTATCTTGTTTGGGTGTCAAGATATCACTGGCCTTGTAGAATGTGTTTGAAACAATTCTGCCCTTATTTATTTATTTAGGAATAATTTAGGAAAAATTGGTTCTCCTATAAATGTTCAGTGCAATTCAGCAGTGAAGCCCCCTAGTCCTGAGATTTTCTGTGATGGTAGGCTTTTTATTACTGATTCAACCTTATAACTCATTATTGGTCTGTTTAGGATTTTTATTTCTTCAGATTCTCTCTCAGTAAAATGTGTCTAGGAATTTGTCCCTTTCTTTTAGTTTATCAAATTTGTTGAAATATAATCATTCATAATAATTTCTAGTGATCTTTTCTATCTCTGGTTTTAGTTGTGATGTCTAACTTTTCATCTCTGTTTTAATTTATTTGAGACTTCTTAGTCTGGCAAAGGGTTTGTTTATTTTGTTTGTGTTTTTGAATAACCAGTTCTTTGTTTTGTTGCTCTTTTTTTGGTTTGCTGGTTTTGTTTGTTTGTTTAGTCCTCATTTCATTTATTCTGCTCTAATCTTTATTGTCTCTTTCCTTCTAATTGTGGGTTTGGCTTTTTTTTTTTCTTGTTTTTTTTTTCCCCCCTAGTTCCTTGAAATACTGTGATAGGTTATTTGTTTGCAATCTCTCTACTCCTTTGTATATGAACATTCATAGTTTATAAAATTCCCTCTCATTACTGCTTTGGCTGTATCCATAAGTTCTGACATATTGTGTCTCCATTTTCATTTGTCTCAAGAAAAGTTTTAAGTTCCTTCTTGATTTCTTCCTTACCTATTGGTTGTTTAGAATTAAGTTGATAGATTTCCATACATTTTTATAGTTTCTCAAGTGCTCTTGTTATTAATTTCTAGCTTTATTATGTTGTGGTCAGGTGAAAAATACTCAATATGATTTCAATTTCTTAAAATTTGTTGAGATTTGTTTTGTGAACCACCATATGATATACCCTGGAGAATGTTCCATGTACAAATGAGAAAAATGTGTATTTGAAAGCTGTTGAATGGAATGCTCTGTGGATGCATGCTCTGTTCTTTGATCTAGGGTGCAGTTTAACTCTGCTGTTTCTTTGTTGGTTTTCTCTCTAGATGATGGGTTCATTGCTGCAAGTGGGATGTAAAAGTCCCCAACTATTATTCTATTGAAGTCTCTCTCTCTTGCTCACTTTCTTTAGGTTTATTAATATTTGTCTTACATATGTTGATCCTTGTATACTGGGTACACATTGGGAATTGTTATTTCCTTTTGCTAAATTGACCTTCTTGGTCTCTTTTTACTATTTTTGATTTGATGTCTATTTTATCTGATGTTCTTGCTTTCTTTTAGATTCCATTATCATGGAATATCTTATTTCATTTCTTCCCTTTCTGCTGTGTGTGTCTTTAGAAGTAAAATGCATTTCTTATAAGCAACATACAGTCAGTCTTGTTTGTTTTTTTTAAATTCATTCAGTTTATCTATGTTTTTCAGTTGGTGAATTTAATCCATTTAAATTCAAGGGAATTGTTAACAGGTAATGTCTTACTGCAGCCACCATGTAACTTATTTTCTAATTTTGTTATAGTCCCTTTCTTTTCCCCTCTCTTACAGTCTTCCTTTATGTGTAAGTGAATTACTCTCTAGTGTGTTTTGAGTCCTTGCTTGTTGTTTTGGTTTGTCTATTATAGATTTTTTGCTTTGGGATTACCATGAAGCTTACAAGAAACATCTTTTGATTATAACATGTGATTTTGAAATGATAGCAACTTGAACATGATTCTAAAGAATAGAAACAAACAAGTGACAGTAGATATACTAATAAAACTTCCCACTTGTAGTTCATTCTTCCCCACTTTTGAATATGTGGTATCCCAGTGAACAGCTTTCTATATTGCCCATCTCTTAATTCATTAATGTAGCTATTATTTTTAATTTTTAATCTTCATACTAAACAAATTAATGGTTTATACACTGCTTACAATATTAAAGCATTCTGAATGTGTTTGATTAATCTTATCAATGAATTATACACTTTCCAATGTTTCTTCTTATTAATATCTCTTTATTTTGGTTTAAAGAACTTCTTTTAGCATTTTTCTTAGAACAATGATGGAGATATATTCTATCAGCTTTTGTTTTTCTGGAAATGTTTTTATCATTCCTTCATTTCAAAAGACTAGCTTTGCTGAATACAGTATTCTGAATTGACAGGGTTTTTTCTTCAGTACTGTGGAAATGTCATACTATTCTTTCCAGGCCTATAAGGTTTCTGCTAAGAAGTTTCCTGTCAAACAAATGGGGACACCCCTGTGTGTTATTTGCTTATTTTCTCTCATAACCTTGAAAATCTTCTCTTTCACCTTTGAGAACTTAATCTAAGATGTCTTAGGGCACACTTGGTTGAATTAAATTTGACTGGTGATCTTTGGCCTCCCTATTCCTGAATATCAGTACTTCTCTAGGTTTAGGAAGTTTTCTGTTATTTTTTCTTTGAATAAGTTTCTTATTTCATTGGCATTGGCACGTCCTTCTTGAATCAACAACCCAAAATATTTTCTCTTTTAAAACTGTAAGCTTTCTTCATTCCTTTTTTATTTTTGTACTGGGGAATGAACATAGGGACATTTTACTACCAAGCTACATCCTCAATCCTTTTTCTGTTTTGACACAGGGTCTTGGTAGATGCTGAGTCTACTGGTGTTTGGGTTTACCAACCCAACCCTAAGTTTCAGAGCAAAGTATTGTGCTTACACCCCTGTCCTGTCCCCCAGCAAATAGAGTCTCATACCACACTATGCTGCCCAAGGTTAGTTAGTATTGGTGAAGGCAGTTCCTTGGCCACCTAGACTGACACTAAACTGGGTTGTGCCTGGGTCTCATAGCAGCAGGAACCTGCACTGTCAGAAGCAGGGCAGATGTGTCCTTGGCCCACTCCAGGGTAGGAGATGATACAGTCAAAACTTGAGTGGGTCCTACCATCAGACAGGACTCTAGCTGATGCCAGAGCCTATCTAGAGGATCGGCCTGTGAGTTTTGGCCTAAATATAGGGTAATCAGTTTCTACCATGTGCTGGGCCACAAGACAAAGCCCTGTGCTAGTTTTCATATCCTACTCTCCAACAAGTGGAATCTTGCTTCCCACTCTGTCACTGGAGGTTGGAGGAGAGGTGGTAAAGGCAATCAGCTACCTGGCTTAGTGCAATTCCACTGGGTCAGTCTACAGTTATTGGCCTGGCAGTAGGGTTTGTAGTGCTCTCCCCAGCACTGGGTTTCATGCTGAGGGACTTTGTACTGAGTTTTAAGTCTAAGGCCTAGATTTAATTTTCTCCCCCTCCTCCAAGGTGGGCTGCTTGGAGTTGGGGGAGGGGTGATGTTAGCAACTCTTTCTTTCCTGCTTTATTCAACATGTCTTTTCATTTGTTATACCAAAAGCAGACACTGTGGTTTCTTGTGAAGTCAGTTTAGTGCATGAGTAGATTTTCAACTTGGTGTACATTGTAGGTAAATAATCATGGCTGCCATCTTGCTCCACCTGCCAGTGTGAAATCTGGAGCAGTTCTCTATTCAGATACTACCCTGGAAGCATTCTTATTGCAATCCCATTCTGGTTTTAGTTAAATGGCTTTGTCTTCAACTCTAATTCAAACCCTTGAGAATGACCTATAGCAAACCCATTCATTTTTCTTTCCAAAGTATTGTCCCACACCCTTTATTTTCCCCCATAGAACTAATTTTTCCTTTTTTCTATGAAAATACCTCTATGTTAGTTCCTTGGAGGCATTCAGCAAATAATTCATCTTGCAATAAATATTTGTTTTAGATCCAAAGCATGATATGTATACAATCTTCTAGGCACCTGGAATACATTTTAAGGTAAAAAGATCCTACTTGATGGAACTTATATTCTAAAAGGAAAAACTGATGTAAACAAGAAACAAAAAAGAAGTAAGGCTATAATGTGTTAGAAAGTGATAAGTACTGTGACTTAGAAAAATGAACTATAGGGAAGGCCCAGAAAGGCTGAGTTGGTGTTGAAGAGATAGGTAGAAATTTCCATCGTCCTCCTAGCAGTCAGTCATCCAAAGAGTGAGCTTCCTGTAAAGGCCCACACCCCTTCCCCTGAAACAAGACCTCATCCTAGCAAGTACTGATTTTGTTCCTTTAGCAAATAAGCAATGGAATTTTACATAGTGCTTTTTTTACTCTTTTAATTTCCAGGTCTGATTTATAGAACTACACATTAGGATACCCCAGTTCCCATATCCACCATAATTCATTAGAGTTAATTGAGCTCCTTTATCTCTAAGCCCTCAGTCGTTCCATATTCTCTTCACAAATAGAATAATTACTAGTTCATGTCCTTTGACGTCAGAACATTCTGACCACTCTCAGTGTTTTACCAATTCAATCCTAAGACTTTCATTTGATTTCCTAGACCTCATTTGGACTTTCATGGGTACACTCTTATCTTAATAAAAGACGTTCTGATTCCAGGCAAAATTGTAAAACACCTGAAGACTGGGTGGGAGCTTCCCTACAACTCATTTCTAAAGTTCTAAACCCACTTATTACTGTACTTTCCAAAGTATTGCCCCACACCCTTTTTTTCTTCCCTAGAACTACTTTTTCTTTTTTTCTGCCTCCTAACTTATAGTGCTCAGAGGGTACCCTTGACACAGCTCCCCTACCCAAAAGTTTACATCCTCTGTGTCATGTGAACTTCGAGTACTTCCCACATAACCAGTAAACCAATGTTTTGTTATAATTAATTCACACAGTTAAGTATTCTAAGAGAATATAACTTTTATCCCTGAGTTGAGCTTCATTTTAGTCATCATATGCTTAAGGTTCACTACCACATGTAAATATTCAAAAGTCATTTGATCGGTGGATGATGGATGATGAGTGAATGGAAAAGTATTAGTATATAAAAATTATATATTATATATCTGTTTCCAACCACAGAGAAGCGGGAATTATTGCTGTCCTCAGAAGAGAAAAGGGGGGTGCGGGGGTCGGATATTCTGACATCTCTATAAACCCTCCCTCATACTTGTCAGGTGACTGACTTCATTAGAAGATGTGGGACAAGAAATCAGGTATGCTCGACTCTGCCCCATCTACCTCTCCTTTGGGATCCCACTGGCCCTCAGGATACCCATATACCCTGTCACTATCTGTATTAGGCAGGCTGAGTGATGGAGTTAAACAGCTCTTCCAGGGCATGGGTGGTAAGTCTGCCTAATTCAGGAGTGAAATCTTAGGTGACCCATTGGGGATGGCATTTCTAAACCACATTCTCTAATCAGCCTTACCACCAAAGCCAGTTTTACCTCTCTTAGATTCCTGCATTTACTATGGAATTGGCTCTGAATGAAACAGCTAGCACAGGGCCTGGATCATAATACGTGCTCAAAAATGGATGAGTTTTGTGGGTGACATGGTGTGGTCAGGATTTGTGAGGCTTGAATAAAAAAGTGAGGCGTGAACTACATAAGGACAATGTAACTCCAATGTTCAGGGTCAGGTGGAGTCAGCTTGCATTCCAAAAGTTTGAGAGTCATCCATTTATTTGGTACTTTATGGATTAAGATCAGATAAGGCAACTTGAAAAATATCTAACATATGCTTTATCTTGTCTCCATTATATCATTAATATGCTAACCCACAATAAGGGCATATTCCAGCAAAATCTATTATCTTTATCCTAAAAATTCCCTTCTTAGTGTAATCTGTGGGTCTGCTTGAGCAAGATGCTTTTTGTGAAAGAAATTAAAATAAAAAGCATGAAAAGAGCCTTATGATAAAGAATATGGGTTTTCAGACTAATAGCTAAAGTCATTTGATCAGTGTGAACTTGGCCATTTTACTAAGCACTCTGGGACTCATGGGCAATATTCTAAAAATTGAAATAAAATAAAATGGATTATATAAATTTATCTATATAAAACATTTAATGCAATAAATAGCACATAGGTACTCAATAAGTTCGGGTATCCTTACGTAAACTTGACAATTTTATCACCTCCCTCTTAAGAGAAATTAAAAAAATGCTTCAAGCTCTAAAAACCTCTGCACTAAAGAAATACTTTGTTTAATCCAGCACTGTCTGAATTTATTTCACCAAGAACCCATTATTTGTGGATTTTAATTATTCTTAACATCTTTGCAAAAACTTTGGACAATCCTGCCATAGGACTGAATTTAGCTGAAGGCCACACACCCCTGGTGGCTATCAAGCACTTATAGAAGATGATGCAATTCAGAAATATATCCCTTTTGACTATTGGGTCACTTCTGAATTCTTACAGTACAGCTTCCCTTCACCATCTGCCTTTTCATGGCCACTACTAAGCTGGGGCCTTAGTTAATTGAACATGCGAAGTGGCACCCGCAGGCAATGATCTCAGTGTATATTTTGACTCATCATCCAAAAAAAATCAAGGATGAAAGCAAAATCTATTGGCTGAGAATACATAAATAGCCATTTCTATTCACTTTCAATTACCCTGCAGAGGAATCTGGTCACAGATGAGCTCAGTAAATTCACAATATGTTATCCTGAATAGCCACACTGAGCAAAATCACCCAATTTGTTAGAACATTAATCCTCTAAAAGCATGCCAACCCTAATTATTTTATAGCTTCACATTGCTTAATGGTAAAGATAAGAGGACCCCCAGGGATGCCCAGGTGTCACCTTCAGTGAGTCAAGTACAGACTGTTTCCAGATAACATCAATGCAAGTGTGCTGCTTCAGTACCCAGTCTACAGTACTGTAGCTCATGTTCCAAATTCCTATTTGCACTACATACCTTTCACTAAGTCGTCTTGGAGGAATCTCCAGTATTTTGAAAGTAGAAATTATATCTTATTTATATCTGAGTTTCCAGTGATTGGCATGATATCAGACACATAGACGTTGCTCAACAAATATTAGTTAAATGAAAGATCAAATAGAGTAGAAAAACAGATCATTGAATCATAGCAATAGAAACTCTCCAGATGGAAGCAAAGAAAAGAATACTAAAATAAATAAATGGAGCCTCAGTAATCTGTGGAACAATTTTAAGTACTCTAAACACATGCAATTGATTCCTTGTTTGGCCTTGAGGAATTTTCACCCTCTGGATATGTCGTTTAATATTCAGGAACAGACTCAAGTAGACCTGTATACAGATGTCTTGCTCTTTATTTGCATAGCTCTGTATTCTCTTGTTGCCTGTCCTACAAATTTCAGCCACCTCAACCACTCAACCACTGATTTTTGTGTTCTCAGCATAAGAACATTGGGTTCTACTCAGGTCCCCCGTTATGTGCAGCCATGGACAGAGTACAGAAAGCCTGGGTCCTTCTGCATCCCACATTACAGTTTTACCTTCTGTCCAGGAACACAGTCCTTCTCTTACTGTTGTCCAAAGTCTAAAGATAGTTGTTAAATATATTTTGGCCCATTTTTCTGGTGTTTTTGTTTAAGAGAGCAAGTCAGTTACTGAGTCACATCTGGCAACAGAACTCAAATACCGGGTTGTTTTTCTGTTTTTTTGATTTTTCTGGGTACTGGGGATTGAATTCAGAGGCACTCAACAATTGAGCCATAGCCACAGCCCTTTTTAGTATTTTATTTAGAGGCGCTTAACACCTCATTGTTGCTGAGGCTGGCTTAGAACTCGAGATCTTCCTGCCTCAGCCTCTCAAACCAGTGGGATTACAGGCATGCGCCACTACGCCCAGCTTCAAACTCTGGGTTTTGATTGATATTATATTTTGAGCAAAATGGTTTTCCAATGTAAGTAAAATTCATATTAATCTACAAAAGACTTAATCCTCACCCCTAAAGATATTAGTAATCCCCTTCCTTCATTGAACAGACTCTGAGAAAGAGCAAAGAATCCCGAAAGTCATGAAACTGGCAGTCTTTGCATTTAGAAAAAGGGTTCTATACTTTCTGTTTAGTAGCAGTCCCCTGCCAGACCACGCCTTCTCACCTGCATCCTTGATTCTGAACTCCCATGCAATACACTACACTCCTCAATTTTTCAAAATGTCTCTCAATAGAATTTTCTAATTATCCAACTGTTCAGAGTTCAACTCCCCATTCAGGAACTATATGGTTGGACTACACTCCAGTGGTGGTAGGGAGACTAGCTCAGGGATTGTTGCTATTTACCAAGGTAACACCTGTTCTTTTCAGCAAATGCTTTCTGGAAACACCAGTTGTGCCTTTGTTATTTAACCTAGAAAAGAACATTTAAGCAATCCAGGTAGGAACAATGGCCTTATGAACATCATTGGAAGTGAACATTCTAACTAGATCTTGCCCTAAAATAAGTCTCTGGAAAAGTAGTTAATAATATTGGAGAATTTTTAATGACAATTAAGCAAAATATATATATCTCCTTCTAGTCACCAGAAGAGCAATAGAAAGAATCATTCAAATAACTCCTACTTAATTGAGCTCTAGGAGATGATACAATTATACCTAGCAAGTATTTACAGGGTTTTTGTTTTGTTTTGTTTTTGCTTTTGTTTTTACTTCTTTGAAGTAATTCTTTAAATAATATGTTTGTAGTCATTTATTTATTAATGCAAGACATGTTTGTTTCACTTTTACTATGTGTCATGTGCCTTGCTAGCATTCCTTAGTGATGAATTAATATGGGTCCTGATACCAAGGAGCACAGAGTTCCCTGAAGGAGGAATATGGGTAACTGGATCATAATATAATAGTAACATTATTATGCAATAAAGCAGAATATTGTGTGGACTCTCTCACTTGATAGAGACATGTTCAGAGAGCAACAGTAGGAACACAGAAGAGGGATTAATTCTTCATGCCATAGGAAAAGCTTCCCAAAGCAGGTACCTTTTCAACAGATGATGGACAGTATATCTGAGCTTCTCATAATAGTGGAAACATTGTAAGAGGTACAGGGAGCCGTAAATAAAACATTACAGAACAAAATAGCTATGGGGGGAGTTTGTCTGTGAGAAAGAGATGATTTAAGACTTGCTCAGTGCTCAGATCATTAACAAAGAGAAGGGGGGAAGCAAAAGAGCATATCTGATGTAAATAATTGGATGAGGGAGTAAGCCAGAACTCGGTTAGAAGGGTGACTAATGAGAGGAAATGGGGGAGAAATATAACTGACTAATAAGCATGCTCTTCATAGAGTAGTAACATGTCTGACCTGAGGTCTATGAATCAGCTTCAGATGTATTGGGGAAAATGAACTTCCTCATCCTTGAAATTGTCTTCATGTTTTTGGATATGTGCACATGAGAATGTTTCTGAGAAGCAGTTCTATAGCTTTGTCCAGGCCATCAAAGTGTCATCCAACCCCTAAATGTTAAGAGTCATTGCTGTATAGTGACTGACAAAATAACAATGAGTTGTGGAGTCAAAATACTAAAATATGAGACTTGGGTCCTCCACATAATAGCTGTGTGACGTTGTTATCTATACAGATAACTTGACTTAAGTAAATGCAAATATTTATTATTTGTTAGAAATTCCTCATTTCTCTTAAATATGGCAAATTCACTCTGGAGGTTAATTCCTATCTGCATGTGTGCGTGCATGAGGTTATGCTTAAGCTTTTAAATATCTTTTCTGACTATATTTTCAAATACAAACAAAAGAGGAAAAATGTATAATTAATTCCCATGTGCCCACTACTAGTTTCCATAATTATCAACTTATAGTCTATTTAGTTTCATCTATACATCCATCTCCTCTTCCTCCCCTCGCTGGATTATTTTGAAGCAAATTGAAGATATTATTATTTTATTTGTACATACTTTTATGTGTTTCTGAAAAATAAGGACTCATTTTAAACAAAATGAAATTATCATGTTTAATATATCAATAGTATTATAATCACCACCAAATAGTACAATAAATCCCCTGAGTCATCACTATCCAAGTTTCTGGTTGTTTTCTTCAGGCATTATAAAAACAAGGGTCACTCAAAACTTTGGTTACTAGGGTTCCAGAGGTTCTGGATCTTTCCACATCCTCCCATGTAGGGTCCTAGCTGCCCTTCTCCGGAAGCTTCTCAACGAGGGTGTATCCAGCCAGGCTGATTATGGCAGCCACCTCAGCCATCAGCAGATAGATCTTGAAATTTTTTTTTTGTCATATTGTTATGGCTTAGATATGTGGTGTTCCCCAAAAGCACATGTGTGAAACAATGCAAGAATTTTCAGAGGAGAAATGACTTGATTATGAAAGGTATAATCTAATCCTCCAATGATATGAATTAACTGGGTAGAAACTGTAGGTAGGTAGGGTATGGCTGGAGAAGCGGGTCACTGGGAATGTGCCTTTGGAGTTTAGATTTTGTTCATGGTGAGCAGAGCTCTCCGTGCTTCCTGTTGCCATGTCCTAAGCTGCTTTCCTCCACCTTGCCCTTTACCCATGATGTTCTGCCTCAGCTTGGGCCTAGAGCTATAGAGGAAGCCTTCTATGGACCGAAAACTCTGTGAACAGCAAATAAACTTCCTTCTCTGTTATTCTTTTTTTTATTTTTATTTTTTTATTGGTTGTTCAAAACATTACAAAGCTCATGATATATCATCTTTCATACATTTGACTCAATTGGGTTATAAACTCCCATTTTTACCCCAAATACAAATTGCAGAATCACATCGGTTACACACTCACATTTTTACATAATGGCATATTAGTGACTGTTGTATTCTGCTACCTTTCCTTTCCCCTACTATCCCCCCTCCCCTCCCCTCCCATCATCCCTCTCTACCTCATCTGCTGTTGTTCAATTCTCTCCCTTGTTTCCCCCCCCCTTTCCCCTCACATCCTCTTCTATGTAATTTTGTGTAACATTGAGGGTCTCCTACCATTTCCATATGCTTTCCCTTCTCTCTCCCTTTCTCTCCCCCCACTCGTCTTTGTTTAATGTTAATCTTTTCCTCATGCTCTTCCTCCCTGTTCTGTTCTTAGTTGCTCATTCTTGTCAGGTCTTTTGGTCAAAGCAATAAAAAAGCTGACCGAGACATGTATCCCTTATGAGCTAAAACTCAGCCTGATATTCCTTTGGCTTCTGCCTTGATTTTCCTGATGAGCTATTAACTATTTAACTACAAGTCTCTGATACCATGGCAGTTTTAAATTTTGGCTATGACCCCACTGTGACCCCACTCTAATCTACAAGTTTCAACTGCTTTGGCCAATAGAGTACTACGGAAGTGATACAATGTGATTTACAAGGCTAGATTATTGATGTGCAAGAAGTTTTTATCTTTTTTTGCTGCATCAGTCAACCATGCTGTAAGGAATCTCAAACCACACAGAGAGGCCACATGCAGAAATTTCAGTTGACAGTCCCAACTGAACCCATTCTTCCTGCCATCTCTTTAGTCACATTATCTGGGGTTCTGGAAGTTTATAGATTATTTAATCCCTAATCTTTTGCATTACTCCAGATGTTTGACTGTTCCCAGTTCAGCCTGTAAGTGTTGTAAAACAGACATAAGCCATCTCATTTAAGTTTTATTAGAGTGCTATGTCTGAACTCCTGACCTAGAGAAACCATTAACATAATAAAATGGTATACACTTATGCTACTATATTTTGTCATAGTTTGTTATACATTAAAAAAAAAACCACCCACCCACTGGATGCAGTGGCACATGCCTGTAATCCCAGCAACTCAGGAGACTGAGGCAGGAGGATCATAAGTTCAAAGCCAGCCTCAGCAATTTAGCAAGGCCACAGCAATTTAGGAAGAAACTGTCTCAAAATAAAAAATGTTTAAAAAGGGATGAGGATATTACTTAGTGGGTAAAGCACCCCTGGGTTCAATCCCTGGTACAAAAAGAAATCAACCAAAAAAATTTAGTCTTTTCCATGCCTGCTGCCTTGGAAGGAACTCATGGTTCAATACAACACAAGGAATGACTATAATTTAGTTGGGAATCCAGCTAAATAAATGGACTGAGAGATCTTACTATTCACTATGCAGAATTTAATGTCATCCGCATTTCCAGTACATTGATTCACTCTGGCCCTGGGCTGTGTCTGTCATCACTAAGTTCACAGTATCTTCATTTAATTTTTCTCAAGAATAAGCCTCCAGATGCCTGGCTTTATAAGAGCAGTCAGAAAGGGTCAGATAGTCTAAGTTTTAGTCTGCCTTCATTCAGCCCTTCTTTATCCCTGCCCCCCAATTCCTCCATCTTTCCTGGGTCCTGCAAAGTAAACTGGCTGCCTCATTTTTGCAACCCCCTTTTCAGGCACTTATATTTCAGCTGTTTTCACTGTAAGTTGAACCACCCACCCATCAGCTTTTTCTCTTCTAAAATACTTATTGGCATCTCATATCTGCTGTGATTTCTCACCCCCTTTTCTCTGTCCTTGTGTATTTCCATCTCCTTATTCTCAGGCTCTGGCCTTCTGGAAGGGAGACAGGGGAAAGTGTCTGGAGCGCTGCTCTTCTGTTTGTAAACTCCACTCAGCCCCTGCTCTCAGCCTGCCTCTCATCTCAGCCATATGCCAGGCCATTTAGTGCTGCGTTTATGCTTTGTGTGGTTTGTTGTCGACTTTCAAACCACCTTCTTACGTTCAGCCCTGTGCCTCATCCCAACCCTCCCTGTACTAGATAAATCCAAGTTCTGAGCCTTGCAAGTTCTCTGTGGGGGATGGGTTAGCTTGCTGCTGGTCCCTTTCCTGTTTGGTGACTCTTGGTGTCATAGTCTCCTCTACTCTGCTAAGACAGTTATCACTTCTTCAGCCATTTTGCACCTTTCAAAAATGTATAAACTCTTGCATCTGCCAATTTTATCCCTGGGACTGTATCTTTTAATTTTCTTTATTTTTAGCGAGGTTTTGAAAGGAAAATAACTGTACATGGTCAGTACACTAAGTTTAATAAAAAATTGCCAATATTTACTTAAAAGTCACCAATGAATAATGAAATCTTCACTTACATAAAAATCAGGGTTGATAGCAATCATAAATGGTAGTTGCTGTATTATATCACCCTCAGTCTCTGATGTACTTTTTTGTTTTCAAATCTTTTTATTATAATTTAATTGTACAAATTTTTGGAGTGCAAGTGTGCTAATTAAAATATATTTACATATATATGGTGTGTAATGATAAAATCAGAGTGGTTAGACTTTCCATCTCCTTAAAGTCTAAGTTTTTTCATTAACACATAGTAATTGTATATACTTATGGGGTACATTGTGATATTTCAATAAATGAATGCAATGCATACTGATTTAATCAGGTACTTGGCATTTCCAACTCCTTATCATTATTTTAGGTTTGGAGCATTCAGACTCCTCTTTTCCAGTTATTTGTAAAATATATAATAGATCATTATAAATTATAATTACCCCCTGTACTTAATCACTGTGTAGTATTTCGTTTTTATTGGAGTCCAGAGTATTAAGAAACTTCTAATTAATAGAGACAAGTACTTGCAAGTAGTAATGTTTTTAACAGAGTGCCTAGCAGTTTCTTGATACTACAACTCCTTCAGAAGCTTAAAAAAGCAATCATAAAAAATTCTGTTTTATTCAAAGTTGACTCACCAACAATATCTAACACAGCTCACATTTTGTCATGGGTAACTTTTCAGTTTGGAGTGAGCTGGTAAGACAGTTTCTTAAGCATACATAATTGAGATCACTACAAGATATCCAAGAATGTCTCTAAAATCTCAGAAAGACGTCTGTTCCACGCTATAAGTGGAGTACACACTTCCCTCTCTTCTTCCTGAAGGCTCATTGAAATAGCAATAAGCAAAGAAGGCGGGGGTGGGGGGAGTCATATATGAACTAAAAAGGGAAGGGCAATATCAACATGTGGAAGTCATTGGTAAGTTTTCCTCAAATAGAAGCTAGTTGATGTGATACCCGTTAATGAGCAAACAGAGGTAACTCCAGCTCTGAGCATGCCCAGAGAGGCTGAGATAGAGAGATGGTCAGCTTTAGTAGTGATGTCCCTGAAGTCAGGAGTTGATAATTAGTTGTACTAAGTCCTTATTACATGCCAAATTGTGTTCTGAATGCCTCACTAGATGCTGTCTCATTTAATCTCCACAAAACCTTATATAGCCAATACTGTCTAATTCATAACTGAGAAAAAGGAGGCCCAGCAGAGTGGAGCAGCATGCTCAAAGTGTTCCAGTGGGTGATGGGGAAGCTGCGTGTGGAACTCAAGTGATTTAAATCCAGAACTAACTGCTTTGCCATACTGAGTCTGTTTTTAAACTGTTATATTTATTTTGTTTTACATGTAGATTTCAAATGTTAAGGTTCACTTTTATTCTTGACATTTTATCTGCATTTATAAGTTGGAAAGTACTCAAAGATTGCATTTTAAAATTGAGCATGTTCTGCTTATTAAAAGTCAGACAGCACCACAAACTCACAAATGCTAAAACTATCTGTAATATAATTGGATCACAACATGTTGCCCATTCACGTACTTCTTTAGATGGGCTATTTCTGGGCCATACACCCAGTGGAGGCATCTGCATGTTGCCTAAAGTTGAATTGAGCACAGCATTCCTGAATTGCTATAATGTACATATTGACTTGGAGAAGCCACATGCACCCACCTGAATTTGAAAAACACTAGGGTGGAGCAATCATAACACACCTCTAATATAACACATTTGTTTTTTCTTTAAAGTACAAATACTACAATTTTATTCCAAAGTATGCTCAAAAGCAAGTTAGAGTGGGTAACAAGTCAGCACATAACTCATGGTCCCTACAGTAGACATCTGAGGGACGTCCCAGTGCTGGCTCACATGGACTCCCTTTCCGATGGCACAGGATACTGGCAGTTTATAGTGTGTGAGTCTGTGCTCTTGACCACAGCAGATTGGATCTACATTTGATACTTGACACAAACTAGTCAATTAGATTCTGTCACCTGAGCATTTGGAATCGGAACTGTAATCTTCCTAAAAAAAAAAAAAAAGAAAAAAGAAAAAAATGTGAGGAAACACATAAGGATGAGAAATAGAGCGTCTCATTAACCTTTAGTACCTGATTTCCATCTCTTTCAGCAACCTGGCTGCATTCCAGCCTCAGGTCAGTGACAAGTCCTGAGTCCCTCAAATAAAATTCTCCATTTCTGCTTTAACAATTTGAAAGATTGGTGTCTGTTAGTCTAAGTCATAATCCTAACTTAGAAAAGCCTGCCATGTGTTAAAATTCATTGTCAATATGAGTCTGCTTTTTACTTCTCATTCATTTTTGAAATGTTCAAAATATTTTAAATGAATCCTTATATTTGTAGATTCGTAGCTTCTGTGGAACATAGTATGAAAACCTTGCAATAGGAATGAATGATTAAATTAGTTGGAATTACAAACATCTCATTGGCAAGGTATATAATTCAAGCTTTCACTTAATTGTATTTTCAAGAAATCTTGTTTTCCTGAGGTGTTTTCTTACATCTGCTGGATTATCTTGTTGCTTTGGGCTGAGTGGAACTCAAAAAGGAGCCTGTAGATTCCCAGGCTCTCCATGCTGCCCTGGAAGCTGTTGCCTCTGGGCTTATTTTTACTGCTGTTCCTGCCTCTGCCATGAAAAAAAAAAAAAAACCAGCTATTTATTTTCATTTGTTTCTACTTGCCTGTTGTGCTTATTGCTGATGTACCTTGTTCCTTCTCCTTGGGCTATTCAAGGCCTCTCTAGTCCTCAGAAATCATGCCCAACTTACTCAGAGCTCCAGAGGAAAGACAAAGTCTTTAGTCTACCACTCACCCCAGGCAATTGGCAGTGGGAGCATTCATTTCCTGTGAGTCAAAGCCTTCAACTCTTCATGGTGCCATGGATTCCCATGACCTCAACAAAATAATCATAAAATAAGTTGGCTTATTGTAGATTTCCCCAAATTTGGATTTTTCAGTCAGATCCATAGTCATCTTGTCATGTTTATTGATTTGGATCAATTGACTGGTTGATTGGAATATTCAGAATGCAAAATAAAAACAAAAACAACCCACTTTCATTGGTCTCTGGTGGTCGGGAAAGTCAAGCTCCTGATTAGAATAGCAAAATTTAAAAAAAAAAGCAAATATAAGAAAGCAAAAAATAATAAAAATGCTAAGGAGAACAAACTAACACACAAGAAAAGAAAGGAAAATGAAAGCAAAAAGGAGCAAGAACTGGAGACCAAGGAAAGCAGAATGGATAGTAGAGACAGATGTGGAGCCGACTGGCCTTGACCCTGACATGGGCAGCAAACTGCAGGAGGGTGTAGGTGACAGGAAGAAAAGACTCTGTTATTCGAAGAGCACCAAAAGAATTCGGGGCGGGGGGGGGGGGGATGCTGGAATGGAGCCAATGGAGCCAATTATATCCCATGAGTACGTGATTATGTCAGAACGATCCCCAATATTGTATATAACTGTGATGCCCTGAAAAAACATTTTTAAAAGAATTCTGAGGCCTATGAGCAGCCCTGTTATATATCTATCCTTTTAAACCAATCTGAGAAGGAGCTCTAAGGTCTGGAGGGACAGTCATGAAAGGGCGTGTTGACGCGTGAACTTGAGCAGCTCTGCAGAGTGGCAGAATCAGACTGTGCCGTGTCTAAGGTGCCCTGCTGGCTTGGCTTTGTTCAGCTACCCAGGGAGCATCTGCTGCATGGTCTTGGGTAACAGTGTTTGATGGCAGTTTATGATATCTAAGGAATTTTCATAACTGTGACCTCACTTGATTCTTACATCACAGAGTTGATAGTTACAGTCCTTTAAGACACTTTAAAAAGTGAGGAAACTAAAAATGAAAGATAAAAGTCATTTTCAATATCTCTTGGCTCCATGTCTCACCTTTAATTCTCTCCATAGTAACACAGTTTGACTCAATGATTAATTTAGTGGAGGCTCAGCTCTGGAAGTCAGGAAACTGCATAGAAATCCCTTTTCTTTATTTGGAACAGGCAAATAATGAAAAAGAAAGCAGATATCAAATAAGTTTTTATATCTGAGTGTCAAATGTCCTTTCCTATGAAGTCCTATATTTTCTTTACAGGGGCAACGGGATCCTCCTTTTACATGCCCCATTTAAACTTGACAACAGTCATGCGATTTACCTTCATTTTAGAATGAGGAAACTGAGGCTCAGAGAGGTTAAGTAACTTCTACATGTTACACAGCCAAACAGTGGATGAGACTGAGCTTGAATCAGGATCTAACCTGAAGCTTTAGTTCATAACCATCACTTTTTGTGGTCTCCATATACTACCATATTGGATTAAGGAAGAATTAAATTCTTTTCAGAAATCACCACCTAAGTATATCAGGAATTATTATATTTTCATGGACATTCTTCATCAAAAGCTGGTTTAAAATTTTTGACTTTTAAGTAAACTTATCAATAGAAATTACTTTCCTTAATTACTCTTTTCCCTACAACTATAGATGAGTTTTTTTGTTATTTTACTTTTACTTTGTAAATCTTTGCTAAAGTTTATCTATATCACTTTTATCATTTAAATTTTATATTTATTTACATAAGGCAGAAGTTTTCCTAAAAATAAAATTTCTGAGTAGTAATTCATTTCAAAACTGCATATGCACCTGCATTATATAGAGATGAATATGACTGCCGGATTCTGATTGCCTAGTCCCTTTCCTTCCTTTTGCCTTCTCTTTCTCTACAACCACCCTGGGACACTTGCCGCTTCTCCCTTCTCATAATTACATTTTAAAGGAACAGGTTTGTTTTTTTTTTCCCCCTTATTTTTGCTGGTTTGAGCAAGCTGCATTCAGTCCAGTTTTTCTGCTGATATTTTGACACCCTTCTCCTTTTTTACTTCACTAATGGCTCCCTTCCCCCTCCTGTGCTCACAGTGACACCCGTGTCTTCCTATTTAAAGAAATGATATGGTCATTTCTCCCAAGTCAGGGTTCTAGTTTTCCACTTACCCTTCATCCCAGAAAGTTAAATATTTAAAATATGCCCATTATTCCATCTCTAGTTCTCCCCTGCCACCTGCCCTGCCCACCATGAATGAAACTTTTAGAATAGAATCACTTGGTTTTCTTTCTAGATTTTGCAGAGGTCTTTCAAAACCTTTGATATGTCCCTTATTTTTCAAGAGTTCATTTTTAATCACTTTCTGGACTCAAAACATTCCAGTCTAGCATTGTGCGTGCTACTGAAGGATAAACACATCTTGCCAGCTTCCTTGCTCAGCACCATGTCCTTCCCACCACCTCTCCATAATGTAGAGTTCTGCCCCCTGCCATTCCCTCATTTAGCATCTTTTCTAGAATATTTTCTTCATATGAAAAAAAATCTCTTCATGGGGGAATATTCTCTGACTATGTCCACATTAATATCCAGTTTTTTCATGTTCATAGTAGAACAGTAATTGGCTGGTGTAGGATTATTAGGTGGCAGATCTTTCTTTTCCTTGTGTTTTGTAGGATATTAGCTCATTGTCATGTTCCATGTTACAGAAGAGTCTCATTCTTTTTCCTTTGCAGGAAACCTATATTTTTTTTCCCTGTGTAGAAGCTTCTGAGATTTTTCTCATTAGCCTTAGAATACAGGAATATGACAAGGATACATCTTTTTTATGAATCAATTTTATTAGAAACTCATTGATTCTAATATGCAGAAATGCCCTTCATCTGCTTTGGGATATTTTCTACTATAATGACTGTCTCTGTTGTTCCTTTGAAAACTTTTTCTCCTTCTGAGAAGTGCCTTTGTTGCTATTGTTGTTTTAGTATCCTGTTTACAATTAGTCAAATCAGCTTCCTTTTAAAACAAAAACTTTTCTCTAAAAACTTTTAAAAAAATCATTCCTTTGAGTATGGGACGCTGGGATCTATATTGCAAAAAATATATCAATCTTTCTCACTGTGTTCACTTTGGTCTTGCCATTATCCTTCCAGTCCACTAACCTGATCTCAGCAATTACCATCTTCTCTATCTATTGAAATGTTTAGTGGGAAGTTATCCTTTTTTAAGTCTGGAAAGTCTCTTTTCCCCCATATTTGTGCAATTCTTTAAGTTGTTGTTGTTTTGTTTTTGTTTTTTTTTAGTTTCCTGCTCACAATTTTATTTCTCTCCAGCAGCATCTTCAGTTCACTGTGCATGAATTATTTGTTCTGGTTGATGGGCCTCTGTCTAAATGCTGGGCTCCATAAACTGGGTGCATGTGCCAGCTAGCTCACAGGGACTCAGTTTGGCTTCTTAGAGTACACTGAGGAGTATCTGTCCTACAAGCTTTCCTCGGAATCTTCTGTTTTGTGATAGTAGGAGCAAATGTGACTCCATTTTGTTTTATGACTTCATCCTGTAAAACAACCATGCCAAGTAGAAGAGTCATGACTGGAGCAAGATGTTCTTTTCCTTTTGCTATAGAAACCTTTAAGAACACAGAACTATCTAATGGGGCATTGTTTCTGTAACTAGGGTAACGGGGCTCTGTTTCTGTAACTGGGGTGACTGGGCTAACTGTAATTGGTTAGGCTTCCCTCCATTTGACTGCACTGTCCCGCTTCTGTAACCTGGCTTGCTTGCATTGGCTAGACCCCCTGAATATCCCTTTTTCGGTTTTCAGGCTTATAAGGAGTGCCCTTGCAATTGTTCGGGGCTGATCAGGGGAACAGCTTTATGTTCTGGTCAGCCGCCACCGGTGTGCTTCAATAAAGGCTTGATTCGATTATACGTGAGTGGTCTGGAAGTCAGTTTATGAAACCCTGGGACAAAGCTTTAACTATAACAGTTTAAGATTCTTATCTCTGAGTTATATGGTGTGGGAGGGTAAATTTAAGGAGAAATTAGAGATGAAAATAAACCTAAAAACCTAATAAATATAATGTGTAGATCTTACATAGACCTTGTTTCAATAAACTAAAATAGGCTCTATTTAGGAAAATCCAAACACTAAAAATTGATATTAAGCCATTATAACTTTTAAATGATATCATGGAATTAAGGTGATACTTTTAGAAAGAAACCTTTTCACTTGGGGTCATACTACCATATTTATGAATAAAATTATATGAGGATTAAAATTTGCTTGAACATAATTGAAGGTAGTTGGGCATGGTTACAGGTGAATGGCCTTGCACTTGAGTAGAACTGGTCTCCTTTCCCTCCCTGTGTAGGCAGACTTTTCTTCTCCCTGTAGTCTTTCCATGTAGCCTTTTGACAACAGAGTTGAGCTTCTCACATGAAGTTTTCCCAAGATTACAAAACTGAAAGTTGCCAGATCTTCTAAAGACTTGGGCCCAGAACTGGCACAGCATCCCTTCTTTTGCATGGTATTGGTTAAAAGGAGACACAGGGTCATCCCAGATTCAGTGCAGGAGAAGACTATGCAATGGCATGAACCCTGGAAGGCATAGTTCATGGGGCTAATTTTTGAAGACAGCTTTCATATCTATTGTACAAATTGAAACTTTAAAGTTTTAAAGTTAAGATGTTTTCCCCCTCAGAGATACTGTTGTGCACAGCCATTTGTGGTAGGTGGAGAGGTCAGGGTCTTTCTCTTCCCCAGTCAGCTTTTCCCTCCAGCTTGCAGTGTTTCTGGCCCAGCTTGTACCCAAGCCAGAGAGGCAAAAGCAGTAAGAAGGGTGGGAGTTAGATGGTGTCACTCTGGATTCAATCAATGTAAGTTGAATTCCTTTTGCCATGATGGACAAGTGGCTGCAGCAGAACCAGTGAATCCCGTAAGTTCCCTTGAGATTTCCCTCCAGGTAATTGGGAACTTCTTTCTTACTGAACTTTCCTTCTGATAGTACTTTCTTACTGATGCTCCTGTGTGTCTCTTTGCTCCCCTGAAAGTTCAAGTTTTCTTTATGCTATTTAATAAAGACATTCTGCCAAAATTCCCTCATGGCTCATTCCCACCCACTCAAAGCAATCTTCTTGGGCAAAATCTAGCACAAGTCCAAGCCACCTATATCATATTTTCTTCCCTTGGAAACTACTCACACAGCATTTACCCACCAATCCTGGAATGGAAATTGGTCTCAACATAGTGGCTTCTCCTTCATGGATAACGTTGGAGTGGCTAGCCAGTCACCTCTTCCAGATTTTGGATTTTCCAGGAGGCAGTCAAACATTAAGTCCATTTTGTCCACTTCATGGCAGGGAACATATCAAGCTCTTCAAGTGAATTCACAGATCTTTTCTTTTGACGAGGCAACAGTCCCAAAGCAATGGGAATGGTGGGTTTACACATCAGCTGTCTCCAAATAAATCTCCTAGGTACCTCCCCCAAGCTTTTCAGACCCTCAGGATTGGCAAGGAATTTAAGAATTGTGCCCTGGGTTTTCAGGACTTCTTTTTGCAAGTCCTGAAAATGGGTGTCCCATTTCACTTTTGTATCTAATTTCCATTGTATCTTGTCTCAATCTAACTTTCAATCTCATATCCTACTGTAAATGATCTATATGTACAAGCTGAGTTCACAGTCCTATTCCTAATCCATTTTTTTTTTGTACTAGGGTTTGAACTGGAGGGTGTTTAACCACTGAGCCAAATCCTCAATACCTTTTTATATTTTATTTAGAGACAGTGTCTCACTAAGTTTCTTAGGGCCTTCCTGTTGCTGAGGCTAACTTTGAACTCATGATCCTCCTACCTCAACCTCCTGGGATCACAGGCATGTGCCACAGCTTCCAGCCATATATTTGTTTTGCATATCTTTCTGAATGTTCTGAAAGGTTTTCTTACCCTAGGTACATTGATTTGGATGGATAGAGGACATAGCTATTTTGAAAACACAGAAAAAAAAAATATATATATATATATATATATATATATTTATGTTTTAGAAAAATTTATATCCTCAAATTCTCATGTATATTACCCAAAGGAAAAACTAAATACTGATGGACTCCCTCTACTCTACAGACATTTGTAGTCTGGAAAATGGGCTACAACACTGACATAGGTGGTCAGTAATTGTGGGCTCACCTCAGAGGGGCAGGCAGTGATGACAACAGAAGGCTACACAGGGGCTTCTATTTGTTTAGCTCTGCTGTATGAAGAAAACCACAAGGTGGTGTAAAGAAAATGGGATAGTAAAGGCCTTTAATCCTTTTGTGAAGTACTTGGAAACTATTAGTAAAAGATGTATATAACTTCCTGAAGTTATTCTTAATCCTTCAGTTTGTATTAATGTATATTACAAAAGAACCTAAGACAATTCAAAAATGATGTAAAGTAATAAGAATGCAGATCTCATTTTATATATTTACTGATTATTGGTTTTGACTGGTTTGTTCTCTAGTTTGCATCTTGAATGTCCCCACAAGTCCATGTGTTAAAGGTTTGGTCCTTGAAGAGGTAGAGCCTAGTGGGAGGTCTTCAGGCTATTGGGTGAGTGGCTTGGAGGGAACTGTAGGACCCCGGCGTCTTCCTCTCTCTCTTTTTTGCTCTCTGGCTTTAAATAGTTTTGTTCTATCCCATGTTCCCATCATGAGGTTCCATCACAGGCCCAAAGCAACATAGCCAATAAATTAAGAAGTGGAACCTCTGAAACTGTGAACCAAAATAACCTTTTTCTCTTTGTAAGTTGATTATCTCAGGTATTTGTAACAGTAACTAAAGGCTGACTATATAGTTTATCGATAAAAGCACCCAGTTGAAAAATGGTTATTGCTACAACCTCAGTCTTACACTTGTTTTAAAAGTCTTTTGTGCTAGCTTCTGGTGTTTATAGATTTCTACCTGAACTTTACTTATGCCAAAGCTCCAGCTTTTTTTTTTTTTTTCTAGCTATTCTCAGATTACCTTCCCACTCCATCATTTATTTCTAGTTTTACTCATTACTTTTCAGGAATATTCGAAACTGTACATTGAATAAGTTACAACCTGCCAGGCTTATTATCTAGAATGTTAACTCATGTAAAATATTTGGCCCAGTACTTCAGTAATGACCACACACACACACACACACACACACCACACACACACCATACAGTTAACAATTTCACCCCAAAAATAAATTTTATAAACCCTTTCCTCCATGGAAGCAATTCGGTTGGCTCTCACACTGATAAGGCAGAAATAATTTTTTCTAGTTGCACTGAAAATGAACAATATGAAAAGAGGAGATCAGAACAGAAGCTGAATGACCCAGCCCATAAGAGTTCCTGATTTCCCAGTTGATAATGTACATTAATAATGAATAAGGGAGGCCTAACAACTCTCACAAAGAAAAATTCAAACCACCTGAAATGTGCAAAAATGAGCAAAATCTATAAAGAAAAGATCATTTAGGACCATCTAATATATGCAACAGCTTGATTGCACCATTTCTAGCCAGGGAGTACTCTAAGCCTCAGTGACTATGCATGGTTACACAGGCTGGGTATACTGCTCCAGGCCTCCAGGGATGCATTGACATAGAAAAGTTTAATAATGCAGTGTCCATGTCAAGTCTCTTGGGGAGACTTATACTGTTGATTCCCTAAGCCAGTATGTGGCCCCTGAGTATATCGAGTGCAGGAAATTCCTCAGAGGTAGACAGAGGGACCAAATAAATGTTGTATTCAATGTAACAGAAGTCTAACTGTATTTAGTGGGGAAAATATGTGCAAAAATTTTAATACAGATACTCTTCAAGGAACTCTTCCCCCCATATTTTTATGGGTATAATTATACATAATAATGGGATTCATTGTTACATATTTATACATATGCACTATATAACAATATAATGTAGTCAATATTATTCTCCAGTATTTCCTCTTTCCTTCCCCTCCTGCCTCCCAGAGATTTTTTTTAAAGTAGTACTTCCAAAATAAAAAAAAAATCTGTCTAAAGACAAACTTACATTTTAAAACTAACTTTTACTAAGCAAATTAGTTGGATAATTTAAACACACACACACACACACACACACACACACACACACACACACTAGAATTGCGCAAAACCAATTGCTTCTGAAAATGGATTACCATATGCAAAAAGTCATTCAGTCATAAAGGTAATCGTGCTTGCTCTTGTTATAATGACTCCTACAGCTGCGGAGCAGCAAATGAATATACTGCATACTTAATATTATTTAGCAGTAAAGTGCTCCCCCTTGTGGACATGCATTGGAATTCTAACAAAAAGGATAAAAATCTGTTAAAATACTTTTCATCTCCTCTCAATGTTTACAGAATTTATAAACAAAAGTGTGGGGAGAATAGCTATTTCACTGATGAACTAAATATAAGCTGTAATGTGATATAAAAATTTACCTTAGGGCTGGGGATGTGGCTCAAGCGGTAGCGCGCTCGCCTGGTATGTGCGGGGCACTGGGTTCAATCCCCAGCACCACATAAAAAATAAAGTTGTTGTGTCCACCAAAAACTAAAAAATAAATATTAAAAAAATTCTCTCTTTCTCTTTTAAAAAAGTTTAACTTAAAGTCAAGGCCTTTTAGGTTAATGAAAGGCTGAGACAGAAATCCATTTTAGCATTTTGAGTAGAGCAGGTAATATAATCTTAATGTTTGTGTCTCTCCAAAATTCATGTTGAATCCTAGTCAGGTAATGGTACTGGAAAGTGAAGTCTCTGGGAGGTGATGGGATCATAAGGGATCTTCCCTAGTGAATGAACTTGTGCCTTTATAGAAGAGGAACTGAGAGCTGCCTTGCCCTTTCCACCATGTGAGGATGTGGAAGGAAGGCACTATTGAAGAGCCCTTCTCCACACATGGCATCTGCCAATGCCTGGATCCTGAACTTAGCCTATGAAACTGTGAGAAATAAATTTGTCATTTCTGAGAGACCCAATCTAAGGTATTTCGTTAGAACAGATCAAAAGGACTAAGATAGCAGGGATTTTCAATCTGAGTACTACTGACCTTTTGGACTAAACAATTCTTTTTGTGTAGAGCTGTTCTATGCATCTTGGGGTGTTGATTACATCCCAGACTGATGTTTATTAACATCCCTCACTTCTACCCACTTGATGCCAGTAGCAACCCCTGATAGTCCCACCAGTTCTGGTAATCAAAACTATCTTCAGATACCATCAAGAGTCCCTGGGAGGGTAAGATCATCTTCATTTGAGAGCCACTGGAGTGGAGAGACAACATCTTTTCATAGGCTCACTCTCTGCTTTTCTGCGGGGAAGAGACAACAGGCAACAGAAATATCATTTGAGAGGGGAAATGGTAAAAAGTGCTCAAATCCTGGATTCTGAAGTGCAAGCTGACAGAAAAAGGACAGCTATAGAGTGAGAGAAAGATATGAATAATCAAGGATAACATGAAGGATTTGGGCCTGAACAACTAGAATTGAGTTTCCATTAACTGAGATGGGAAGTCAGAAGGAAGTATGGTCTTGGCTGCCATTTGGACTGGGTGGGGAAGCGGGGATGTAGCTAAAGAGCACACGATTTTGAACATGTTAAATTTGAGAGGTTTTTTAAGACTCCTAAATAGAGATTCAAGTTGCATTGAATATAGTCTGGAAATTAGGAAAGCCAGATTGTTAACATAAGTTTGAGAGTCATTAGGCTTATAGATAATATTTATTGAATGCACCTAGGAAGTGAATGGAGCCTTGAATAAGTCCTACCCTTCAATGTAAGGAATATGGGAAGGAATCAACAGGAAAAGATACAGCAGGAATGTGATAAGACAATGTGATATTCTGGAAGTCAAGTATTTTTACACAGCTTTTACATGAAATGGCTTTATCTTAGTAACTGCCTCTTTCATGTGATCACTTGTGAATATGAGCCTTGTCCATGAAAGGACAAAGTTCTTGTTGTTATGTTCAGTGCTGGGGATTTAACCCAGGGCCTCCTGCAAGTTAAGCAAGTGTTCTACCCTGAGCAACACCCTCAGCCCCCATGTTGTTATATTTTAATGTCTTAATTCCTTTTGTCATGGAAAGGAGACAGAAAAGAAGAATGGAAACAGGAATCAAAATTGCATCATGGCATAATTATAGACACTACTCATAAGTAGGGCTGGAAGAAAACACAAAAAATAAATACATAGATGTGGCCAGGCAGTAGAATTGTGGATACTCTTTCTTTGGATCTGTCTTTTCTTTCTTATTTTTTTAGTACTGTTCTTTTTTCTTCTGTTCTCAGTAAGCATGTATTATTTAAGATGAGTCTAATTTTGTAATTTATTATAAAAAACTCAAACTTACAGAAAATTTGATCAGCAAAGTGAACCACCCTGTACTGTACACATCACTCAGCTACAATGAACAACTCACAGCCAATCCTGCTTCATTTATATTCCCATCTTCCCCCACTTTTAGTTTGAAGCAAATGCCAAAATCATGCCATTTTGTGGTAAATATTTTAGAGTCACTAGAAAGACTCTAAGAAAAGCTGGGCATGTTGGTGCATGCCTGTAATCCCAGTGACCTGGAAGGCTCGCAGGAGGATCACAAATTCGAGACTAGCCTTAACAATTTAGTGAGGCCCTAAGCAACTTAGCAAGACCCTTTTCAAAATAAAAACCAAAAAGGGCTGTGGATGTGGCTCAGTGGTTAAGTGCCCCTGGATTCAATCCTTGGTACCAAAAGGCAAACAATAAAAACAAAAACAGTGGGGCGCAGTGGCACAAGCCTGTAATCCCAGAGGCTTGGGAAGCTGAGGCAGGAGGATTTCGAGTTCAAAGCCAGCCTCAGAAATAAAAGGGAGGTGCTAAGCAACTCAGTGAGACCCTGTCTCTAAATAAAATACAAAATAGGGCTGGGAATGTGGCACAGGGGTTGAGTTCAAAATCAACCCCCCAATGCCACCCCCCAAAAAAAACAAAAACAAAAAACATAGTTAACAATACCATTATCATACCCAAAAAGTTAACAGTAATTTTTAAATTGTTAAATAATGTGTGAATTTGCAGTTCTTCCCTTCCCCCCCTTTTTTAAGTTTTTAAATTGATTTAGGGTCTAAATCAGGTTCACACATTGTGATTGGTTCCTATTTCCTAAGTCCCTCTTATTCTATAGCTTCTACCTTTATTGCTACCCCCCTCACACAACTTACTAAGAAAATAGTTGTGCCAATTGCATTATTTTGTTGTCAGTCAACATGACCTTCAATCCTATTTGCTATCAATTGGTAGATGCTTCATCAGATTAAGGTGTGTCTCTTTGGCAAGTGGCATAAGAATGTGCTTTTTTTCTGTTCTTTTAGCAGCTATTGATGACCAATGCTTATCTCCTTTAGAAGTTGCAAAATGGTGAGATTGTAATTCCATCATTCCTTTTTCCTGTATTAAATGGAATTTATTTTTAAAGAGAAATAAGTTTTCATCTAATTTACCTACCCAGCAACACAGTTTTTACTGCAAAGTCAGAAAATATTATTTTACATTTATTTACCCATTTTCAAAATAATTAATCACAAGCCATCCACCATCGGTGACTGACTAGAGCTTTGTTTTTGTGTGGTTTGTCTCTTTAGTATCATTCTGAATTCACGTACATAAATTCATTCAACATTTCAACTCACTGCTGTTATTTTCTTTTTCTTTTTTTTTTGGTACTGGGAATTGAACCCAGGGTCACTCAACCACTAAGTCACATCCCTAGCCCTTTTTTTTTTTTTTTTTTTTTTGTATTTTTATTTAGAGACAGGGTCTCACTAAATTGCTGAGGCTAGTTTTGAATTCAAAATCCTCCTGCCTCAGCCTCCCAACCTGCTGGGATTACAGGCTTGTGCCATAGCGGCCTGCTGTTTTTGTTTTTGGTCCCAAGGATTGAATCCAGGGGCACTTAACCACTAAGCCACATCCCCAGTGCTTTTTTGTATTTTTATTTAGAGACAGGGTCTCAACTAAGTTGCTGAGGCTGGCTTTGAATTCGCAATACTCCTGCCTCAGCCTCCAGAATCTCTGTGGAATTACAGGTGTGAACACCTCACCCAACTTGTTATTTTCTATATTATTGTTCACATTATACTACATTTAAATTGGCTCATCTGTCCTTTTGAAAGCATACAAAATAATCCTTGTACTTTTCTTGCTATTTGGTCTGACAAGAGGTTACAGGTTCTTCTTCATACATTTCGTGCTGAATGTCTATTTTTTTCTCAGATAAAATAGCTTCAGTTTATACTCACAATTCTAACTAAAAATAAGACCACACAGATTTTACTTGTGTCTCTCCTTTTCTTCTAGTCAAAAATGCCAGAATGATGTAACAAATGGAATTAGAACATCACATAATTATTCACTTTACTTATCCCACAATATTTTATCCTACACTATCTTAGAATAATAATACTGACATTGCCACCAACAATAAGATTACAGCCAACAGATTTTTTTTTTTCATTTTTTCCCCATTAGGATATATCCAACTAGGGAGGTACAAATTATTGAAGTTTATATCACTTAAAACAACTGGATACACATTTATGTACATTTGCTCCATTTTAACAGAGTTTATTTCATTTTAAAATATTGTAAAATATGTAAATGATTCCAAAATTAAATCAACAAATATGGTAAATATATTCAAAGAAACCCAGCTTCTCCCCTCCTCCAATCTATTCATTTTTTCCCAAACTTATTTGTAACCATTTTTTCAAAAAATGATTAATCCTTCAATTCATAAAAAAATAATTTGGCATGTATGTGTGTGTCCTAACTCTTCTTAAGAAAACAGTAACATGCTTAATACACTTCTGTATTTCCTCTTCCTAAGACTGTACTACGTAGTAGTAGCTAACTTATTCTTACCACCACATAGTATCCATTGTGTGGCTCTCATAGTTTTTAACAAATTCTCTGATTTTGATTGTTTTCTGATTTTTGCTATTACAAATAATTTTGCAATAGCTTTGAGCATGTCTTTTTTTCCCAAGTGTATATTTGGGATAGATTCCTATAAATTGGATTGCCAGGTCAGAGTATAAATGGATCTATAATTCTGCCAGTTATTAACAATATCTACCTTCACAGGGACCTTTCTTCTATGACCACCTGCAATGTATACAAGGTTCAGTTTCCCCACAACCTTGTCAACAATGCTGTCAAATTTGGATTTTGCATCAAGTAACTCTACTTTCTTTTAATTATGTTATTATCAATGAGGCTCAGCATCTTTTGATATGCTTAAGAACTATTTGCTCTTTTCCTATGAACTGTCTATTCATTTCTTTGATTCAGTTTTCTGTAGGGTTATATTGCTTTTTGTTTAGAATGCAAGACTCCAGTCTCTAAACCTAATTGTATTTCTCAGATTTTAGTTTTCTTGAGAAGTGGTGACCAACACCATATTCCATAGTCTATCATACCAGTATTAAGCATCAGAGAAATACTGGGATTTTCTTGTTGTTGTAACTTACCAGCTTGTCAATTTAAAAAAAAATGCTGCACCTTATATGTCAATGCATTATTGAGAATTGAGATTTTTACTCTGCTTAAAAGCTTGTCATATCCAATTGCCTTTTCAGATTATTCTCAAATTCTTACGTATATCTGACATGATGACTATATACATACCCCCTTAAAAATGATTATCATTTATGCAGAAAACTTGCTGCATACAAGACACTTAAGTCAAATAATCTTGAATTTATTTGGAAAACAGGATGTTATCAAAAGTCAATATATAAGCCATTTATAGTTTCCTGCTTTTTGGGTGGGGATATAACATCAGAGAGTTGAAGAAAATCATTTCTAGTTTTCTTTAAAAGTATAAAATGATCTGGTCATATACATAACTTCTGTTTAAAAAATTTAGTGGTCTCTCTGCCCAAACTGCATTTTAAATAGGGCTTTAAATAACTTTTCCAAGTTCATGCCACAATTCTTCCAATAATGTCTTCCATCCATTATTCCTTAAACCAAATTTTTACCACCACGTGTCTTTTCTTACATCACTGGTTCTCAAGAGTAGAACCTGTTTCCAAAGCATCAGCATTGAGAACTTACAAATGCAAATTCTTGGGCCCCATACCAGACCTACCAAATCAGAAACTGATGAACCCCAGCAACATATGATTAACAAGCCTTCTAGGTAACTCATACATATTAAAGTTTGAGAAATCAATTAAAATCTTTCCCACGATTCTTGGAATTCCCTTTCTAAAAGCTACCAGCCTTTTGCTATACTGTATAATACCTAAGTTATATATTTTTCATGTATAATTATCTTCCCAATTGGTCTATAAGTTACTTATCATGTCTTCAATTTTTTATCCTCCTGACATGGTATGTATTTTCCAAAGCTTAAACAAACGCATGCTATATGTAGCTTTCTCTATTGTTTGAAATAATAGCTCAAATACAATTGGTCAACAAGTACATGAAAAAATGTTCAAAATCTCTAGCAATTGGAGAAATGCAAATTAAAACCACACTGAGATTTCATCTCAGTCCAGTCAGAATGGCAATTATCAAGAATACAGGTAACAATAAATGTTGGTGAGGATGTTGGGGGGAAAAGGTACACTCATACATTGCCGGTAGGACTGCAAACTGGTGTAACCACTCGAAAGCAGTATGGAGACTCAAAACTTGGAATGGAACCACCATTTGACTCAGCTATCCCACTCCTCAACCCATATACTCAAGACTTAAAAATCAGCAAACTATAGTGCCACTGCCACATCAATGTATACAGCAGCTCAATTCACAATTGCTAAACTATGGAACCAACACAGGTACCCTTCAACAGATGAATGGATAAAGAAAATGTGGTATATTTACACAATGTAATATTACTGGCAAATGCCAATAAATGTATGGAACTGGAGATTATCATAAGTGAAATAAGCCAATACCCAAAACCAAAGGCTGAATGATCTCTCTGATATGCAGATGCTAACACACAATAAGGGAGTGGAGGGAAGAAAAAAAGTTCATTGGATTAGAATAAGGGGAATGAAGAGAAGACAGGGATGGGATTAGGAAAGGCAGAATGAATCAGACATAACTTTCTTATGTTTATATATGAATATACTACCAGTGAAACTCCGTATCACGTACAACCACAAAAACAGGAAGTTATATTCCATGTATGTATATGTCAAAGTATATTCTACTGTCATGTATATCAAAAAAGAATAAAAATTAAAAAAAAAAATCCTTCCCACCAAATAGCTTGTACTAAAGTAGACTGAATCAATAGGAAAAAAGACTTCTAACTTCTAATGCTTAGCCTGAAAAAAGACTTCTAACTTCTAATGCTTAGCCTAAGCCATTCCTCACATATCTGTTGTTCTGGGATCTTATATTGGGAAAAAGTAGCTGGTGGGGGGCATATTATTTATAGCAGGGTCAGTAATAGCCCTTGAAGAAGTCTATGCTGAATATCCTTGGAATCTGTGAATATGGTACCTTATAGAACAAAAGGGACTCTGCATATATGACTATATTAAAGAACTGAGATGGGGAGATTATCCTGTTCATCTAGGTGGACCCAATGATGTCCAAGAGAGGGAAAACTATATGATGATGAAGGCAGACACATTTGGAATTTCATACTTCTGGCTTTGAAGACAGAAGAGGGGTCAACAGCTCACAGATAGCAAGGGAAGCAGCTCTAAAAGTTGGAAAAAGCAAGAGAACACATTCTCCCTTAGAACCTCTAGAAGGAACCAGTCCTTCCAACACCTTGCTTTTAACCTACTGAGACAAGTTTTAGATTTATGGCCTCTAGAACTGTAAGAGAATTAACTTTGTTGTTTTAAGCCACAAAATGTGTGGTAATGTTACAACAAATAGAAAATTAATACATACAAACTTTTGCCAAGTTTTTATTGTGAAATATTGGATTTAGAAAAAAGTACAAAATGTCAACAGATGTGTACAAGTACAGTATTTCAATAGTCTATACATGTGAACAGCTTACCAGGTTCACTGCCGAATGTTTATTTAGACCAATACAATCTAAAAAGGACTGCAATATTCACAGGCTATTAATACACAAGTTACTTGAGCCAAAATGACCCTAACTGGTAAATGCTAATTAATTGTGGAAAACAGGCTAGAAGCACAATACAGCACACCATAGTATCCCCTTACAGGCCCACATTTAAAGAATATCAGCTCATTATGTCAATACACTACAGATCAGGACTGGGACTCAATTACTAATTTATACAATTGTAAAAAATTTAAATTATAAAAAATAAGGTCATGGAATAAAGAGAGAGTATTTAATTAGGAAATACTGTGAAGCCCCTAAATGGTTTTAGCCTTGAAATATATAAAGCTTAATCATTTAAACTGATTTTCTATTTTAACTTTAGCTAATGGGAGATGGGCAATTTTCTTGTGAAGCATTTTCAGGAAGGTATAAAAACCATCACACAGTTTACTGCAGATCATAATCACTGTGGATTGACAAATGGCTATGAAACCAAAATATAAAACATTAAAATTTTTAAAGAATGATCATCTATGAACTCAGCAAATATTGAAAACACTGAAATCCATGTTAAGGCAGTATCTACCATGGTTGAGAGTACTAAATTTAAGAAGAGTACTGCATGAAGGTCTCATTTTTAAAAACCAGCTTAATTTTTCCAAATATGGCTGATTCAATCATTTACTATTTCTTGAAAATTACCCTAGATTATGTGTTTCCAATTGGACAAAGATTAATGAGCAACTATAGAATAGTCCACTGAAACAAGAATGTTAAAAAGAATTGCTATACTCATGTCCTTTATAAAGCCAATTTGATATGAAATTCATAATCAACATTTAAAAACAAAACCTTCAAAATAGATCAATTTAAAATTTACTGGAAATTTATCTTTACCAAAAAATTCCTAAGGGAAATAACTCTTTTCCTCTATACAGTGTATATTTTATAATGCCTGAGGGTTTTAATATTGAACTAAAAGTCTGAACTGATATTAAGTAGATCAATTTCCACTATAGATTGAAAAAAACTAGATCCGAATATTAGTCAATAACTTCATGTAACACACCCCACACTATCTTAACCGTTTTTTTTTTGTAAGCAATTTTGAAGACTTTGAGACAATTTACTTATAAATAGTGCCTGAACATTATAGTAGACTCAATTTATTCAAAGGTAAGCACAGATTTGATTATAAAAAGTTATTTAATTTTCCAGATTTGCATTAAGTTTACAAAATAAGTATTGTGCACATAAATATTAACTTAGATAACCACAAGTTATGGGGAAAGCAGATATATGGACCGCTGCAGAAACATAAACTTTAAAGAAATTTTATATATAAAATATGTATATAAAGTAAAACATGTAATTCACAAAATATGAACATGAAGCCACATACCATAAAAAATAAAAACACTCTATCAGAAATGATTTAAAATTAAATCTTTAGGGAAGTACTTCAATATAATTAAATGAATTCAATGACCAACAGCTTCCCTTATTACATAGAAAACCAACCACAAATCACCTAAAGTCTCTATGCATTATCAGTTAGTTCTTTAATGCAACCTCAAATGTTATTAGCAACTTTTATTTCTTTTGAAATAGGCTTCTATACATATGTATTTATATACAAACACTTATTGAACATGATTTTAAAACAAATTGTATGTACAAAATATCAGCATTCCTATAAATAAAAACATTAGGTGGCAAAAAGGCACTTGTAAGTAAAAATCTACAGTAGTTTTTACAAAACAAAAACACATTTTACCTTGGATACTGTACAATAAATGTTAATTCCTATACCAGTAATGAAAATGCTAGGTTACTAACTAATGTTAATGATGTAACTTTTAAAAACATATTTACATATACTCTGAAGTTCATTTAATAAAAGCACCATGATTCTCTCCTAAATTCATGTTGATGCAAAGTAAAAATACAATTCCAAAAAAACCAGTGTTCACCATTTTCCTGTTTAAAAGTTTTTGTATTTCTAAATTGAAAACTATTTTTTTTCTGAAATTAGCATAGTGTTAAACAAAAACCCAAAAAACCCTGCTGCTCTGACTTCTTAAAACCATACCTACCTCTATTATTGCATGTTTCATTTCATAAAGAGCACTACTCATGCACTCCTTTACAACTGTTTAATACTATTGCTGGCAAGAATTTCCTGGATATCAAATAATTAGAAAGTTACTTCAAACCAGTTGAAGTTTTTATTTGAATGTTTACAACTTAAAAAATGCTGTATATCAATTACAAAAAGTGAATAGGAAACACGCCAAATTATTTGGTGTGCAAAAATATTTTCTACAACACAGAATTTAAGGGCTTCACAGAATTTTTTCCCCCAAATTTACACTATAAGCAGAAACACTAAATAAACAACCTTTTCAAGGAGATGTTAGTATGCTTCCACTTTTGTCAAACTTTTTACCCTTTGACAATGCTGCAACCTGTTTGAGTAGTTCTCTGTTTTTGGCCTGTGAGAGACAAAAATTCAAGATTTAAAAAGTATGAAATATTATAAAGTCACACTGCAGAATACTGTTTTTTTCATTTCTATAACAAAAGATTAAAAATAGTAACAGATCAAATGAAAGAGTTGGTGTGTTTAGATTCTTCCTTTTAAGATTAAACAGGTAGAAGAAAAAATTCTAGATATTGGTTTAATGGATCCTTTTTTGGTAAACGTCAGTATTAATATAATTTATGTCCAAAGATAAACTTGGTCACAAAAAAGGCAACAAAGTGAGTCTGCTTAAAAGGTTCAAGTTTTAAGTAGGAGAAACAATTTGGTCCTTTATTTTAAAACATGACATGAGCAAGCTGTATATAGTCTTTCATTTGATTTTTACCTTCTTGTAGAACAAGCCTAAGCAATTTTTTAAATAAAAATTATCCCCTTCATCACTTCACCAAAGATCTTCTTGTTTTACATACCCATTAGAACCACTCTTCATGATCTTATTTTTGTTTCTTTAATTGTCATATAGTCATCTGATACTGGCTTTGTAGGATCTAAGTCATTTCTATCATTAATGCTTTTACTTTCAATAAAGGCTATTTTTTTTTTTTTTTGCCAAGATTCAAAATTTCTTTGCCAACAACCTGAACTGAACTTTAACACTGCACTATATAATGTCCCAACCATCATTGACAAAGACATTGCCCCTCGATCCAATGTGCTACAACAGTCACTAGTGTTTCGTGTAGAGGACTGTCTAAAGTAGCTACCTTCAATGAGTATTTTCATATTTTGACTGCCTTTGCCACTCTATGCAGTTTCTTGACTCTGGAAACTTTGATAAGAATCTCTAGTATGGGGTAAAAATGGGAGTTCATAACCCACTTGAATCAAAGTGTGAAATATGATATATCAAGAACTATGTAATGTTTTGAACAACCAACAATAAAAAATTAAAAAAAAAAATCAGGCTAAAGGATAAAAAAAAAAAAAAGAATCTCTAGTACATACAAATATATTAATGATCAAGCATTTGCCAAGTTTTTGATCCAAAGTATAAAGAATGATAAAAATGGTTTGAAATCTGAGCGCTGTCCTAAAAATAACAAAAGTTTTAAAGATATCCTTCTGTTTGAAAACTACTTTAATTCACAGGTTTTAAATTCTTCTATTTAGACAGACTTCTTTAATGTTAGTGCTTCATTTTCTACTTTAATTTTAGCTTCTGTATGGCCAGATAATATTCTGCCTTTCCTGTATGCCATCTTAAAGTAGATTCTTAGGCTATGTACTTCTATTCCCCTGAACGTCTACAAACTCTTCCTAAGTAACACGTATGGCCTCCAAAATGCAAATATTTTCAGTGGTCTCTTATATGTGCAACCAAATCATCTTTCATGTTTGGCTACATGATGAGTAAGATTTTCATATTCAATAGTTATTAAATAACTAAAATGGTAATTACTTTTCATTCAAAATCAATATTAACTTCAAATTTAGAAAGTCATCAAAATCAAAAAGGAGTTTTATTTTCCCTTTAAAATGAAACAGCCTGAAAAACAAAAGGACAAATCAAGCAAGAATGCTTAGGAGTTGGAAGTTGGAGGAAATCAAGTAGCAATGCACATTTATTCAATTTATTATTCAGCGGAACAGTTACGGTCAACGTGGTAGTTTAAAAATTTTCACTAATTGTTAGCTACACATTATTTAATTCATGACCATAATGGATCTACTGGCTAAAAGCAGGAAAATTAAACAGAAATTTTGAAATACAAAGTAATGAAGGGGCTATGCCTACAAAGATCTCCCCAGATCTGCAAGTTACATGTATATAAAAAATTTGTACTAATATACCAAATGGTTAAAAAATGAATCTCCAAATTCTTTTCTCAGACATGCTGAGAAATTTAAAAAGAGCTTATAATATTTATATTCTAAGTACAGAATTCAAAAAAATAAAAATTAATCTTGGAATAATTTTTTTTTCTGTTAATGATTTAGCTGCCAATTTTCAATCTGCAATTTATATATTTAAGTCCCCAAACCACATTACTAATGATTGTTGATAAACTATGTAAGCAAAACCCTTTAGGATAAACAGTGTATCTGTAAAATGGATACAGGCTCAAATCTGTCTTACTCTATAATTAGAGTATATTAAAAATAAATCTTTATACTTTTAAATGTTTTATCCTAAAAACTTTTCTTTATTATGAACTCTACGAAATAGAAACTCTTAAGCAAATTAAATGTTAGCCTAAAGGAAACAAAATCGAAATTAAGAATTACACAGATCCCACTTTAAATTCTAGCTCTGTCACTTACCTATTATGTAACCTGGAGTATAACTTTTCATTTGTAATAAAGAAACTTAACTACCCACTTTGAAATCAGTTGAAAGAACTAATCAAACATATCAAGCAGCTCCTAATAAAACAACCGGTACATAGTAGGCATTCAAATGGTTCCTTTTCCCTTTTAGCCACTCATCTACTAAATTAACACAGATTTTATTTGGTGTTCTTGGTATTTAAGAGCTATTTTCCACACTTTTGGGAGTTACACTCAGGCTTATTCCTAGGTTTGATCGTTAAATTTTTTTGTGAGCTATTAGAGCAAGATAAATTATACATTACAGAATTCAGTTCCTTATCATAAAAAGATAAGAAAATAATTAACTGTGTTTACTCACCTCAGTAGAGAATCCTACTAGTATACTGGTTGCTAAAGGGAGTGGGGTAAAAAGATGGCACTTAGCTCTGACAGAACGTCTCTAGCAATAACTCAAAAGGTACAGGGAAGATGAGGATGAAATAGAAAAC
This sequence comes from Marmota flaviventris, assembly GCF_047511675.1. Taxonomy (NCBI): domain Eukaryota; kingdom Metazoa; phylum Chordata; class Mammalia; order Rodentia; family Sciuridae; genus Marmota; species Marmota flaviventris. The sequence continues at coordinate 82,742,816 of NC_092506.1, forward strand.
CTGAGTAACTTGGGTAGTGGGAGCCCATGAAGAATAGGTAAAAGGATATGTAAACCTGAGGCAGAAAATGCAAGTTTCTATATCATTAATTATGTGAACATAGTTTCATTTAAAAAATGAGCACAGCACTTAACTCATTTTAAGAAGCAAAGAAAACAATGCATGTAAAATCATGCTGAAACCATCCTAATTCTATGTAAATATTAATTACTCCAACATCATATGAAAATTCAGCTACCAAACATCTGCAAGGTTTAAGATAACAATCAGGCTAAAAGCAAAGAGGGTTTTCTTGTGCTTACAACTATGATTTATTTATTTATTTATTTATTTATTTATTTATTTATTTCAATGATCTTTTTAACAGTGGTAAGTACCAAGTTAAACCATACTTAACTATTGCTCACAGTTATACTGTTATTTCATTCTGGATTTACTTCAGAGCTTTGGTTACATTGCATTAAATCAGAAATTATCAGGTTGAAGATTATACTTCACGTAATCATTCAGCATTAATAATAAATGTGAATATCAAAACTCAAAATACTTGATGGTGGGTGAAAAACAATAATTCATGCACAAGAAGTCCAATATAAGATGTGGGTAATTTCTCAAGACAGAAGGACATTTCCATAAATCACTACTCGTTCAACAAATCATTTGAATGCCTACGATGTTCCAGGTTCATGAGGTTCCTATTTAAAAATTTTGAATAGTAAAGTCAGGTTTAAGACCAAGCAAGCTATACCTAGAATTTCAACAGGTACCTAAATTCTACTCCATTTAAACAACTTGCAAAGATGTTTGACAAGTACTAGAACCCAAGACAGAAATAGCAAGTATCTCTTAATGTTACAATATTAAACAAAAACAAAAACAAAAACTGGGGCAGTATTAATACCTGCCTTTCAAAGATAAACTCTTCTGTCAAATCTGAAGTCTGTGTGCTGGCCTCATCTATGCTTTTAAGACTTAACAATTTCTTAACCTTTCTTAAAATCCTATTATTCATAAATTAGATTTACAAATATCAGAATATATACATTGAAGAACATATAGTTAACTTAGTGTGATTTCATTTCTAAATGTATGAAACATAAGTAAGAGTAAACTAAGGGAACTTTTTTTTTTTGTTTACTAAGGGAACAATCTCTATCACATGATAGATGCTCACCATCCTTGAATGCCAGATATTAGGTTCTACCAGCTTTGCTAGTATGATTCTCAGATTTACCAGCTATTCTCTATATTCAAATCCTGCTTACTGTATTTTGGAATACTCTGAGATTAAGGAGGAGTCACTGTTTGGCACTTTGCAAACCACAGTACACAGATTAAGGACACTCTCTTGACTTCCATCACTGCCCACAGCATAAACTTCCTCACTCAAGGTCTTGAGAACTGGTTTTCTATGTCTACTTCCCTTTTTATTATCTAGAAGGAAATAGGAAGAAAGATTGCAACTAAAAACCTTACTTTCAACTTAGTTTCATGAAAGTAATATTTAATTTTTTGCTTTTAGCCCAATGATCAATATACCCCAATTATATCCTCTTCTGAAAATTCCATTTAAAGTTAACACAAAAGTTTTCAGGATTAATGAACTGAATCAATCACCTTTTGAATGATTTCAAACAATAATTTTTTACAGGAATTAGGATTAAAAACTTACAAAATCACATATGCATAAAATAGATACTAATACCAATCTAAGTCAATGAATGCCATTATCAAAGTTTAGTCCCCCCCCCCCCGACACTATATAAATAATGTCATTTACCTGAAGTTGTTCCACAGTTTCTTTGTGAGCTTTTTCCATACTGTTCATCTTTGTTCTCAAATTTGACTCTTGGTACTGAAAGTCTGCCTTTAGTTCAGTTAACTGAAAGAATAAGAGAAAAAGAAGATATATATACACACACATACATACACACACTATATATATATATATATATATATATATATATATGCATGCCACCTCAAAATATATATCTCCGCTCATATAAACAACATTTAAATATTTCTCACATTTTTATGAAAACAGATGTTAACAACATTTTCCTGAGTTTTATAATTTAGTTAGAATTTGTTCTGTGAACTGATGAATTCTGTCTGCTTTTATTAAACTTAAGTTGAGATTTTTGTTTTTGGCTTCAACGGACAGAGCTACATTACTGGTATACAATGGACATTACTGGTATACTAAATTATGTTAATATATTAGCGTTTCAATTAAAATGTAATTCACATTAGTATAAGCAAAAGTAAACATTTAAACTAGTTTTGAATTAAAATAATCTTTCAGTGGTAAAAGGAAAAAAAGTTTCACAATGGGTAAGTATAAAGAGGAATAGTCCTATAAACCAAGAGCTGTATTTATTTGTAAATTTATGTCCAGGATTATGTGCACAATACTACCACAGTAACATTTTCACTTGAGATAAATAAGGAGAACAAAGCACAGAAATACAACTAATGTAGAATGAGAAGGGAAAGATGGTTACCAAAAAGTTTAAGCTAAATTAGCAAATATAAGAAAAAATCAGTGGCTTGAGAAAGCGAAGACTACATGTCAAATTTTTAATAAACACAAATAACATACACAAAATATCTCATCCAACTAAAAAGTAAGTGATTACATACATGCAGAAGCTGCTTTAGTGTTTTCAAGTGTTTTTCATTATGCAAGATTTATTTTTTTTCCCTATCATTATCCAGTATCCAGTAAACCAAAAGATATACAATAGCAAAAACAAAGTCACAATGTCTGAAATTCCTCTTTCCAAATAAAATCCCTTGCTTTATCATATTCAAATAACTAAATTTTCTATTTTTCCATATTATAGAACTCCGGTTCTGAAATGCCAGTTCACATCAGATCAACTAAGGTAATTATTCTATTCACTATATTGTAGTTTCCTCCAATGTATAAACTTCTGTAAGATAAAGACTGTGTCTTATTTTTCTTTGTACCCCCATGACCTAATGTCTAGCTCTAGAAGTCAATGAAAACCTGAAACAAATTCAGAAAAATAACTTGTCTTAGATTTAAAAGAAAAAGTTACTAACTTACTAGATTTATAATTATGTTTCTTACAACACTGCTAATTTCAATCCACTGGTTTTTTTAATTTTTGTTTTAATGAGGAACACTAACAACAACAGCAGCAACAAAAAACCTTCAATCAACTAAACTAATACAGAATAGTAATGGCAGAGAGGGAAAACAAGTCAGTATTCCACAAGTGTAACTACTTGGTTTTCGAATCTCTGCAATTTTGCAGTAAGTTTGGCATTTTATTCATCTTTTCTCAAGTTTAACGTAGATATACTTGGCTTTGTATAATAAAGTTTCTCTAAAATTTTGTGCATAGAAAATATTTCCATAAAGGCATTAATTTTAAAAAATGTTATCAAAAAGAACTATAAAAACTACCTATAACTATCCTATTTTATCTAACATGTCAATTTTAATTTTCCTATACTAAATTTAAAGGTACAAATGTATCTAAATAAACATATCCATCAAAGGTGAGAAAATGTAACAAAAAAAGTTGTTGAATGCCAGAAGTAAAAGCCAGTTCAGGCGCAAGTTCTGCTACTATGGAGACTCGGAGATAAATAATTCATGTGTGTATTTATAATCATGTCTTCTGTTTTTTGGGGGTTACCAGGAATCAAACCCAGGGGTGTTTTTACCCTGAGCTGCATTTCCGGTTCTTTTTGAGACAGGGTCTCACTAAGTTGCTTAGGGCCTTGCTAAGTTGCTGAGGTTGGTGTCAAACCTGCAATCCTCCTGCTTCAGCCTTCCAAGTTTTTGGTATTACATGTGTGCACCACGCACCACCACACCCACATGTTTTATACTCTTAAATGGAATGTTTTTAATGTTCTTCTACTGCATAAGACATTTGTTTAATATAGGCTAAACTGCATTCTCTGGGATAACAAAACAAGTACAAGAGTAGGTTCTACCCTCAAAGATCATAAAACATTGGTAATGGCATCCATGAGCACTTAAGTCAGAAGCTATAGTACACACTTTGCCTATTCATTTAATCACTTTCCCATTCAATAAGAGTAGCAGTGATGGTTATTTTTTAAATGAGAAAACCAAGGCCTAGAGAAAAGGAAATATTCTGCTCAAGATCACAAAATGACAGAACTGAGTTTGAACCTTGAGTATGGCTAAATGTCTTCAAAATCCATTTCCTGCTCCATTCTTGCCCACTATTATCCAAACCTAATATCATGGCTTAAGAAAACCTTAAATCCATAATTCTATTAAAATTCCTCTTTTCCCTAAAAGGACAATGTATGTGATATTCCTATTAAGTTAACAGAGAAACTAAGTATCAGTAAGTATGCTTCCTACAAAATGATCTTAGATACCTAATGCAAATGAGTACTACACAGGAAATTCTTATACCATTACTTTTAACCAACAGTTAGTTGATCTGGACTGATAAAAACAAATCATCAGTATATATCAGAGTATATTTGATTACTTTCTTAAACCACAAGAACTCACACAATATTCCAATCACATCTCATTTTCAAATTAAGTTATTAGACCTATTTTAAAATTACATGCTTAGTGAAAACTGGAATTATTACTACTCTAATTAGCTCTCAGTTAATTCTTAGAATCACAAAAATTCTGAAAGACCATTTTTACTTATCTTCATTAGTTAGTTGGTAATTTATAAGAATCGTGAATGACAAACATTACCAAAGTATTTAGGAAAATTTCCAATTATCAAGTGATAGTCAAGACATTATTCTTTTTTTTTTTTAATAGTTTTTTAGTCATTGATGGACCTTTATTTTTATTTATTTGTAAAAGGTGCTGAGAGTTGAACCTAGTACCTCACACATGCTAGGCAAACGCTCTGCCACTAAGCTACAATCCCAACTCTGGACATTATTCTTAAGCAGCTTCAGTGAACCATGCTCTTACCTTTTTATCTTTTTCTAAAATGGTCTGGTCTCTTTGCTGTAAGAGACGCTTAAGTGACATCACCTCTTCTTTCAGTTGACTTATAAGGACAAAATTGTCTGTTCCCCCACTATCTGCTGACTGATTTATAGAGCTACTAAAAAAAAAAAAAAAGGTAAAACACAGTTAAATAAAGTAGAAGAAAAATCAGCATGTGTTCAAATTGCATAAATTAGACAATTCCACAAACATCCTTAAGGCTAATGCAAAAAAATATGTACCTGACAGAAATGGATGCAACTGGCAAATTACCTTACTAATGGCACACATTACATACACCTGCAGAAATATAATTCAGTATTAGCTTTTAGGGGGTCAATACTTCTAGTGTAAAGCAATAGGCAGCCAATTTGTACAGTAACATCAGCAAACTTTTGGCTAATGAACTAAAACAAAGTCACACTAAAAATATTTCAAATCTAAAAACATTTTCTAAGTAGGTCAATTTTAAAATATCACAATCAAGATTTGTGTTTCCTTGAAGAACAAATACAATAATGTTCTTTATTCAATGTTTTCTTGTTTTCAAAACCCAAATTCATTCCCAACTAGAACAACAAAAGTTTAGTGCCACTTTCTTATTGCCAAAATTAATCTTTTTTAACTGATGTTTATTCTTCTAGATGACTCAAAGAAGTCAGTGTAGAAGACACATGTTTCTTTCTATTCTCTTATCTAGTAATAACTGGCAATCAACCATAACTGTTCAGTTGAGTTAAATTTTTACAGCACTAAAGGAATTCATTTTTACCTATCTCCATTAGATGGCTTAGATTCCAATTTGGGCTTTTTCTTTGGAGTTTCATTCTGAATTGCTGCAGAGGATTTATGGCTGAAACCAAACATTAATAAGAATAATTAGATAAAAAGGATAGTAGCACCAAGTGATAAGTTATTCTTCTTCCCCTAAAATTTTACTAAACCACACTGATACTTTTAAAGTCTAAGTAACAAAGTTAAAGGAATATCACACTTACAAGAATACATTTCAAATATTTCGGAAAATATGTTAATGTATTTACCTCTGTTTCCACAGTCCCTGCTCTTGTTCTGGACTGAGATTGCTGATTCTGAAAAATACATAAACAACATCTGATAACAACACTTATTTAACACATATTTAATAGCATTCTTTCTCAATGGAATCAAATCATTAAGTCATAAACAAAACATTATAAATCTTTTGTTCAGAGAAAGGTGTATTTAATTAAATTTTCAAGCTAACCTAATATATATTTTATATATTATATTTTAATGGAATAAATTCGAATCAAATGACTCCTAGCCACATTAAATTTTCAAAAACATGTTCAGTGGTAGAGACTAAACTTTCTTGTTCATCATGAGTGCCAAAATTCCATTTAATATACCAAGGGTTGGGGTATATAAACATAAAAACTATAACAGGGTTCTATAATTATAAAATCTAAGAATCACTATACTTCAGCTGCCCTTAGTATTTCATACAAAAAATTGTATCTTTAAAGTCAAGACCTTTTTAATAATCCAAAATGGAGACACTTTCTTTCAAGGAACTCAATTTGCTCAGAATAATGCATCATGCTGGCTGAAGAACTATCTTATTTCCTTTGATATTTTCCTAGTTTTCCTAAGAATCTTCTCTGAAGTCTTTAGATCTTTCTTTAGTCAATAGTCTAGAGAAGGCATACTGAAAACAATTACAGATTCACAGTAAAAATGATTTTCCTTTGACTTAGAATGATGACGTCAGATTCATTTTGCCATGTTAATAAATTAACTTATAACTTATTATGAATCCCACATTTTCTTTCTTCTGAACTTGCACTTTAGTCAATCCTTTACTAATGTCTTTATTCATTTAATAGGTATACAGCATCTCCCGCAAGCCAGATATTATACAATTTAAGAGATTAAAAACATGTAAGCTATGCAACATTGGGCAAGTTATTCAAAATTCCTCAATCTCAGTTCCCCCATCTGTAAATGGGTGCAGTGCATTTCTTACAAAGACAAAAACACTTCGTACAGTGCTAGCATATACTTTTGTTTTAGCTATGGGAAATATTTAAGCCAAAGTAAAAAACAAACTGTGTTCTTAAGAATCATTTTTAAATAAATAGTAAGTTGAGGAAATCATAGCTGTAACTCTTTATCAACCTGAGTTACTCTTTTGTGTCAACGAATGGCAATTCTATTGAGAAATTCTTTTACATATTTCACTAACAAAATAAGCATTAAGAAGCCAAATAATCATACATTAATTAATAACACTAATTAGATACTGAAGTGAGAACAATCACATTAATACTACTTATCAGAAATCTTGGAATCCCCATCTTAGTTTTCTGAGGGGTGACCATTCCTGAATCCAAACTGAACTTAGCATCATAACTGCTGTGACCATGACCATACCATCCCTGCACACCAATCACCATCTATCACAATATGTATGTTTCTCATATTTGTTTTGATCTATTCAATTTATCCCTAAAAACTAGCTGCCTGTTCATGAAATGGACCATCAAATATAAAATGGTAAAGTTGGCCCTCCATATCCTCAGGTTCCACAAAAATGAGGATTCAACTAACTGTGGATGAAAAACATCATTAGATTGTTGTTGTCTGTACTGAGTACAGATTTTTTTTCTCCTCATTATTCTCTGAACAATACAGTACAGCAATTGTTATGTAACATTTACATTCCAATGGTATGTTAAATAATTTAGAGAAGATTTGAAGTACATGAGAAGATGTACAGAGGTTATGTGCAAAATCTGTGCCTTTTTTTTTGAATTTGGGTTTTATTTATTCTTATTTTCTTTTTTTTTATTAGTTGTTCAAAACATTACATAGCTCTTGACATATCATATTTCATACATTTGATTCAAGTGGGTTATGAACTCCCATTTTTACCCCGTATACAAAAGGCAGGTTTTTTTTGTTGTTTTTTTTTTGATTCTGAAAACTGCGCCTTTTAAAATAAGGGAACTGAGGACTTGAAACCAATTGCCAGTGGATACTTATTAATGACTATATATTTGTATTTCTTTAGTCAAAAGAAAAGAAAATTGCAAAGTGAAGACTGTCCTTTTCCCTTTTATTTTAGAAACCTGTTATTCTTTCCAAAGATTAGGTTACTGCCACCTCATTTGATCTTTCAAATATACTGATTGCTTTCTTTCAAATCATGCTAAGACAAATCTATCCACAATGACAGGGAAAATAGACATTCTGGCAGAGTCTTCAGATTAGGTAGGCAGATGCCATTATAGTATATAATTATCTTGTCGTATTTTTTTCTCAAATCAAGAAGCAAAAACAAGGAAATTTTATGTACATTTTCCCTTTGGGAAACTGATAGAATGACCACAAAATTTCTTCAAAAGTGCCAAATTAGAATTGTAGACTACCAAAACAAACAAACAAAAAAAGAATTGCCATCTACTATATCATGCCTAGGAAATAAACTAAGAAACATAGTGCCTTGATAAATCCTCAAAATTTTCCAGTTCATAATCAAATCTTAATTAGGCAGAACTATTCTGTGTTCCAAAATGTGGTGGGTATCTGTTTTCTATATATGAAATTATATTTTAAATAACTATCAGAAATTAAAGTCATAGTAAAATTTAGGAAAAAACAATGAAGTCTTCTGAAAATGGGTGTGCATCATGTTCCTGATTTGTGTTTATGCATTCAATTGGTATTTTAATATTCATTTTTCCATGAGAAATAAAATCACTTTTTAGAAGTATACTACACACACAGAGTTAAAATGTTACTGCTATATAACTCCCCCTTGCCCCAAGTCACTTTAAAAAAATCAAGTTTCCCACGAATGAATAAAATAAAGGTCCATCGACATCTTAAAAAAAAAAAAAAAAATCAAGCACTATTTGTATTTGAATAGGGTTCCTACTTTGTGTTTTAAAAACCAGCAAAGCACCACTAGTTTAAAATATTAGTTCTCATACTTTGGTGACCTCCAAGATTAAGAATGCTTCCACAAGCCAGGTGTGGTGGCACACACCTGTAATCCCAGTAGCTCCGGAGGCTTAGGCAGGAGAATCACAAGTTCAAGAACAGCTTCAGCAATTTAGCAAGGCCCTAAGCAACTTAGCAAGATCCTGCCTTAAAATAAAATTTAAAAAAGGCAGGCTGGGGCTGTAACTAAGAGCACTTGCCTAGTACAGGTGAGGCACTGGGTTCCATTCTTAGTGTCACATAAAGATAAACATAAAGGCATCTGTCCACCTTCAACTACTAAAAAAATAAAAATAAAAATAATAAAAAAAAGGACTGGATATGTAGCTCAATAGTAAAATACATCTGGGTTAAATTCCTAGTTTAAAAAAGCATCTACAGGTAACAGGAAAGCACTCAGTGGAGTGGTAGAGCTCATGCTTAGCACTCATTAGCACTGGGTTCAATTCCTCACACCCCTCCACCAAACACACAAAACATGCTTCTACTAACTTCTACTAAGTCACAAGTGGTAATTTTACAAAGTATTCTCCAAAAAGATTAGATGTATTTTTTAGTCACTGGCTTATTTGCTTTTAATTAATGACAACTGGTGTAAATATAAATTTTTATAAGTAAAATCCCAATGATTAACCCTCTGAAAAAACTGAGGCTCTTGATAACTGAAATCAGTGAAGTATTCTCTCTGATGTATTACTATTTTGACTATGTATAATCATTTTATGTTATTCCCTAAATGCTCTATCATTGTAATTATGATAAACACCTAAACATTTTCCGTGTGTATAATTTTACACACTGCATAGTACATAACACAGCTTGAGATACTCAAGAAGCTTACAATATAAAATGAAAAGTAGAGCAGCACATCGTTAACAATGGCAAATAAACATCAATATGGCATTAAAACACTGGGAAGGACTTTAGAAAACCTGACTTCAAAGTACTTACTTGTGATGGCTACTGCTATGACGATGGTGATGATGATGATGGTGGTGATGATGTTTAGAATGATGCTGGTCTTTCTCCGTGAGAGATGAAGATGAAGAATTTGAATGAGAAGATCCCAGGCTCTTCCTTTGTTCTTTTGTCTTCTGTAAAACTCTCTTGTATGATAAAGTACACAGCCAGCACAGTAACTTTCCATCAACCTTTTAAGAAAATATTGGTATTAAATTAAATGTATTTATCTGTCTGTAAATGAAACCAGATAAGACACACTGCTCAACTTCTAGTTACATTTCACATATATGTGCAAAATTCTGTGAATACATATATTCACAGATCTTTGCAAAATGGAAGCCAACTTAGACTTTTCTCAAAACTTTTTGTTTTGAAGATTATAAAACTGGTTAGTATGATATATGGACTTCCATTAGTCCTGAGGCATTTTAATTGTGAAGAGACATTTTACCTTTTTTCTTATTCCTACAAAATAAGAATAAATTGCTGACATACTTCCAAGTAATCTAGTCTGACCTCTTAAGTCACTGTGTGATTATCAAAATGATAAAGTATTTCCTCAACAGTATTGTGAATTTACAGAAAAATAGGAGTGCTTAAATAATATAATTGATTCTCGTTATTTTCAGATTTCATATTTGCAGATTTGCCTTTTTGCTAAAATTTATTTGTAACCCTCAAAACAATACTTACAGCATATTTGTGGCTATTCACACCCAGCAGGTACATAGCACTGAAAAGTGTGCCACCAGAAGATACACATTCCCAATTAAGGCAGAAGGTAACATTCTACCTTCTTGTTTTATATTTCATACAATAAACAACTGTCCTTTTCACTAATGCTGTTTTATTTTCAAGTTTTTGTGTTTTCTCTTTGTGATTTTGTTTTAATAGTCCCAAAGAGTAATGATGAAGTGTTGCCCAGTGCTCGTATGCTCAAGAAGGCTGTGATGTACCTTATGAAAAAATACATGTTTTAGATAAACTTTATTCAGGCATCATTAGCACTACTGGTCATTAGTTCAATTAAATTAATTAGTCATATACATATATGTGCAATAAGGCATCTCTAAGGGTAAATACAAAATAATATTATATACTGTTAGATTGCCCAACATGCTATAAATAGACACAGGAACCTAATCTTGTATTTCACTTAGGAATTCAGTTTTCATCAATTCAGTATTTATGGCAACTTCAAATAATGTTAACTACTGCAAATAACGAGAATCAATTGTTATGTGAGTCAATGGAGAGGGAGAGAATTCTTTCCAAAATTAAGACAAAACCTATAAAATAGTTTCTGTCTTCTGTTTTTCACACAAAAAGTGCTGGAGGGGCATGTCTTACAACTAAGGTACATACATTGCTGTGGGGGGACCTGGGGAAGCCCCTCAAAGAGACAGTCATCCTCCAAGTCAACTGAAACTGATAGACAACAGGAGGCCTGTGTGAATGCTGATCAGCAGAAGAATGCCACATGCATACACATAATTATTAAGTCACTGTAGGTAGAGAAAAACAAACAATGGTTTCAAATATGAGCCCATATCAAAAGGCAGTAGACTAACTTTGAATTTTATGTGCTAATGTGCCATCAGGTTTTTTTTTTTTTCACACCAGCAATTTCAAGTAACCAGCAAAAGGGTAAATAGGTGAAAAGATTTACTCAATAAAAATCTGCCTCAGAAATCATATTGGGGGGCAACCAAATAGTGGAGAATAGCCATCACAGAATTATTTATTTATTATTTTTGAAATGGTGGTCTCACTAAGTTACCCAAGCTGGTATTGAACTGCGAGCCTCCTGCCTCAGCATCTTGAGTAGCTGGAACTACAGATGTGTGCCACCGTGCCTGGATTGAAATTTTAAAAGTACAGTGACCCTGATTGATTGACATGAATTCACATACGATGCAAACAAGGAAAAAATTCATTATTTTCAGTATTCTTTTGCTTTCATCTAACTATCTGCTTTCAGGACCCAAAAAATAATCATATCTGATCCCCATATCAATTATAAATTCTAGGTTGGTTGGTATATTATTTAATTTCAGGAAGATACCATAACATAAATAAAACATACCTTTCTTCTTCCTTCCTCCTTCCGATCAAAAGCACATTGTTGTTTGCACTGTTCACAGGTCTGAGGTGGTCCATACTTTTTTTCTGAATTTGTGCAACGCTGACACTTGGTACCGATAAATGCTGCAATTATGTTACAGTACTGACAAGGTTTTGGCTGAAAAGCAGACATACATTTTGACTGAGACATTAAAAAACATTCAAATTTGCTGCATAAAGTTGCTTACATATAAATGGAACTCTGGGATAAAATTAAGGAAACTAAAAGGTAAAAAACTGGTTTTCGCTCAAATATGTCATCTGCCATATTTAATAACAATTATGTTTCTATTCATTCAGTTAATATTTATTTGTAGAGTCATGAAACTCATTGTTACTCTATTAGAATGTTTAAATAATAAGATACATTTTCATACAAAAGCTGCACATAAAAAAAGCCTCAAAGAATTAACATAAAAGAATATAGGGACATAAAAAAAAATTTTATATATCCAAATTTGAGGAATGAACTTCTAATAATATCCTGTTACTGTGTCATTTGTGCAAAAAAAAAAATTTAACTTTTTGTCATATAAAGGAACACATAAAAATATACTATAGGTCAATCTTCAACTTAAAAAATTGACAAACATGTTCAACATAAATTATAATAAAAATATCTTGATATACTTGAATATTCAAAAGACAATTTTGATTAGTAGACTTAATGTGAACATTTTGACCAATAATAATGTTGCCAATATACCAATAATTGCTATAGTACACATGTAAGAGAATTTTTATTAGTGTATTATTATAATTGTTGTGAATAAGTAACTGAACTATATTGCTGTATAAAAATAGTTCTAAAGAGAAAAAAAAGAGTTTGTTTATGCAAATTTTATGGCTAAGTAGATTCTCAAAAAGAAGTCCTCTATATTTAAATGTTTAAAGAATAACTTTATACACAGTACTTCAAAAAAATGCATAGTTTGACTGTTTTTAAATGTAGTCTTGACATAAGACTATCTACAGAAAATTTCTCCCATGAAGTATTTTGATATGTTTGAATACATAAGCACATAACACTATATAATTTCTAAAAGTTTTTGTCTTTGTGACAAACATTAACTGACCAGTAACAAAAAAAATCTTAAGACATACTTACGGTCCCAAATTGCTTCACATTTTGAGCACACTTCTTACAAATTGTATTCGTTTTGCTGAAAGGAAAATATATAGAGATGACATTATGTAGTTTTCTGGGGTAATCAGCACAGCGTTGAGCTAAGTGTAGTACCTAAAACTTTAATTTAGTCCACACATTTTATTCAAAAAAGACAAACTTAAAGATTTTTTTTTAAGGTTGTTTTATCCAAATTTACTTTTCTTCCATTAACTTAAGTCAAATGTTATACTTCTTTATTGGGTATTTTTTTGTAAACGGAACAAAACAAAAAATCCTAATGTCTCCTCTCTAGTTTTACAATTTTCACACGTCACCATCAATGCACAGGATTATCAGTGCCTACCTAACTTTCTACTCAGCCATTCTCCAATAATTTGATACCCACTCATGAAGAAATCTGTTGTTCCGTTAGGCTACTTTCTTGTATGTGCTCTCAAAGTGCCTGTTAAAAAAAGTCTGTGCTATTCTTCCTGTGAATCAGTGACTTGATTGCACGCTTGGAAGGCATTTGGTAACACTACTAACCTTTCCTCAAGTCCATTAACATTTTGGATTTTAATAGCAACTTTTATATTTGCATTTTTGTTATCAAGACTGTACATTTTCCATTTATCCCTCTTTTTAAAAATTTACCCCTCTTTTTCTCATGTATAAACTGAACTCTAGTTGTAAAGTAAAAACCAGGTATTTTTTGTCAACATTCTCTGTCCCACCATACATAAAAGGTTTATAACTTAAAACTTCAGAAACTAAGGCATCCCATATCAGAGTAACACAGATATGGGATTATAATCCCAAAGTATTCCTTAGACAACATTTGCTTTTAACAATCAAAAACTATTCAGTATACAAACCTTTCTTGTTGAAATTCTGATCTGCAGTAAGTACATTTTACAATGGGATGTGCAATCCGACATTCCTGTAATAAGAAAATACATTAGTCAGCATCTACCTCAAAGTCCTGAATCTCACTTTTCTGGTAGAAAATTATTACCCAACCTAATCAAATGTCTAAAACATCAATAAAACCTGGCCCCCAACGTAAAAAATTGGGTGACTTATCATGTAAGTGGCCAATCACAACGTAATTCCTTAGGGAAGGCATAGTTGTCTTTGTCTTCATTAGATATGTGGGATATATTACAGATAAATTAAGAAAGCTGTCAGGGATGATTTCAAGGGTTGGTTAAATGTGAAACTACTTGTTATTTTACACAGTTGCTCACAGACAGCATCCTGGCTTTAATGGGATGGGAGGAGCTCCAAATCATAGAGCATTCTGTTCCCAAACCAGTCGCTTCGCTTTCCTGGACAGGGAAGAAGGATGCCATCAGCTTTGCGGCTTCAGGTTCCTAGCAAGAAAGTGCAAAAACCGTCCCCTGCCTCCTGGTGGAAGGAGAGGACAGACCAGGCAGAAAACCAAGATGAAAATATCTCCACCCCAGGGTTTCTGCGGCATAAGACAGGTGGCTGCTTCACTCAGCCCCACCCGAGACCCTCGGACGGTAATGGGGCCCGGCTCCCTCCTGGACTGCCTGGAAGAGGGTAGGATGCTGTCTCCCCTCAGGGGTCTTTCCCACCTGATGCCCAGACCCTCGGATAAAAGGGTCCCAAGGTGCGGAGGTAGGACTCCACAGACTCCCAAACCCCGAGGCGCCAGCGAAGAGCGGGGTGCCCTGCAGCGGGCACCCAGCCCCTCGGGATGAGGCAAAGGAAACCCCGCCCGCCCGGTGACCACGGACCTTGCAGAGCTGCTGGCCCTGGGAGAGCTCCTCGAAGGGATAACGCTGGGTACACTTGGTGCAGGCGTAGAGGGCCGAGGCCGCCATCCTGCTCCTCAATCTCCTCCTCCACAGCCGCCCGCTCCGAGGCGGGGCCCTACGGAGAACTCGGGCGCCGCCGCTGCCCGGGCCGCGGACTCCTCCTCCTCCCCCACCCCCTTCCTTTCGCCCACCAGGGCCTCACCGCAAGAGCCCCAGGCTCCGCGGACACCGCCGTCTCCCTCCGCCTACACTTCCGCCCCAGCCCACCCAGTGACGCTGTCCCAGCCGCTCCCGCTGAGGTCCCGATAGCGGCGGAGGGAGACGAAGCGGGTAGCTCAATGCGGTTTAGCTGCGCGACCGCGGATCCGCTTCCTTCTCCACCTCGCTTCCGCAACCCTGATTGGCTGCGGAGGACATCGCGTCACTCGGCCGCTCCTCCCAACCCCTAGACTCGGTTACGCGGGAGCGCCCACAAAGGGAGGAAGGCGCTGGCCAATAAGAGTCCGACGCTCTCAGAGCGCGAAATCCACTTCCAATCTGCCCCGCCCAAAAGTCCCGGTCGCCGCAGGTTTCAGCAGCACATCTTAGATTTGGGTCAGGGCTCCCCAATCCAATTGGGCAAATGTTCGCGAAGGTTTGCTCTCTCTCTCTCTGCTCCTTTTCATTTGACTTTCATTAGACTAAACCATTAAGCCCCTCCTATTTTGTTATTGGTCAGAAGGTCAATACTTCACCTGGAGAGGCGTCCCCGAGTCTAGCTCACGCTCTCTCGCGGGTCAAATCCAAAAGAAATGATGGAGTGTTTGAACTTCCGGTTCGTTTTTATTCTGCTTCAATCATTCCATTCAGTTGCCACTAGCGACAACACAAACCCTGGCTCACATTTCCTCTTGGAAAGGAATCCCCTTTGTAGAATCCCTTTGCAGAATTCCCTGAGTTGCCTAGCAGCCGGCAGCGCTACCAGGCCCTGGCAGACGCAGCTGCGCAATACTTGTGACGTCACCGAGGAAGAGGCGAATTTTCTCCAACCAAAGGAAGACGTCCGCTTTTTTGATTGGCTATAGAAGACGTCTGTTAGGACGTGTTGTTGCCCTCTCCGCGTGCGCTGTGAGCGCGGGTGTCCCACTGGGGGTGTGCAGCAGGGGTATTTAGACCCGGCGCCACTACCCCAACCCCTCCCATCAGGGGTTCGGCTTAGGGTCGCCCCTGGGGGGCGGCTCTCGAGTCTTGAAGTAGTAGAGAATCTAGACCGCTCCGGAGCTGCGGAGGCCCGCGCTGGGCAGACAGAAAAATGGCGACGGCATCGGTCTCCGCAGTTTCTGATTCTCAGTTCTCGGTAAGAAGTGATCGGCATTCGAATAGGCTTTAGGTTGGTTCCAGCGCCTTTTTACACTTCCACGTTTCAGGCCGTTTTCGGTTCCTCTTCTGACCCCATCCTGGAAGACAGCGTGGCGGTGGGGGGGGGGGTACCTAGATGGCTCCACGCTGTGCAGGTTTCTACTATTCCTAAGTCGTAGCTACACCCTCTAGCTTCCATTGAAACAGGCTGGTGCGTTTCTATTCTCATCCCTCATTCGCTTTGTGGCCTAGCAGGCCAGATTGCCTAATATTGCTGAGACTGGGCTTTGGCAGATCCTGGCCTGCGAAAACAGCTCCATTAGTCTCGTGAGTGTAACGGCTCCCCTTGAAAACTCGCCTAGGCCAGGTAGTCACTGAGCGGTGCGCAGTGTCTTGAGTGTGCGTTTTAGTCGTTGCTTATGCAGTTTTCTTTGCAGTGCCTCCGCCTCCTATCTCATGAACTTTGTTGCGTGATCCTTTAGCCAGAGCCCGCGCTTTCTGTAATGTTGCTAGGACTGCAATGTGGAAGTGCTGTTTGGGAGAGTCCACAGAGATAGTAAACATTGTTTTCACCACAAGAGTTACCAGCCAGTTTAGTCACTGGTATTTGGCAAATAGAAGTGTTGAACTCAGTGTTCTGGAAAATGCACACTGGGAAGACACAAGTAAATGTGATGAAGTTGGAGCCAATTTATAAATATTCAGTGCCTTGTAGACTGTTAAACTTTAAAATTATACAGATGAATAGGATAGAAATCTTACTCTGAAGGAGAGAAGCATTGAAGAGAAGTTATGCATAGATAATTATTACAGAGTACAGTTTTATAAGAGATACCATTACTAGAATAGTTTAAGGGGGGAGGTGATTAGCAGTTCTTGGGTAGGTTAGAGAAGATTTCCTAAAGGGAAAGTGGAACTAGCTACCTACTGAAGGAGTTGTAATTGTCACAAAAATAGCAGGAGAAAGCACCGCAAGAATTTTGATCTTTAGCATTTTGGGACTGGCTTATTTCACTCAGCATGATAGTCTCCAGGTTCACCATTTAGAGGCAATTGTCAAAAAGTTATTCACAGTGGAATAAATCTGACATAATTTTCGTGTGTGTGTGTGTGTGTGTGTGTGTGTGTATGAATACATCTCGATGAATCAATCCCACCATCGTGTACATCTACAAAAGTGGGGTCCTAAATTAGAATAAGATATATACCATGCTTGTATTATAGTTATAATAATTATATAAAATAGATTCTACTGTCTTGTACAACTAAAAAGAACTAATTTTAAAAAAAGAATTTTGAGATATGTGCCAAGACAAATAGATACTTTTTGAGGAAACTTGAGATAATCTGGAATAAACAGAGGTAATATGAAAGTAGAGTTGGATGAGATGAACTAGAAAAGTAGATGAAAATGAAAAAAGAGTAAAGAAGTCAGAAGAATATCAATAATTTCATAGACACTAAAAGAGAGAATTTAGGGGAATGCATAGTCACCTGGGGAAGTCATATTTTCCCTTAGTTTCAGTTTTTTTGTGACTATGATTAGAATTTTTGATAATGAGACCAGAAGTATCACAGGTATCCTTAGAATAGGGTAACAAGTTTCCAGAGCCTTCTGGGAGATTAAGGAAAAGTAATGAGTGAAGCAATGGGAGTTCTTCAAGGATTAGATCAGAAAAAGGTAAGATAAAGAGAAACTGTTAGAAACATGTCAGATGATTGAATTATACAGGGGATGTGATTGATTAAACTTGGGAGAGGAATACTTTTTTCCATTGCTCTCAAAACTTAATGCTTGGAGACCAAACCAGAAAGACTTCTGAGCCATTCTATGTATAATTCAGCCACTTGGTTGAGCAGTGCCACTGAGATGTAGTAAACCCTTGGTCCTTACAGTAGCTTTGAACAGAAATCCTTCCAGAGTTTCAGTTAGGAAAGCATAGATATTTTTATGCATTAAGCTCAGCTTTAATTGGATTCTAAGTATCAAGACTATGCTAATATTTTTACAAGTCAGAGTGCAACAAGTTTAATTACCTTGACTTGCTGCATTAAAATGTCTAATTTAGAAGTTACTATTTCTCAAAACAAAAAAAAAATTACTTGGTTTCTCAGTGCACAAGAAATGGCACTACTTAGTAAATGTCCCATTAGAAATAAAGCTGTCATTTACAACAGAATTTGAAAAGCACTTTAGATTATCAAACAGCCGATAATAAGTAATATGATATTAGAAAACTTTAAAACTACAACATGAAACCAGAAGGCTACTCATTAAGATGTCAGAGTTGTGAATATTAACAATTTGTATGTTTTACATTGATAAACCCAATACCAAAATAATTACAATAAATGGAGATGTTTTACACAAATAATAATCTTTAGAAAGCAGCTACCATATAAATCTCAAACATTGACAACATGAAAGCAGTAGTCAGTCTTTTTGGAGTATTTTTTTTCATTGCAGCAACAGCAAGATTAGCAACAGCAGGTAACATTTATTGTTTGTTATCAACTCACTGTTAAGAGACAACAGGAATACAACATAATTGGGCTTAATGAAATTAATACTAAGTAAAGGTATATAACATAGTGTTGAAACAGCAAAATGACTTTATGTTCCATCTGTTAATTTTTTAAAATTTATTCATTTATTTTTATTGATTTTTAATAAATGACAACAGAATGCATTACAATTCATATTATACATAAAGTATGTTCACACCAATTCATGTTTTCATACATGTACTTTGGATAATGTTGTCCATCACATTGCACCATCATTGCTAACCCCTTGTCCCTTCCTTTCCCTTCCACCCCTCTGCCCTATCTAGAGTTTGTCTATTTCCCCCTCCCTATCCCACTATGAATCAGTCTCCTTATATCAGAGAAAACATTCAGCATTTGTTTTTTGGGGAGTGGCTAACTTCACTTAGCATTATCGTCTCCAGCTCCATCCATTTACCTGCAAATGCCATGATTTTATGATCTTTTATTACTGAGTACTATTCCATTATGTATATATGCCACATTTTTCTTATTCATTCATCTTGTGAAGGGCATCTAGGTTGGTTCCACAGTTTGGCTATTATGAATTGTGTTGTTATAAACACTGATGTGGCTGTGTCCCTATAGTATGCTGGGTATAGACCAAGGAGAGGGAAAGCTGGGTCAAATGGTGGTTTCATTCAAGTTTTCCAAGGAATCTCCATGCTGCTTTCCATATTGGCTGCACCAATTTGCAGTCCCACCAGCAATGTATAAGTGTACCTTTTCCCCCACATCCTCTCCAACACTTAGTGTTGTTTGTCTGCATAGTAGCTGCCATTCTGACTGGAGTGAGATGAAATCTTAGAATAGTTTTGATTTGCATTTCTCGAATTGCTGGAGATGATGAACATTTTTTCATATATTTGTTGATTGATTATATATCCTCTTCTGAGAAGTGTCTGTTCAGGCCATCTGTTAATATTTTCTTAATCCATGTGTAACACCCTTATGTCACTTTGGACTTAATAAATTAATCTCCTAATTTGTCTTAAGCTTTTTAGTCCCGTCCTTTAACCAAGCAACACAGTAGCTTCATATTAATTTCCATAATTTTTTTAATATATCATAGATTTTATAATATGAAATATATTTTAAGATATATTTTATTTGGGGGGATAATAAAGTGAATGCTTCCCTGCCTTTTTTTTAATCTTTCCATTCTTCCATCCCACACTACTGTACTTTCTAAGACCATAATATTTAATACTTAGATGATACTGACAGGCATTATTTTAAGCATTTTTCATATATGAAATCATATAATTCTCACAGTAACCTTGTGGGGTTGACATATTTACATTTTCAAATGGGCAAAGTAATGCATGAAGTTAGTCAAGGGTAAGAGTTCATCTCATTTATACTACTATGTAGTATCTTGATAGGCTTTGGGGGTCTTTGGGTTTTTTGTTAGATATTATAACAATCTTGAAATCCTTAATGCTCAACATGGCAAAAATTTCTCTAAAGCAGCAGTTTTGGAAGTGATCTAGGGAACTTTAGGCGGGTCTCTACAGGGTTCTCAGGGAGTCTACAAGATTCTTTCTTATTCAAGTACGTGTTTGTGCAATGCTAGGTTTGCTTCACATATGTCAACCAAAATATACCAAATGCGAAACAAAAAGTTTGAGAGGGGCAACTTGCAGATTGGCATGTGGGTTAGACCTCAATACAGGCTTATAAAATATGTGTTTGGTTTATGCTTTGTCATTTTCAAAAATGAGAGAATGAAAATAGTTCAGTAGGTGTACTTGTGAGTGAAATTGATTTATCATAGAATAGGTACAACTTTGGCTTACTCATGCTAAATTGTTTTTCTATGTATATGCCAACCAACAGTCCTCTTTATTCTGTGTCCCCTTTAATGGGTAGTATTATTCTACTTGTAAATTTTTTCTAAGGGGTAAGTTATAAAATGTTATCCTATTCTCTTTCTAATTTATGCTTCCCTAGTCATTGATGAGAATGCACCTTTTTTCTCATACCTTTTTTGCTAGTCTTTTGTGTGTTTTTCTTTTATGAAATGCCCATCCATATCTTTTGCCAATTTTTTCCGGGCTGTTTTTTCTTATTGATGTATACTCATTTGTGTTCTGAATGTTAATCCTCACTCTGATAGGACTAGTCCAAAGACATCTTTGCTTGTCTTTGGTATTTTTTGATTAATACTTAATACTAAAGTGGTAAAATTTGTCAGTCATTCCTTTCTACAATTAGTGATTTGAAAAATTCTTCGTTCATTCTAAGATCTTAATGGTATTATTCTAAATTATTCACTATACATTTTAAATTTGGAGCTTTTAAATCCTAATTTACTTGAAATTTATTTAATTTAATGTTTTATTTAAGATGAAACAATTGTCCTGGAACTACTTGTTAAAAAGTTAACCTTTCCCCAAAGGTCCACAATTTTAGCTCTGTGAGTATATTAATTTCCATGTTTTTATTAGTTTGTTAGGGTGCTTTGCCCTTTTTTGTTGTTGTTTTGTTTTTTCTTTCTAGATACTCACTGTCTTAGTGATTCTCCTTTCTACATAGTTGGGAGTGAGGGGAGGTTATCCTCTTTGTTCTTAAGAGAAATGTTAGTATTCTTGGTCTTTGCTTTTCTTCAATAGAAATAGTTGAACTTGTTTTTGGAATTTTAATTGAAATTTCATTGAATTTCTGTTTTAATCTGATATTTTGAAGTATACTGAATCTTTTTTCCGAACATTAATTCTAGTTAACTTTTTTATTGTATGACCTGTGCTTTCTTAAGTTGCATTTTCCAACTAATGTATAGAATTACTGATTCTTGTACATGAATTTTACCTAGTAACTTTTCCAGGCTCAAATTAATTCTAATAATTTAGTATTCTTTGGTGTTTTTTATTTAGAGAATCATAATCTGTGAAGTTTGGATTCTTTCTTTTCAATTGTAGTATCTGTTCTTTTCACTATCCTAATATGCTTAAATTTAAGAGATGCAATTTAGTATTAAGAACATCAACTAGAAGTTGTACAGAGGGCTTTGTTTTGTTTTTGGTTTTAAAAGGAATGTTTCAAATTTTGCAAAATGAAGTATGTTTGCCATGGTTTTTGATGAAGTTTTATATTGCCATAAAATATTCTTTGCTGGATAATGAATGTTATTCAATGCTCTCATACTTGTTGATCATGTGGATTTTTACTTGAATGAGGTGGATTACATTGAAAGATATTATAATGCAATCTAGTTTTTCATTTCTAGAATATCTTCACCTTGATCATATTATTTACCTTCTTGTTTTCACAGCAATAGTGTATGTTTTATATTTCCTTTTGTAAACCAACTGGGAATTTATGTGATTTCTAACATGAAAGTAGAATCTTTGGTTTTAGTAACATTTAAATATATGTATTTTGATAGCGTTTGTTCCACAAAGTTGTTTATTGTTATTGTCAATATTTATTGTTCCTTTGTGCTTTTCTGAACACAGATTATTTAGTACTCTATAAAGTGCAGTTCTCAAAAGGTAAGACTTTGCTGTGGCAGTTGAAAAAAGAAAAATGGATGTTTGAGAATTTAGAACAGTCATAGTCACAACTTCTACCATAGACTTCAACTTTTTGATTATTTTCTCCACTGTATCAAAGAAAGTCCATCATTATCTTCTAATATAATATCATATAATTTTCTGATATAATTTTCATATCATATGGAACATAATCCTAAATTTGTTAGAATTCCATTCATGACAGATGATGTATGTGTGGAAATAAAGTTTTATATATGAATGTTGGTAAGTCTTTATGTTTTCTTATTATTTCCCTGTTTTCTAACTAAAATAAGTCCTTTGAGGCAAGGACAATATCTCTTTTTCTTTTTTTTAAGTTTTGGACACTAAAATATTTAAGAAGTATTTTGTTGCATTTGAGAATAGAGTAATTTGTAGCAATCTCTCATTCTGTATATTTACTTTTCTGAATGTATGTTTCATGGTATATACTTAAGATACAATATTTTTTGAGTACCATTATTTTTTCTATACAGTGTTTGTATTTAGATTGTGAGAGTATTCTTTGTAGTGTTGGGCATATGGCTACATTTAGACAAATATGAAACACTTTTAAAGTTGTATTTCCTTAAAATAACTGATGGTTGAATTCTACTGTGTATAGTTATTGGGCTCTTTTTTCCCATTGTCTCTTATCAGAAGAATATATAGACAGTTCAATTTTTAAGTCATGAATATGGTTTCAATTTTTGAAAAGTAATTTCTGTATTTTTATTTTTCAGAACATCTCAGCTGAACCATCAAGGTCTAATAGGGGTGTGGTTCGCCATTCTTCATCTCCTTATGTATCATATCCATCTGATAAGCCTTTCCTTAATAGTGATCTACGACGCTCTCCAAATAAGCCTACCCTTGCCTATCCAGAAAGCAATAGTAGAGGTAATAAACCCTGACAAAAAGATGCTGCTTTTGTTTACCTGCTGCTTTAAAATTGTTGTTTTTGTTCTCCGTTATTTCAAAACTTGAGAAATATGTTTTCCCCTTTACTGCCTGTTTTTAGCCTACTAAAAATATGCTTTTTTGGGTGCTCTTTATTTTGATTGGTGAACATAATCATCTACCACATCACTTAAGGTAAAGTACTTTGAATCGTACCTCACTAGTCTATCATCTTCAACATGAATCAGGATCCTAGACTGTGTTTTTACTTCAGTAAAATGCAGTAACTCAAAAGCATTTTTTTTATTCTCATTGATTTCATTTACATTCTTATCTGTTATCTAGTATGTTCATAGAAAACTAACAAATATCTATGCCTTTCGTCTCCTTCTGATCCCCACTTAACATCACTACCATTTATTATGTCTCTCACTTTAAACAAAGTTTCAGCACCTCTCCATGGCTCACATAATAATAATGAAGTCTTAGATTTCCTACAACTTAAACCCTGTCTGCCTTAGTAAATTCATCCCTACCTCCTTTCTTAAACATTCTTTGTTCTCGCTACTTGAAATATATTTGTTCTTAGAGCTTGACATCTATGTTAATTTTCTTTTTTAAAATTAATTTTTAATTGGCACATTGTAATTACAAAATTGTGGAAGACATTGTGACATACATGTACCTCTATTGGTTTTCTTGCCTGCCTTAACAAATACCACAAACAGCTGTAATCTGGCAATTTAGGAGACTGAGGAGGAGGATAGCAAGTTCAAGGCCAGCCTCAGCAACCTGACAAGAGTGCTTGCCTAGCACGGGGGAGGCACTGGGTTTGATCCTCAGCATTATATAAAAAATAAATATATAGTCATAAAATATAAATAAATAGGTATACATATATATATTTATGTATATTTTATATATAATTTTATAAGTATATATATATATATATATATATATATATATATATTTTTTTTTTTTTTTTTTTTTTTTTTTTAATGGACTGGGGATATGGCTTGATGTTAGAGGGCCTCTAGGTTAAAGCCAGACACAATAAATATATAAACACAATGCCACAAACTAAGCCACTTTAAATAACACAAATTATTCATGTTGTAGTTTTCTATAGGTCAGAAATCTGGGTGGGTTCTTCTCTGCTGACAGTCTGATATGGTTCAAATCTAGGTATTGACTGGGCATATTCTCTCTGGAGATGCTAGGGACGATCTGCTTCCACACATTCATATTCTTGGCCAAATTCAATTCCTTGTTGATGCTGGACTACAGTTTCATTTTCCTGCTGTCAAGACCAGTCTTCACCTCTCTAGACTTCTTATTCCTACTCATGCTTTCCTCTTGGTCTCCTATGGCAGCAATGAATCAGGTCTCATATGCTTTAAATCTCTTTGACTTCTGCTGTGGCTACATTTCTCTAACCATAACTAGAGGAAACTTTCTACTCATGTAATTAGTTAGGTTCAGGAATAGTCTCAGTATCTTAAGAGCCATAACCTTATTAACATCTCTGAAAGTCCTTTTTGCTATGTATCATAATTCACCAGAGTAGCCAGAGATTAGGTTTCCATTCTGCCTATCATATCAACTTGAAGTTTGCAAGCCTTTCCCTTGTTTTCTCTCATACTGAAATTTTTTTAAATATTATTTTTATTTTTTAATTTCTCTTTTTTAATTTGTTCTTTTTAGTAAAACGTGACAGTAGTATATGTTTTGGCATATCATACAAACATGGAATATAACTTCCCATTTTTGTGGCTGTACATGGTGTGGAGTTATACTGGTCATGTATTCATATATGAACATAGGAAAGCTATGTTCAATTCATTCTACTGTCTTTCCCATTCCCCCTCCAACCCTGACTCCCCAGTCCAATTCAGTAAACCTCCCCTTCTTGATCTCCACCACTGCCTATTGTGAGTTAGCATCTGCATATCAGAGAGAACATTTGGCCTTTGGTTTTTTTTGGAGTGGCTCCTTTCACTTAACATGAAAGTCTCCACTTCTATCCATTTACCCTCAAGTACCATAATTTCATTCTTCTTTATGGCTGAGTAATATTCTCTTGTGTATATATACAATATTTTCTTTGGTGATCGTCCGTTGAAGGGCACTTAAGCTGGATCCATAGCTTAGCTATTGAGAATTGAGCTGCTATGACCATTGATGTGGCTATGTCACTGTAATATGCTGATTTTCAATCCTTTGGGTAAATGCTGAGGGGTGGTATAACTGAGTCAAATGGTGGTTCCATTCCAAGTATTCTAAGGAATCTCCACACTGCTTTCCATATTGGTTGCAGCAATCTGCAGTCCGACCAGCAATGAAAAAGGTTTTTGTTGTTTGTTTCTTGTGGTGCTGGGGATTGAACTTGGGGCCTGTGCATGCGAGGCAAGCACTCTACCAGCTGAGCTATATCCCCAGCCTCATACTGATATTTTCTTTGTCTGGAATTATACTTGTTCTTTAAAGCAAATATATATTATTTACATCAAGAGGTGTTTCTTTCCTCTAGCTTCTCTAGCACATACCTCTCTGCCCTCCTCAGTGTTGTTTTTGAAATATCTTAATCCTTTGTTCATAACTTAAAGCCTTTAATTTTTGTGGATATAAAGGGGATGATGATTTTGGTGTCTGTCCTTCCATTTGAAAAGCAGGTATTGTTGGATTGATAGAAGTAAACACTGTAAAAGTACTGTAGTCTTCTATATCTCTGGGTTCTGAATCCATTGATTGAACCAACTGGTCAGCAATATTTGAGAAAAAAATTACATCTGTAGCAAGCATGTAAACTTTTTTTCTTTGTCATTATTCCATAACACATCATAACAACTGTTTGCATAGCATTTCAATTCTTCTATTAGGGATGATTGAAGTATATGGAAGTATATGTGATGGTTATATGTGAATTCTGCACCATTCCGTCTAAGGGACTTGAGCATCTATGGATTTTGGTATCTGGTGTGGGATGGGAAGGTTTTCATAATCATTGGATTGGATAACCATTGTATTACCAATGGATGTTGAAGGCCACCTGTATAATACAATATAACAATAGGATAATATCCCGAGACATTTTTAAAATAGTTCACCATGCTATTCTCTAAAGATGTAAAACAAACTTATTTACAGTTTTGCATGTTATTTGTCTTGTTTTTCCAATCATCTCCATTTTCCCCCTTCTTTCATATTCCTTAAAATCACTAGTGATGCAAAAACAGATTTTAGCTTTATTGTTAACATTACTGGGCTGAAAGTTTTACTGATTGCTCTGTGAAAAAAAAAATCCACCTCCCCACTTAATTTTTTCTTGATCCTTCATTCTTTAATAATTTGCTGTACTCTGAATTTTTTGTTTTCACAGATGTGAAGATCAGAACTAGATATAATATTGTAGTGGAAGTATTAATTTGTAATTCTCAGGTCTTGTGTTCCTACAGAGTTAAGAGCTCAATTGCATAGTTATTTTATTTTGTGCTTTTTTTTATTAAATATTTTTTTAGTTGTCAATGGACCTTTATTTTATTTACTTATATGTGGTGCTGAGAATTGAACCCAGTGTTTTACACATGCTAGGTAAATGCTATACCACTGGGCTACAACCCAAGCCCCTTGTGCTTTTTTTAATTTTTTTTAATTTTCTTTTTTAGATGTAGATGGATACAGTATCTTTATTTTTATTTGTGTATTTTTATGTGGTGCTGAGGATTGAACCGAGGGCCTCACACGTGCAAGGCAAGAGCTCTACCACTGAGGTACAACCCCAGCCCCCTTGTGCTTATTTTTAAGTAAGAAATTATAACTGAAAATTAGTGGGGTTTTGCTCCTTTGTGGGCTTCAGTTGTATATTTTTTTGCTTTTTTAACCTATGATGTTCTTTGAATATCATACAATTTTTGTTGGTTTTTTTTTAGATTGTCAGCCTTTAACTGCTATTCTAATGTGTAACATCCTATCATTTGTTTTAATCATTTAGTTAACTTAATTAACATTATTTTTTCATCGTCATGGTATCTTATAAAGAGTTTTGCATCAGGTATTGAAATTCATAAAAGTTTATCAGACTACTAGGGGAGGGGGGATTGTTAAAAGACATACCACAGAATACACGTGTCTACCAAAGGGTTGCCAACATGCAAAGTGTTGCCGAGGAAAAGCCATTCATATATGACTTAGACTAGAGCTTTTTTTTTTTTTTTAATATTTGTTTTAATTGTAGGTAGACACAATAACCTTTATTTTTATTTTATTTTTATGTGTTGCTGAGGATTGAACCCAATGCCTCATGCATGCTAGGCAAGCACTCTACCAATGAACCACAACCCCAGCCCCTTAGACTAGAGCTTTTATAAGAGATTAGTCATAAACATATTTTGTACTTGAGCAACCATTCACAATTACCAAAATTCCTGCCTTCCCAAAGTGAAATAGGGATTCACTGTAAATCACATTATTTGCATAAATAATCTAGGTAGACAGATATAGTAAAATTTAGTAGGATATGTATGCCATAGGCATATAAATACCTTTATCAATTAGTAATATAGAAAACATTCAGGTAGACAAATTCTCAGAGGTTAGTGAAACAAAAGGTTAGGTCTACTGGCTAACTTTTCTGTAAATTGTGACACTGAAATTCATTCATCCTTTTTGAACTTTGAATGCCTATTACCTAAGCATGGTTTTTATATCGATATGTTAATGTATTCACATCTTTTAAATTTTGCCATATTTCATTATACAGCATTAAAAAACTACACTAAAATATAATTGATATCAAAAGAAAAGTCTTTATATTGGGAAGCTATAAAGCTCACAGCATAGTTCAGTTTTGTAGAATTATAAACCCTTAACTTGAATTTTTATACCATGAACAAGTATAGTCAGATCTTAGAAGTTGTGGGGGGGGGGCATCACTTCATTCATTTTTGAGAAAATGACTGTTCAATATCTAACTTAGCCTTAATTTATTAAAATAATATAAAAATGGTATTCATTGATGGAAATGATTTCAGTTAAGTTTACTATTAGAACCTTCAGGCAAATCTTTTTCATGACCATCACCCTTTGATATATATATTTGATGTGTACATGACTTTTTTTGTTATACATTAATAAAAGATGTGTAGTTATGATCAAGATTTAATAGTTTTTACTACTTTATAAGGACATAGTGGCTTGTTTTTCCTTACAAGAAAAGCTTAAAATTAGTTAAGTACCACTACCTTTATTTGAGCTAAAAAATTGATAGTTTTTTTACATTTATTTATTTATTTTTTATTAGTTCTAATCAGTTATACATGACAGCAGAAAGATTTTCAATGCGTTGTACACAAATGGAGCGCAATTTTTCACTTCTCTGGTTGTACATGAAGTAGAGACACACTATTCACTCAGTTATACATGTACCTAGGGTAATGATGTTCGTCTCATTTCACCATCTCCTATTCCTGTGCCCTATCCTCCCTTCCCCTTTGCCCCATCCAAAGTTCCACCACTCTTCCCATGCCCCACCCCACCTCCCCCCATATGGATTAACATCAACTTATCAGAGAAAATATTTGGGCCTTGGTTTTTTGGGATTGGCTTATTTCACTTAGCATGATATTCTCCAACTCTGTCCATTTACCTGAAGATGTCATAATTTATTTCTCTTATAATGCTTAGTAATATTCCATTGTGTATATATACCACAGTTTCTTTAGCCATTCATCTATTGAAGGGATCTAGGTTGGTTCCACATTTTAGCTTTTGTGAATTGTGTAGCTATAAACATTAAAGTGGCTGTGTCTCTGTAGTATGCTGTTTTTAAGTTCTTTGGATATAAACTGAGGAGTGGGATAACTGGGTCAAATGGTGGTTCCATTCTAAGTTTTCTGAGGAATCTCCATACTGCTTTCCATAGTGGTTGTAATTTGCAGTCCCATCAGCAGTGTATGAGTGTGCCTTTTCCCCCACATCCTTGCCAGCACTTATTGTTTGTATTCTTGATAACTGCCATTCTGACTGGCATGAGATTAAATCTTTTTGATTTGCCTTTCTCTAATTACTAGAGATGTTGAATGTTTTTTCATATATTTGTTGATTGATTGTATATCTTCTGAGAAGTGTCATTTCACCTCCTTAGCCCATTTATTAATTAGGTTGTTTGTTTTTTTGGTGTTGAGTTTTTTTAGTTCTTTATATATATCCTGGAGATTAGTGCTATATCTGACGTGTGTGGCAAAAATTTGCTCCCAAAATGTAGGCTGTCTCTTCACCTTGTTGATTGCTTCTTTTCTTTTCTTCTCTTTTCTTTTGCTGAGAAGCTTTTTAGTTTAAATCTATCCCATTTATTGATTATTGATCTTATTTCTTTAGCTTTAGTAGTCTTGTTAAGGAAATCAGGGCCTACTTCAACGTGATGAAGATTTGTGCCTACTTTTTCCTCTGTTAGGTGCAAGGTCTTTGGTCTAATTTCTAGGTCCTTAATCCACTTTGAGTTGAGTTTTAGGCAAGGTGAGAGATAGGAGTTTAGTTTCATTTTGCTGCCTATGGATTTCCAGTTCTCCCAGCGCCACTTGTTGAAGAGCCTATCCTTTCTCCAATGTATGTTTTTGTCACCTTTGTCTAGTATGAGATAACTGTATGTATGTGGGTTTCTCTCTGTGTTTTCTATTCTATACCATTGGTCTACATGTCTGTTTGGGTGCCAGTACATGCCGTTTTTGTTTCTATAGCTTTGTAGTATAGTTTAAGGTCTGGTATAGTGATGCCTCCTGCTTCATTCTTCTTTCTAAGGATTGCTTTGGTGATTCTGGTCTCTTATGATTGCTTTTTCTATTTCTATAAGGAATGACATTGGGATTTTAATTGGAATTGCATTGAATCTATATAGTGCTTTAGGTAGTATGGCCATTGTAACAGTATTAATTCTGCCTATCTAAGACCATGGGATATCTTTCCATCTTCTAAGGTCTTCTTCAGTTTCTTTCTTCAGTGTTGTGTAGTTTTCATTGTAGAGGTTTTCCACTTCTTTTGTTAAGTTGTTCCCAAGTATATTTTTTTTCTTTGAGGTTATTGTTAATGAAGGTAGTTCTCCTAATTTCTCTGTCAGAGGCTTCAGCACTGATGTATAGAAATGCATATGATTTATGGGTGTTGATTTTATATCCTGTTACTTTGCCAAATTTATTAATTACTTCTAAAAGCTTTCTGGTGGAGTTTTTTGGATCCTATAAGTATAGAATCAAGTCACTGGCAAATAATGATAGTTTGAGTTCTTCTTTTTCCTATTTGTAGCCCTTTATTTTCGTTGGTCTGTCTAATTTCTCTGGCTAGAGTTTCAAAGATTGTGTTGAATGGAAGTGAAGAAAGAGCATCCCTGTCTTGTTCCAGTTTTTAGAGGGAATGCTTCCAGATTTTCTCGGTTTAGAATGATGTTGGCCTTGGGCTTACTGTAGATAGCTTTTTACAGTGTTGAGGTATGTTGCTACTATCCCTAGTTTTTCTAGTGTTTTGAACATGAAAGGGTGCTGTATTTTGTCAAATGTATTCTCTGCATTAACTGATATATGATTCTTTAAGTCTGTTGATGTGATGAATTACATTTATTGATATACATATGTTGGACCAACTTTTTCATCCCTGGAATGAACCCGACTTGTCATGGTACACTATTTTTTTAAATATGATTTTGTATATGATTTCCCAGAATTTTATTGAGAATTCTTACATCTGTGTTCATCAGGGATATATGTCTGAAATTTTCTTTCCTTGATGTGTCTCTGCCTGGTGTTTTGGAATCAGGATAATACTAGCCTCATAGAATGAGTTTGGAAGGGTTCCCTCCTTTTCTTTTCATGGAAAATTTTGAGGAGTGTTAGTATTAATTCTTTATAGGTCTTGTAGAACTTGTCTGTGAATTGTCTGGTCCGGGTCTTTTCTTGGTAGGCTTTTAATGGCATCTTCTGTTTCCTTGCTTGAAATTGATCTTTAAATTGTATATGTCCTCCTGATTCATTTTGGATTGATCATGTGACTCTAGAAATTTGTTGGTATCTTCAAGGTTTTCTATTTTATTGCACTATAAATTTTCAAAATAGTTTCTAATTGTCTTCTGTAGTTCAGTAGTGTCTGTTGTGATATTGCCTTTTTTATCACGAATTTTAGTAATTTTGAGTTTTCTCCTTTTCATTAGAGTGGCTAAGGGTTTGTAAATTTTATTTATTTTTTCATAAAACTAGCTTTTTGTTTTGTCAATTAAAAATTTATAGTTTTACTCAATACCACTTTGCATCATCATTGCAAGTGTCCACACAGTGAAAAGAGTAAATAAGTTCCATTTATGTTATGAAAATAGTGCTTACCTCAGTAGAGCCTGAAAAGGTCTGGTGAATCTTGCCTGTCATAGGCTCATGCCCCTACTTTGAGGTACATAGTAATAAATGATGTGAGTATATCCATAATGTATATCCATGATGTTCTATTCTTATATATTTCTTTTTTTGTTTTTTGGGGTTTTGTTTTTGTTTTTGTTTTTTTAACCAGGTGTGGGAAGAATGTAGATGACAACATTTGTTCTATATAGTTCCCTGACTACGGAGGCTTTCTTAATTAATATACTTCATTCTACATAGTGCCTTGCACATCGGATGTTGTCTATCAATATTTGTTGAACTGGCCGGGAAAGGTGGCACAAGCCTTTAATCCCAGAAGCTTGGGAGACCAAGACAGGAGGATCATAAATTCAAAGCCAACCTCCTCTGAAACTTCTTGGATTGTCTCACATGTGAGCTTTTGGGGGTACCTCATATCCAACCACAGCATGCATTATTTCTACCTATAGTGTATATTTCATTTAGGGGTCTTTCCATGTGACTTGAATGAAAATGGCACAGTGGTTCATGAACTCATAGAAGACAGAGCAATAGAAGGGAGAAAAAGTAATAGCTCATTCTTAGATCTTTCTAAGGAAAAAAAACTCTTAAAATCCATCACTTAGTCATCTAGAATGTCTTTTAACCTAGAAGGAAAACAAGTTTGTAAGAAAGAAGTAAATATGAAACTGAAAATATATACTAAATATAGCTCTTCAAATGAAGATACAAAATGTAAAGTAATTACTGGGCTCCAAAAATCTCTAATTAGGAAACTAGAATATAAAGGCATGAAGTAAAAGTTTACTATTAACTCTCTTATATAAAATTTTATTTTGACAGAAAATGTGTTCAGGGATGTGTTTGTGTACATCTATGTTTTATGTTTTTAAATATATAACTAGCCATTGGTAGAATAAAAGCATTGTATCTTTCTGATAACAGATTTCTTTTTTAAAAGAGCTCAGAAAACAAAGTACAGTTAATAAAAACTTAGTTATAAATGATAGAAATTTATGAACTAGTTTCCACCAATGAATTAACTTTGGTAAAAAAGAATGGTTTTGTTTTATAAGCATGCACGGGATGATTAAACAACCAAGAACAGGAAAGAAAAGTGTACAAGTGGACTTTAAGAATGTGAGGAACCAAAGCAACATCACCCCAGGCAGGAAAGTGGAAAGCAAGGAGTGTAATTTTAAGTATGGAGAACTTCACTCAAAATGATTTCCAAAAGAAGGCTGTCAAAATCTGAGGATAAGGAGACCCTGAGGGAAGATACCTCCACAGCTGGGAAGCAACCACTTCCCAAAAAGAGAAAGGAATCTTAATGTTCCTAATGAAGTTGAAGAAAATGACACTGTCTTTGTAAGTCTTCTTAAGATCAGGACTTATTCTTAAAACTAGAGAGAATCAGAATCAATTAGCCATGGATCAGATAGTTTTCTAAAAGAAGCTATTTTGTTTCCTGAGGAAATATCCTTCTTATCCCAGAGTGATAGAAGAATTTCTCCATAGCCTGGAATCTTACACTGAGGAACATGACAGTTTGAGGAACTGCCTCTTGTCCTGTGAACGTCTGCACAATGAGGAAGCCAGCGTGGGTGGATCTTTCTCTAAGAGCCTAATCAAACTGCTTCTGAGGATTGACATATAACCTGCTATTATCAAAACCTTATTTGAAAAGTTGCCAGAGTATTTTTTTCAAAACTGTGAGCAGTAATGAAATCAACATGCCTCAACTCATTTTCAGTCACCTAAAATGGCTTGACAGAATCGTGGATGGCAAGGACCTCACCACCAAGATTATGCAGCTGATCGGTCTCACTCATTGTATCTGCAGCATGACTGTTACCAGGCAACCTGAGATCTTAGGGGATGCCTAGCATGCTGATGACCTATTAATGGAGAATACTCCCCTCACTGTCCCAATCCTGGATGTCTTTTCCAGCCTCCAACTTGACCCAAACTTCCTATCTAAGGTCCACCAGTTGGTGATGGGTCAACTGTCCTCAATCAGATTGGATGGCTTAAACCTATGATAGTCAAGTTCATTCTTCATTTCCTGACAGCCACCAAAGCATGTGAGGTAATTTCTGAGCTTCGGGAGTAGCTGGATCCACAGCATTTTATTTTGACATCATAGTTTCAGGCTTCTCAAATCAAGTAGGAATGTGAAGGATGAGCAAATCCTTCTCTTTGATATCTTAAAGTTGACTGTTAGATCTGAGAAAATCATTTCAGAAGACTGGATTAAGGCAATTGCAAACATTGCCCCAGTGTCTGAGCACAAGAATTTCAACCAGGCAATGATTTTCATCATTTATAGCACCAACACTCAGGCAAAGAAGAACATTGAAAGGGTACTAAAAATGATTAAATCAGGCTGCATTCAAGATTAGTTTCTTTCTATACTCATTATAGATATTGAATATTCTGAAGGTTATTTGTCTATCCATTCTGTTGCTTGCTCAGAGTTTGTTCTACACTCAAGATCAGAATATAAATTTGTTTGGCAGTCAGTCTCCTATAAATTAAATGCTCTTTTAAGTTTTTTATCACTGCCAGCAGGAAGCAGTTGGTGCCCTATGTCTACAGTGACCTACGTCTGCAGTGGGAATGAAATGGAAGTTGATACT
The DNA here is from genome assembly GCF_047511675.1 of Marmota flaviventris. NCBI lineage: Eukaryota > Metazoa > Chordata > Mammalia > Rodentia > Sciuridae > Marmota > Marmota flaviventris. The sequence continues at coordinate 82,777,071 of NC_092506.1, forward strand.
GCATTGTAAGCCCTCCTTGGGTTGTTAGTATTAAACCCAACTCCTATGAGGCTGAATGCCATCTTTGTGAAGCGCATTTTAAGATTGTCTGGATAATATGTCCCCTCAGCAAATACGAAAACTCTTCTATATTCTCAGCATTCTGGCATTTAGCAAACATCATGAAGCCAGCAGCCACATCCAGGATGTCATGCATCTGGTGGTACAAAAGCAGCTCTCTAGCACCATATTTAAGTACAAACATATTGGGGTTATTTGTGGTGTCAGTATGGCTGGTATCGTGGCAACAGAGAAGTAAATGTACTTTGACCCAAAGGAGAGTTGACCTGAGCTGAGCAATGAGTAGTGTACATAGGTGACCTCCTTGCTGAGGTTGGTTCATTCTTGTAGTGAACAGTCTCCTCAGGCCTATGCACTTTATTATGAGGAGTTTGCCAACCTAATCCAAAAAGAGGAGCTGACTTGAGTAACCTTGGAATGGATTGGACCAACCATCTTTAATGATTTCCAAGATGACTTAGTGGTAGACTTCTGTGTTCCAGGAGGTGACTTTCCATTCCCTGTGAAAGCTCTCTATGGACTGGAAGAATACTATACTTGTGATGGGATTTTCATCAACCTGCCACTGTTCTCTCAGAAATTCTCAAAAGAGGGTGGTCCAATGACTTCACAGGAAGCAGGCCAAAAATTAGTGTCTCCATTGTGCCTGGCTCCCAATTTCCTGTTTTTGAGACTTTGCGTGGCGAGACAATATAAAGGAAATCTGGAGGAGATTATTGGTCTCTTACATTGTCCTATATTTCTTACTGACTTGGAATCTGGAGAGAAGTTAGAGTCTATGTCTCTTAAGGAGTGTTCATACATGTGTTCACTCATATTTCTTACCCTCAACTGGTTCCAAGAGGTTGTAAATGCCTTTTGCTGACAAACATCACATGGGATGAAGGGCAAGGTGCTCTCTCGACTAAAGGACACTGTAGAACTGCAGGAAATCCTGGAAAAGTACTGGGCAGTCACCCCCAGACTATGTTCCTTCTCCTGCAAATTTTGACTTGGAAACTTTAGATATAACACCTCATAGCAGCTCTTCTGCTTCAGAAAGAAAGAGAGAGAGAAAGAAGGAAAATGGGGAAAGATAAGATAGAGGAAGGAAACAAAAAGCAGGTGGCTGCAAAGCACGCTCCCTGACACATTTGCAAAAGAAGATAATTCGGAATATGATGCTGTGCCGACTGGTAGAGGCCAGTAGACAAGGAGCTCACAGGGAAGGGAGGAAAGACATCAGTGTCACTACAGAATTACAGTGTATTTTTCTGAGAGGCTAACATTGAGGCCTTCTGTTCTGCGTTGTGAACTTGTGACCAAATTCATCGTAGATACTGAAATGCACACTGAAGCTACAGAAGTTGTGTAGCTTGGGCCCGCTGAGCTACATTTCTTTCTGGAAGATCTCTCCCACAATTTAGATAATATGCTGACACCATCTCTTACCAAGAGAAACCCATTTCTCAAGAATAAAGGAAACCAGAATATTGGATTCTCACATCTCCATCAGAGGTCTGCCCCAGAAATTGTTCATTGTGTTGTTCAGCTGCTGAACCTGATGTGTAACCATCTGGAGAACACAACTATTTCCAGTGCTTAGTTGCTGAGGATCATGGTGAAGTTGATGGCCAGGAGTGAAGGCTCATGAGTACCACATAATGGCTTCCTGTTGTCAGAGCCCACTGCAAATTTTTCGTGGATTTTTTGCTTGGAGCGGAATTTTTCACATTGGAAATCATAATTTACTGTACTTAGCCCTCGAGGTCCTAACTAGCTGACTTAAGCAAATAGAACACAAGCAGCCATTGGAGGAATTGGTCAGTCAGAGTTTCAGTTACTTGCAGAATTTTCATCCCAGCATTTTTAGTTTCCAGTGAGGTCTTTAGTTCAGCAGATTTTCAATGGTACTTTTGGAGAAATCTATAACTCCTGCTCTGAAGAAAGAAAAAATTGCTTCCCTGGCCAAACAGTACCTCTCTCCAGTGTGGTCACATGGGGAGAAAGAGAAGAACAGCTTCTTTAGTGAGCAGCTGCATACATGATATACTTTGCATCTACCTGGAGCACACAGACGATGTTCTGAAAGCCATAGTGGAGATTACTAGTATTGGTGTCCCAGAACTGATCAACTCTTCAAAAGGTGCATCTTCCGCTACATTCCATTCCCTGAGAAGGCACACCTTTGTCATTTTTTTTCCGCGTGATAATGCTGAACGTGAGAAGACAGTGAAATCTCCAGGCTAGCACAGCAGCAGACTCAATAGCAGATTCACGAAGAGAAGCTCCTCTGCTGGAACATGGCTATTTGAGACTTCAGGGTCCTCATCAAGCTTATGAAAGTATTTGATAATCATCATATTCTGCATGTATGTTTGAAGTGTGGGCATCTCTTTGTGGAAGCATTTCTGAAGCAATGTATGGTCACTCCTAAACATCAGTTTTTGAAAACACCAGTGTGCTGAGCTTACTGGAAACCTTCCAGCTGGATGTGAGGCTGCTTCACCACCTGTATGGGCATTCCAAGATTCACCAGGACATGAGACTCATCAAACATGTGCTCAGAAAAACCCTGGAGCTCTAAGTAGTTTGCAGAGTCAAAGCCATGCTAGTCCTCATCAATTGCAGAAAGGCTTTCTGGCTGGACAGTCTTAAAAGCTGGGACTTGCAAGGTGAAGAGATTATGTCCCAGAATTCCCAGGAAAGCACAGCAGATGAGAGTGAGGGTGGCATGTCGTCCAAGATTACTAAGAGCACAGCAACAGAAGATGGTGAAGTAAATGAAGCAAGTGATGGAGAAAGGAGCCATATAGTAATTAGAGTGATGACAGCTCTGATTAGCTCCTCAGAGGCTGCTGCCATCTTTCCCTTCTCTGCCAGCTTCTTCCCATTTTGTGTTCAGGGTTTGAAATATGCTCTTTCTGTTTGGAGGTATCCTGTTTTGTATTCTAAGAGGGGGTTTATTTAAATAGTGTGTGGATTTCACAGATTGTCTAGCATAGTCAAAGTCCCAGGGATCCCAGGGAAGCATTATTTCTGGTTTGGATATATGTGGCTGTGCTATGCTGCATAATAAACTCTCTGAGCCATGATTCTGGGTTTTGTGAACTAGTTTTGAAACTGATTTATTCTAGAATTTAGGCTTACATCACTTTAACAAATAAATTCTAAGTTTTTCCTTAAAAAAAAAAGAATGTGAGGAACTAGGGATTCAAAGATAATCAGCACCCAGCATTTTCACTTCATCTTTTTTATTTTTTAATTTTTTTCAATAGCTTCATTCTCTTTTGCCGTTGACCAGCTTCTTCAACATAGCAAGAATCATGGCCACCATATTTTTAAATTGAGCTTAAATTGATAAATTCTAGCTTTAGCTTTTTGGATAAAAGTCCCAAGAAGATAGCTATTGTCTGGGTGTCTGCTATGGATCAATTAGCAAGATTTGTGAAAAGGTAAAAAAGGAATAAATCAGAATTACAGCCATGTTAAGGTAAGGAGGAATTCCCAGGAAAAGAGATGTATAAGTTAGGCAAACAGTTCCCAAGAGCTGTTTTACTTATATACTAAAATATAGTGAGCATATTAAATTTAAAACACACACACATACACACACCTTAGTGGTTTAAAAGAGGTTAAACTTAGTTGACATCAGAGGAAGTTAAACTGATATCTGAGCTCTTTTCCTGTACCTTTTCATATCTTCTTTGAGCTGTTTTTGGAGTTTTGGGTTTTTTTTCCAGATTTCTAGGTATGTGTATGTGTATTTCATGTCTGCTTTTGTTCCAGTTACGTTGTAGTCTCATTGAGGATGATGCCAGCAAGAATAAGTAAACTATGTGTAATAAAATCTGTGATTCTCCTACATGGGGCCTGTTATGTTCCAGGCATTAAAAAAAAAAAAAAAAGATGGTGAATGAACAAATTTCATTAATAAAAGGAAAAGTGTACCTGGTGTTAAATAAAAAGATTTGTTTCTTAAAAAGTTGGCATCTCTCCCTCTACAGTTTACATGAATTTTCATTTAAATTGACACTTAGGCAAAATGATTCTGAATTAATTGATAGGAATAGTTTTGAAACATTTTAAAGATGTCTGTAATATGGCAAGGTGGTGCCAACATTGAAGTTTATAAAGCTTTAATAATTAAAAAACTTTCATAATATTAAAAATGCCAAAATAGATGAAAGCTCAGAAACTGTCTTGGGGAAGTAGATATGAATAATATTTCTATATATCGGTATATGCATGAGTTTAGTATATGATAAATTTGATGTGTAAAGTTATTCCTCCAATAAAAATATTTTACTTAATATTTAAATGTAAAAATGTATGAAACTAAGAATAATGAAAGAAGAAAAGATATAAAGTTTTTCTAATGTGAGATTGGGTTCTACATATAAAGTAAATACATAAAAAGTAGAACTTGAGAAAATACTAGATAAAACTATATGAAAAATCAGAAAACCTATATATTAAAATAACAATAAATACCAAAACTAGGATTAAAGGAAGACAATAAAATAGAAGGAAGGAATCTTTTTCCCATAAGAAAGGATAAAGGAAATTCTTGGAAAAGAGAAGATTAGCCAAAAATGTATGCAAATATATTTAAACTTTAATTGGTAAGCCAGATAACCAGAAATGTCATGTTTTTCTTATCAGAATGGCATACATTTTATAATTAAGTCTGTTGGCGAAGACATACTTCTGATGAAAGTATAAATTGTTGAAATCACTTTTGAAGGTACTCTGTTTCAGGAGTCTTTAAAAAGTGACCATTTTTTTACTAAGAAGTTAATTTTTTTGTTTTTATTTATCAAAAGGACTATCTGATTATATGAACAAGTGTTCATTGTTTAAAAAGCTAAAATTAAAAGCAAAATTTAGAAATATTTTCATCTCAATTTATCTCACATATGTAGAAAAAGATTGAAAGAACCAAAAATGACAGTTGTTCTCTCTGGGTAGTAGTATTATTAGTTATTCCCTGTAGTTCTTACAATGAATGTGTATCATTGTCTAGAGTCAGAAACTTTCGAGAAAGTGTTTACAGAGTGCTTAAAAAAATGCAGATTAAATAAAGTCCTTTGTATGCTTGACTGCTTTAACTCTATAAGTAGAGTCTACATGTGATCCTATAAATAACAGAAAAAAAGATTCAGACAATTCATATGTACTTTGGGACAGTTGTATGAATTTCTCCATGATTAGCCAAATTTTTTGGACCATATTTTAAAATCCTTGAAATGTTTCTATCATAGTTATGGGGTTTTTACTCTTTACTTAGAACATTTCAGAGACTCAAAAAGATATCTTAAAAAGGATTTTTTATTTTTTGAAATATGTGTTTAATTGTCCTAAAGAAAAATTAAATAATTTTATGTATCAATACATTTTTAACAAAGGAAATATTTTTAATAATTTACTTTTATTTTAAGCTTAATTGAACTGCATAATAGATTAAATCTTTTGAGAAAATTAAAAATTTCCTACACACTATAAACTTGATTTTTATTATAATTTTCTGCATTTTCAACTTATTTGTAATTTCATATAATATTCAACCAGAATAAATTAACACTAAAATTGGAATAAATTCTTTTACAATTTCATGTTTATAGGCTATTAAAAATAACCAATAAACAACTTGAGTAAGAAAAAAAACAAGATTTTTTTTATTTTTTTTTGGATAATGATTAGCATTTTGTTGTTCCCAAAGAATGATTCTCCATTGGACCCAGTCATCAATTTTTTTTCTATTTTTTTCAGTGATTTTCATCATACCTATTGTTATATTATGGTATTTGCTTTATACTTGGCAGCCATCTTTTCTGCTCTGAAGAATCTTCAAGATAAGATCCGTCGCTTGGAACTTGAAAGGATTCAGGCAGAAGAAAGTGTAAAAACCTTGTCAAGAGAAACCATTGAGTATAAGAAAGTACTGGATGAACAGATTCAAGAAAGGGAGAATTCAAAGAATGAAGAATCAAAACACAATCAAGGTTTGTTTAATTCTGAAGGAATTAAATTCTGTCAAAATAAGTATTGTAAAATTATTCTGAAACTCCAAATTAGCACTTTCTAGTGTACATTGTCTTCAAAACAAAATTACATTATATTCCAGGTGCATTTTAAGGAGTAAGTGCTGACTGATGTCATGCATTGTATTTACTATAAGGTAGATTTGACCAGCATATAGAAGTCAAAAAAAGCTTCTAGAGCAACTGCAAAGTAATTCAAAAAGTCTTCTAGGGCCACTGAGATATGCCATTTATATTGTAAACACCGTAGATCCCATTCCTGTTAACTGCATGTTAAAACTATTCTATAGGTGAGCTGATTTCTACTTTTCTTATGTATTCATTTTAGAACTGACATCCCAGTTATTAGCTGCAGAAAATAAATGTAATCTTTTGGAAAAACAATTGGAATACATGCGAAATATGATAAAGCATGCAGAAATGGAAAGGACATCTGTCTTAGAAAAACAGGTATGGCACCTCACAGACTGATACTCAAGAACGGAACAGTTCTTCAGAAAATTCATTTAAATTGAATTTTTTTCTCAGGATGAATTATGCTGTTATAATAGCCTAGAACTGAAACTTCTTGACATAAGTTATGGTATTAAAAGGTTAGATTGGCTCTTTTTGCTGTTATTGTATTTGACAAAGTTTTAAATTGGGAAAATGCTATAGTTAATTATGAGATATTTTAAAGTCACAGTAACATGGTCTGCATTATAAAAAGTGTAAGTAAGCATTTAACTTTCTGAACCTCTTTAATATGTTTAAAGAGTCAAATGAAGCAAATTTGATGGTTCATGATTCTTTTATAACTCTTTACAATTGTTATTTTAACAAAATATTTCTGTTGTGTTACACCAGAGGTCTTTCATGTTTAAGTGACTTGCACATTTGTGAGAGGATGTTATCATCTTCTATCTACAACATATTTTTTAAAGCATCCCTCTTTTTCCTGCTGTGACTGGAATTTGAATTTATCATGAACACCATGACTTCTGAATATCTTCACTTTATTCACAGTTGGTTTACATGCTTGACATGAAAGGTGCTTTACAGTATAAAAGAGAAAAAGTATATATGCTTTCAGTTGTAGTTGTAGAGGCCAAACTTGGAAATATCTGAAAAATCATACAGCAGTATTTGAAAGGATGTCTCATACATATTCTACATCTCTTCACTGTGCTCCTGAGTTTATTATGGTGACCAAGTATTTTTGTTTCTAACTGGATGAAAAAGTTCTATCCATTCATTTTTGCTCTTTTAGTGTACTATTATTCTATGGTTTGTATTTCTTCCTTTGATCTATTTAAGCACTAAACAATTATCAGTTTTTAAAAAATTATTTGACATTTTCACAAGTTAATCTTTTTGGTTCATCTACTCATTCCCCCTTCTGGTGTTTTCTTTAGGGGAGCATTTATTTTCTTTCTTACTGCAAACTTATATTCTTTGGAGTTTTGTTGGAAATTCCACACTTTCTAAATTATGTGGGCAGCCTTTATGAGGCAGATGTGCATTTGCCTTTGCTGTCATTTAAATGGGTTTTGCTGATTTGAGGCCAGATTTTAGTTACTATATTGGTGTGGTATTCTTGATCATTGAGGTTTATACCTGATTACAGGAAGAAGATATCAGTACAGCAGTTAAGGTAGTGAGTTGCCCAGGTATAAACCTGCCCATCTTATGTGCCAAATCTCCTGTACTGCCTCATGTGATATTTGACTTCAGTATTCCTTTATTTGCTTTTGGTTCTATGTAACACTTTATTATAATTTGCTGTGTTTTATCTAACATTTCTGTGACAGGTGGGGTAAAGGGAAAGGGTATTGGTTTATTAAGAAAACTTTTGAGATATCTTAACTAATGTACCTGGAAGATAAGTAGTAGACAGAGAATAAATATCTTGATTATAGTTGTTGATTCATCAGTAAATTTTAAATACCATTTTTAATAAAGGTAGTTTAATAGAAATGGCACCAATACTGGAAGTAAAGTGTGGTTTGTGCTAATTTTTAAGTTAGTGTATTCTTCAAGAGCTTCAGATATGCACCAGAATGTATAGAAGGAAATTAGTAGTTCACACAAATTAATGATAAATTATTACCTTGTATTGTTTTTGTCTTTTTCAAAGTTCTTTTAGTATGATTACCTATTGTCATTGACTTGCATATGAAGATACAGTGTTTAAAGTTCAGGTACTTAGCTATGACTTTCTTTTAATAGATCTTAATTTACTATATTTCCACTTCTTACCCTAGTAAATGGTTTACCCTGTCACTTTTGGTCCTTAAGTACATATAGAAAGCAGGCTTTTCAAACCTCTTACTCTAAATTTGAAGTAAAGAAGATTAAAAAAGAAAAAACATTTTAAATGAAATTTGGAGAGAATCTAAAAAGACACAAAACCTCTAATTATTGCCTTAATTAAGAGATTAACTACTTAAGAGTACCAAACTAATTGTAATACTTACTATTTGTGCATTTACATGGCCTGTATGTCCAGGAAATCCTTGCTGTCCCAGGTGTAAAGACAGTCTCACTATGTAAAACTACATGTATATAAAATAATCTACAGGAACGACAATATTCCCTTCAAATTATAAACTCATTATTTTATTCCCCGTTGTTTCAACCTAGTGTTATGTTCCTAGAACTTCTCTGTATCTAAGTAGTTCTCTGAAAGGCCAGACAAAAAGCATACTGTGTATTCAAAGATATTCTCAGTGATAATTTCTGGTTTTTTGATCATCAAATTATCATACTGTATTTAATAATATTTTCCAGGTTTCCCTAGAAAGAGAACGACAACATGATCAAACACATGTTCAAACCCAACTTGAAAAACTGGATCTTCTTGAACAGGAGTATAACAAACTTACCACAATGCAGGCCCTTGCAGAAGTCAGTGAATGTATCTTTTACTCAATGCATAATACTGGGTGATCATTTTTTTAAATTAATTTCATATCACTGAATATTTATTAGCAATAAGGGATCTTGTAGCAAAGAAATGTATAGGAGTTTCTAAAAAAGAAAAAAGATTGGAGA